>NW_027528640.1:3007101-3014442 GCF_008692635.1 Crocuta crocuta
CAAGAACTGTGAACCCCTATTTGACAAGTATTCATTAAGTACTTTCCAAGGACTAAAATTAGTCTGTACGTTGCACTAAATAGTTGTTAAATTGCTTCCAAAATTTCTGCAGAAACCTAATTATTAATATGTTGTAGACCAAATGACTAATGAGTGAAGCAAAGATCTACAGATAAAGAATAATTAGATTGTGTTTTGCAAGGTCACCTTTCTCTTTACTTGTTGCTTTTTTGTTACGTGTTCACAAGTAAGTCACATTTGCCTGGGGAAATATCATCTCAGAGACAAACAAACAAACAAGTAAACAAATTCATTTTATTTTAGGGGGAAAATATGCTTAACCAACATCTGTCAGATCTTGTCGGTAAAGAGAAGAGATTCACACAATATCTCTCCCAGAGTCCTCAGACATGAGACAGGCCACTTTGGGAAGGGTGTACAAAGGGCCAGTGAAGTTTATTTCAAGATTTTTTTATCTCTGTGAATATTCTGCTTTTCATAATTTGTTTTCCCTTTCCTCTTTCAACATGTTTAACATTAATTTTATCTTAATTATTAAAGTATTATCACTCCATAAAATGAGGGACAATATATAAAGAAGAAAATAATCTATAATCCTACACTTGTGAATCCTTTTTAAAATTTACATATTTTCTCTCTCGGTCATTTTTCCTATGGCTACACACACACACACACACACACACACACACACACACACGGAAATTGACCATGCATTCTCTGTTTAGAATCTCAGACTTTGTATTGCCGCTTAGTGTTATATCAGAAATATTTTCATGTCATTAAATGCTCTTCAAAAAACATCATTTTAATGGTTTAATATTCCACCATGTGGACATATCATGATTTATTTACCTCTTTCCACATTACCAAACATCTAGTTTGTTTTGCAAGTGGCATTTGGAAGAAGTTGTTGCTCTTAATGGGAGATCCTTGGAACCTAGGACTGTCCTAAAATGAAAAATCATTAGTCAGATTCCCAGGAGTCCTTTTTATGGAGAGACGGTCTGTCATTTTCTCCCAAATTTTCAAAGCTTCATTTATACCAAAGGAGAATAAATCCAGCTAGTAAGTTATATGCTACCCATCTGAAGTCTGTATTTCTCTTTCTAAACGACTTGCAATGATCCAGTAGGTTTGCTAGTTCCCTAGCGTGCACCTAGGATGTTTCCTAACACACCCTCCTGTGTGCTTCTCGTTCCCTGTCCTGCTGCCTGCACGCTTACTGCACCCCTGACAACAGGAACATGTACTCGCTGTTCCGGCGATTCTCTGCAGCCCCAGCTGCCTGTCCTGTGGTTCAGTCCCATTCTCACACTCACCAGCGTTAGTGTAGACCCTGCAGACCCCACAGGTTACTCTGTCCCGAAGACTGCCTCCCACTTGCCTCCTAACTGAAAATAGTGGGTCCTGGGGTGCCTGGGTGGCTCGGTTGGTTAAGCATCCGATTCCTGAGTTCAGCACAACTCTGCTGCTTTCAATTTCAGGCTGATGGTAAGCACCTGCTTGTCCATTATGACATTTAGTAACCAGAATATCCTGTTGTTTCTCACCAGGTTATAGGTGAGAAAGCAGGGCTTTTTCCTCATCGGAATTCAGTCAAAAAGTACTCAAGGATGTGGAGAGTGGGGTTCTTATTTTGAACTTATGGTGTTCCCACTTTGCCCGAAGCTCTCAGGAAGCAGGGGTGGATATTTTCAGCGAAGGACATCTAGAAACATTTCCACTGAGCAGATTTAACGTTAAACCAGACTGTCCATCTAGCCCACCATTTCCCTGGAGCAGCAGAGAAGCAGGCTTTCTTTCCCTGCCCTGTTGTACCACTATATTCTCAGCTACCAGGACAGGTATAAAAGTGAGGAAACCTTAACAATTCCCTGGCAAAATGTTAGTTCTTCCTGTATTTTTAGGTGTAAACTTACAAATGCCTAAATACCTAATACCTAAATATAAGTTAAGAATATGCCAGATTGCCCTTGCTCCCCATGAATCACAACCTTGAGGGAGATTTAAGGATTACATTGGATTTTTTAAATTATCCAAACTGAAGGGAGGCCAAAAAGTGAAACTATTGAGAATATATATTGTCAAAGGTTTGGGTCTGAATCTTCTGACCCTTCTTCTACTTGTACAGTCTTAGACACATTGTTTAATCTCTCCATGCCCCATTGTCTGTGTCAATAAAATGTGGATAATCAATAGCTGTGTTCTTATGGGGATAAATGGAAGAAATGCACAGAAAAGCGTTTAGCTCAGGAATATCTCCCCTTTGAAGTGAGTGTTATCCTTGCCTTAGTGTCCTCAGGCTGGCGGAACAATATACCGCACACTAGGTGGTTTAAAGAACAGAAGTGTATTTTCTCACAGTTCTGGAAGCTAGCTGTCCAAGACCAAGGACACATCAGCATTGGTTTCTGGCAGTGACCTGCTTCCTGGCTTATACACAGCCACCTTCTCTCTGTGTCCTAACATGGAGTGGGGAGAGACAGGGACAGACAGAGACGGAGACAGAGAGGGAGACGGAGAGAGAGAGAGAGAGAGAGAGAGGTGAGAGAGAGCGCGCATGTGCACTCTGGTCTCTCTTTATAAGGACACTAATCCTTTTGGGTCAGGGTCCCACCCTATGACCTCATCTCACCTAAATGACCTCCATAATGGCCCTATTTCTAAATTCGGCCTCCTCAAGGGTTTGGGCCTTATCATATGAATGTAGGGAAGACACAATTCTGTCCATACCAACTGTTCATGACCGTTGTCAGTAGTGTTGTTTGTAAATGAGAAAGAGTTATAGATACTCTAGGTTTGTATTTTCACAGAATTTTGCGTTTCCTAAATTTATCCTTTGTGAGCATCCCAAAACCTTCCTGTTTCCTGTATTTGGTACCTTCTCTAAAAGTTTACATTTTTTAACAACAGCACTCTACACCTTCTATAGGCAGACTAATGCTCCCTTCACCAAGAGAGGTCCATGCCCTAAACCCCAGCGGCTGTAAATATGTTACCCTGCATGGCAAAGGGGTCCCTAGAAACTTCCCCAGAGGTTTCATAAGCTAAGGATTTGAGACAGATGGCTTATCCCAGATTAGCTGAATGGACTCAGTGTAATTATAAGGGTCGTTATAGGTGAAAGAAAGCAGGACAGCCAGACTGAGGGTAATGCAGATTGAGACAGACTCTAGAGGCCATCAGGGCCTTGGAAGATGAAAGGAAACCAGGGCCCAGGAACGCAAGCAGGCAACGAGGCAAAGCTGGAAAAGGCAAGAAAACAGATTTGCCTCCAGAGCCCCCAGAAGGGAATGCAGACCTGCCCACCTCTCACCTCTGCATTCTAGCCCAGGAAAACCCACGCTGACCTACAGAGCTGTAACATAGTACATGTGTATCCTGTGAGCAGCTGATCTACAGAAACAACAGGCGGCTAATGCAGTGCCCGTGTTTTCTTTTCGTTGAAGAGTAGAGGATTCTGTCTGTGCTATTAAATACTTTACTATGTTATTTTTTATTTTTGTAACTATTTATTTTGAGAGAGACAGAGGGAGAGAGGGAGTGTGCGTGCGTGCGTGTGTGTGTGTGTGTGTGTGTGTGTGTGTGTACCTGTGAGGAACAGAGAGAGGGAGAGAGTGAATCCCCAAGCAGGCTCTGGCTGTTAGCACAGAGCGTGATGTGGGGCTCATACTCACAAACCGTTAGATCATGACTTGAACCAAGATCAAGAGCCGGATCCTTAACCAACTGAGCCACCCAAGTGCCCCTGACATTATTTTAAATGCTGCCCCCCCCCCGCCTTTAGCAATGCCATAGTCATTTTTAACTCCTTCAAATCATTAGTCATTACTCTTGGAGTAAGAGCCAAATAGAGAAGAGGGGACTGTGATAATCCCCTGTGATAGAAGTGGGAACTCAGAAATCTTTTATTTCATTTCTACTATTTGCTAGCCTGTATTCTAGACACTTGGGGGAAATTATCTCTAGTCTCTAAAGGGTAGTTACCTGGCTTTTATTAGAGATGTTATTCTTGTTCTGGAGAGGGACCTGGGGATGAATTTCAGCCATGCTTGAACAGGAAGTCTGGCTCTTCCTTATGATACTTGACTTAATCTCTTTAAGTCTTAGTTTCTTTATCTGAAAAGTAGTAATGACAGTATCTATTTCATGGATCATTTAGAAGATTTTAAAAGTGATGTTGGAAACAAAGCACCTAGTACAAGGGACTAATGGTACAGTCAAACGCAGAGAAACATTCCTAAAGAGAATAGTGTCTCTCTTCCATTAAAATACAGTAAGCCACAGTTGGCTTATTAAATTTCTTTTTGATGGATTCTTCTTTACCTGTTTAGACACAGCTCCTTTATAGCATCAAAAAACAAGAGTATACTGTTTCCTTCCAGTTGTGTGTGTCTGTGTGTGTGTTAAGAGTCCTATATAACAATTCAAGACTGCCTGTGTGACATTAGTCACTAAGTCAACATACCTTTTCAAGTGCTTAGGAAATTGTGTTTCCAAGACATGATCTTTTGGTTTGTGGGCTTGTTTTTGCTTGTTTTTTCTTTATTTAGATATTTTAGCAAATTTATCAATCATTGCTTCTATTGAAATGAAACCGCTTTAGGCTTAACATATACTTTTTAACTGTATGTAAAAAAAAAAAAAGACAGGGTAATTTAATGGCACAGTCAAATGTAATTATTTTTTCTCAGCTCTGGTTCTGCATTTAGGCTAAAAAGATTCATACAGGCTCATAATGTCAGCAGAATGTTTTTATATCAAATATTGTATAGCGTGTCTATTTTTCTCAAAGACTGTCAGCTTTTTAAAATGCGTTCTATAAATTTGTAGGCTTGTCATGTAACCAAAAGTATGGATATTTAAAAGATACGTTTACTGTATTTCCAATATTGTTCATTATTACTTAAATTCTTCTACTTGCAGGAAAAATGTGTATTTCCCAATACAGTATTTGATATTCCCTATGTGATATCCCATTGAAAACAACTTTCTTTTATAATCTAGACCTAGGAAACTTTATTTTTAAATTCTATAGCATTGATATTCTTTTTCCTTTTGATGGTAATAAGAGTGTTGCTAATACTGTCCCTCTCCTTCCTTGAACATCAGGAAGTTCTGGAGTCCTATTTGAAATAGGAAGTGAAGCTGCCATGTATTTAATATTTTACATGTATTTGCTCCTCTTACATAGGGAGCTCTGTGTGATTACTGCTATGCTACTGAGGAGAAACTTTAGCTTAAGGGTGCCTGGGTGGTCAGGCCATTAAGTGTCCAACTTCGGTTGAGGTCATGGTCTCAGGGTTGGTAAGTTCGAGCCCCGCGTCGGGCTCTCTGCTGACAGCTCAGAGCCTAGAGCCTGCTTCAGATTCTCTGTCTCTCTCTCCCTCTGCCCTTCTCCTGCTTGTGCTCTGTCTCTCTGTCTCTCTTTTTTTAAATGTTTAAAAAAAAACAAAACAAGAAACTTTAGCTCAGAAGAAGTGTCTAACATGGGTAAGGTCACACAGCAGACATGGGTTACTACTGGGCATTTGACCCACTCTCCCTCCACAGCTTGTGCTTAAACTTTTCTTGCCCAGTTCACAACTACAGCATTTTTGTTGGTCCTTAAAGGTCCTGTATCAAGCTGCACTGTGGAGACAGTTGGCATCTAATAGGTAAAAGTGAATTACAGTAGTATTTATTCTGTTTAATCTGGATGGAAACCGATTGAGCTAAACATCACAATCGTTGCCTTGCAAAGCCTCTAAATGTATCAGTTTGGTCTCACAGGATTAGCACAAAATGCTGGCTATCCCAATAAAAGAAACAATATTGCATTTTTAGCTTCTATTGTCCTGGTTACTCTTTACAGAGAAACTTGAGTTCATTATTCTTAATGGGAAGATAATGTTAATATGGATACAAAGCCAAGGTTCAGCTGATGTGGAGAATATTATTCTTCTTTCTCCCCCTCACTGTTGTGGCAAAAGTGTCATGTCATCATCTTCTTGGCTACAAGACTTAGTTAAAAACAAGTACATAGTATCGTAATCAGAGGGGCAGTTTTCAAAGTCTGCAGTTATATGCCGTCATTTCCTTAATTCAGTTATTCACTTTTCAGCAAACACACACACAAAATGTATGTTTTAGAAACAAGCAATTAAAATCATTCAAAGGCTAATTAAATCAATGTCAACGCTAAATTAGAAAACTATTAAAGTGAACCTCAAACGATTCAATCTCTCTTGTGGTCTAGCTATGGAAAATAAATAGTATCTATAAATATAAGTACAATTCTTGCATAGCAAGAAGTTAAGAAATAAAAAAATAGGAGATTTTTATTATAACACAGTTAATTTATTTTCCAAAAGAACATGTAAATATATTTTATATCTCTAAATTGCATCTACTGAAGAAACTATAACATATTTCTTCCAGCCTTATTTTTAAATCAAAGCCTACCTTTTTTTTAACTGAATAACTATAAACTCCTTAGTAAGATTTGATTAAGTTCTTATGTCAGATGATCCTTTTTTTCTTAAATACTGCTTTATGGAAAGAGCCAATCATTTGCATATAAACTAAGGCAGAGGGACACAGAGAAAATTAACAATAGTATAAACACTAGGATTCTCTGAAATCATTCCAAATAGGTCATAAAACTATGAAATGGTTTCAGAGTCACTATTTTCCTAAAATCAATACTTATCTTTAAAATCTGGTATCTTTGGGGTGCCTGAGTGGCTTGGTCGGTTAAGCTTCTGACTTCAGCTCCGGTCATAATCTCACAGTTCATGGCTTCGAGCCCCGCGTCGGGCTCTATGCTGACAGCTAGCTCTGTGTTTCAGATTCTGTGTCTCCCTCTCTCTCTGACCCTTCCTTGCTCAGGCTGTCTCTCTCTCTCTCTTTCTCTATCTCTCAGAAATAAATAAAACATAAATTTTTTTTAAATAAAAAAATCTGGTAACTTTAAGAGAAGTATTCTCGATCTTAATAGGAACATGCATTTGTTTGGTACTATGGTTTTTAAGGGCTTAAACTATATTATTATTTCATTTAATTTATGAAGATAAAATAGAGTGAATTATTTTATTTTATATTTTATTTCATTAAATAAAATGTTTATGTCGATGGTTTTAAATTTGGACAAAGTCATGATTAAAATGAAAAATGTTTTGGAGTGCCTGTGTAGCTCAGTAGGTTGAGCATCGGGCTCTTGATTTCCATGGGGGTCATGATCTCATGGTTTGTGAGAATGAGTCCCACATCAGGCTCCGTACTGAGCATAGAGCCTGCTTAGAATTCTCTCTCTCTCTCTCTCTCTCTCTCTCTCTCTCT
>NW_027528640.1:3016586-3073268 GCF_008692635.1 Crocuta crocuta
AAAAAAAAATACCTTGACAGAAAAGAAGACAAAAGACAGATACCTAAAAATCTAATATAATGAAATGTTTAAGGTCCCTGACTTTGATATCAGACAGGCCTGAGTGTCATACACATCTCTGATCTTGACTAGTATCTTTAAGCTTTAGAATCTTCAACACAGTATCAGAATAAGTGTGTCTATTCCTTCTAAGCTGTTCGAGAATTTTAAACAAAATGATACAAAGTACTTAACTTATTAGAACATTGGAAATACCCAGTGAAAAGCCATAGTAATTATTATCACTATTGTTATTACTGTTACTAGCTGTGATATGTTCGAGTGACACTTAAACACTTGTAATCACCTGCTAAAAGTGCTTCATTGTCTCCTGCAGATCATTGTATAGAGAGATTCCACATTTCTCTGTAAGTTCTTCATATGACCAGTGGTTGTATGTTGTGACTTCTTAGAAATGTAGTCAGGGCATCTTTTGGCATTTTTAGATTGGAATACTCTTATCTTGACTGACAACTAGATAGTGTATGTACAAAAACCAAAAACTGTCAACATTTCCCCCAAAAAGACTGGTGAAATTAATGTCTTTTTGGTAAACTGAAAGGAAAAATCCAAACTTTTTGTTTAGGCAGGAAGATATGGTCCATATTCTTGAGGTAGATTAAATTGTTCCCTCCAACTGTACTTGGGATGATTCTTTGGTTAGAAGCAACGGAGACCTACTCTAACTGACTTATACTAAAAGGAACTTACCAGAAGCGCACTTGATGGCTTACCAGAAGAGTACTTGGTGGCTTGCATAATCATTGAAGAAGCTGAATAGGATCTAAGGAAGGACAATATACCAGACACGCTTTGGCAGATTTGGTCAGAAACTCAGAACATTGCTTTTTTTTGGATATCTGGGATCACAAACCTTCAAGCAAATGGCAAACAGGTCAAAGGTCGAGTATCTGAGGGTGGAATCTGATAACCTGGTTGAGACCAGTACCTCATGGTCTCATGAGTGGGAAGCAGAGCACTCTGAATGACTGAGGCACAAGGCATATGGAGCTATAGTAACTCAAGAGCGAAAAGATGGAGTTTTTTCTAAAATAAGGGAGGAAGGGATATTGGGCAGATAGATAGATGATAGGTAGATAGATAAAAATTCTACTTTACTTCTTCGAAAATCACTTTAAGACCCAAATGAGATTGAGTGAGATGCTTAGGTAGGCAGTGTGGGAACAGTCGCATCTTATTTGAAAGGTATAGTGCTAGATTTCACTTTCTGTCATAATGAAAGTCTAATTTTCATTTTTACTGGGACTGATGCTTGAAAGTTTAAGTAGCTGATTACTTGAACTTTTGAAAGTTTACAAGTTTATGTTGCTTCAAAACATTAGTTTTTCCTCTCAGAAGTTTTGGAAAGATTAAAGATAATGCTTGCATTTAATGGCATGTCGCAAGAACTGTGAACCCCTATTTGACAAGTATTCATTAAGTACTTTCCAAGGACTAAAATTAGTCTGTACGTTGCACTAAATAGTTGTTAAATTGCTTCCAAAATTTCTGCAGAAACCTAATTATTAATATGTTGTAGACCAAATGACTAATGAGTGAAGCAAAGATCTACAGATAAAGAATAATTAGATTGTGTTTTGCAAGGTCACCTTTCTCTTTACTTGTTGCTTTTTTGTTACGTGTTCACAAGTAAGTCACATTTGCCTGGGGAAATATCATCTCAGAGACAAACAAACAAACAAGTAAACAAATTCATTTTATTTTAGGGGGAAAATATGCTTAACCAACATCTGTCAGATCTTGTCGGTAAAGAGAAGAGATTCACACAATATCTCTCCCAGAGTCCTCAGACATGAGACAGGCCACTTTGGGAAGGGTGTACAAAGGGCCAGTGAAGTTTATTTCAAGATTTTTTTATCTCTGTGAATATTCTGCTTTTCATAATTTGTTTTCCCTTTCCTCTTTCAACATGTTTAACATTAATTTTATCTTAATTATTAAAGTATTATCACTCCATAAAATGAGGGACAATATATAAAGAAGAAAATAATCTATAATCCTACACTTGTGAATCCTTTTTAAAATTTACATATTTTCTCTCTCGGTCATTTTTCCTATGGCTACACACACACACACACACACACACACACACACACACACGGAAATTGACCATGCATTCTCTGTTTAGAATCTCAGACTTTGTATTGCCGCTTAGTGTTATATCAGAAATATTTTCATGTCATTAAATGCTCTTCAAAAAACATCATTTTAATGGTTTAATATTCCACCATGTGGACATATCATGATTTATTTACCTCTTTCCACATTACCAAACATCTAGTTTGTTTTGCAAGTGGCATTTGGAAGAAGTTGTTGCTCTTAATGGGAGAGCCTTGGAACCTAGGACTGTCCTAAAATGAAAAATCATTAGTCAGATTCCCAGGAGTCCTTTTTATGGAGAGACGGTCTGTCATTTTCTCCCAAATTTTCAAAGCTTCATTTATACCAAAGGAGAATAAATCCAGCTAGTAAGTTATATGCTACCCATCTGAAGTCTGTATTTCTCTTTCTAAACGACTTGCAATGATCCAGTAGGTTTGCTAGTTCCCTAGCGTGCACCTAGGATGTTTCCTAACACACCCTCCTGTGTGCTTCTCGTTCCCTGTCCTGCTGCCTGCACGCTTACTGCACCCCTGACAACAGGAACATGTACTCGCTGTTCCGGCGATTCTCTGCAGCCCCAGCTGCCTGTCCTGTGGTTCAGTCCCATTCTCACACTCACCAGCGTTAGTGTAGACCCTGCAGACCCCACAGGTTACTCTGTCCCGAAGACTGCCTCCCACTTGCCTCCTAACTGAAAATAGTGGGTCCTGGGGTGCCTGGGTGGCTCGGTTGGTTAAGCATCCGATTCCTGAGTTCAGCACAACTCTGCTGCTTTCAATTTCAGGCTGATGGTAAGCACCTGCTTGTCCATTATGACATTTAGTAACCAGAATATCCTGTTGTTTCTCACCAGGTTATAGGTGAGAAAGCAGGGCTTTTTCCTCATCGGAATTCAGTCAAAAAGTACTCAAGGATGTGGAGAGTGGGGTTCTTATTTTGAACTTATGGTGTTCCCACTTTGCCCGAAGCTCTCAGGAAGCAGGGGTGGATATTTTCAGCGAAGGACATCTAGAAACATTTCCACTGAGCAGATTTAACGTTAAACCAGACTGTCCACCTAGCCCACCATTTCCCTGGAGCAGCAGAGAAGCAGGCTTTCTTTCCCTGCCCTGTTGTACCACTATATTCTCAGCTACCAGGACAGGTATAAAAGTGAGGAAACCTTAACAATTCCCTGGCAAAATGTTAGTTCTTCCTGTATTTTTAGGTGTAAACTTACAAATGCCTAAATACCTAATACCTAAATATAAGTTAAGAATATGCCAGATTGCCCTTGCTCCCCATGAATCACAACCTTGAGGGAGATTTAAGGATTACATTGGATTTTTTAAATTATCCAAACTGAAGGGAGGCCAAAAAGTGAAATTATTGAGAATATATATTGTCAAAGGTTTGGGTCTGAATCTTCTGACCCTTCTTCTACTTGTACAGTCTTAGACACATTGTTTAATCTCTCCATGCCCCATTGTCTGTGTCAATAAAATGTGGATAATCAATAGCTGTGTTCTTATGGGGATAAATGGAAGAAATGCACAGAAAAGCGTTTAGCTCAGGAATATCTCCCCTTTGAAGTGAGTGTTATCCTTGCCTTAGTGTCCTCAGGCTGGCGGAACAATATACCGCACACTAGGTGGTTTAAAGAACAGAAGTGTATTTTCTCACAGTTCTGGAAGCTAGCTGTCCAAGACCAAGGACACATCAGCATTGGTTTCTGGCAGTGACCTGCTTCCTGGCTTATACACAGCCACCTTCTCTCTGTGTCCTAACATGGAGTGGGGAGAGACAGGGACAGACAGAGACGGAGACAGAGAGGGAGACGGAGAGAGAGAGAGAGAGAGAGAGGTGAGAGAGAGCGCGCATGTGCACTCTGGTCTCTGTTTATAAGGACACTAATCCTTTTGGGTCAGGGTCCCACCCTATGACCTCATCTCACCTAAATGACCTCCATAATGGCCCTATTTCTAAATTCGGCCTCCTCAAGGGTTTGGGCCTTATCATATGAATGTAGGGAAGACACAATTCTGTCCATACCAACTGTTCATGACCGTTGTCAGTAGTGTTGTTTGTAAATGAGAAAGAGTTATAGATACTCTAGGTTTGTATTTTCACAGAATTTTGCGTTTCCTAAATTTATCCTTTGTGAGCATCCCAAAACCTTCCTGTTTCCTGTATTTGGTACCTTCTCTAAAAGTTTACATTTTTTAACAACAGCACTCTACACCTTCTATAGGCAGACTAATGCTCCCTTCACCAAGAGAGGTCCATGCCCTAAACCCCAGCGGCTGTAAATATGTTACCCTGCATGGCAAAGGGGTCCCTAGAAACTTCCCCAGAGGTTTCATAAGCTAAGGATTTGAGACAGATGGCTTATCCCAGATTAGCTGAATGGGCTCAGTGTAATTATAAGGGTCGTTATAGGTGAAAGAAAGCAGGACAGCCAGACTGAGGGTAATGCAGATTGAGACAGACTCTAGAGGCCATCAGGGCCTTGGAAGATGAAAGGAAACCAGGGCCCAGGAACGCAAGCAGGCAACGAGGCAAAGCTGGAAAAGGCAAGAAAACAGATTTGCCTCCAGAGCCCCCAGAAGGGAATGCAGACCTGCCCACCTCTCACCTCTGCATTCTAGCCCAGGAAAACCCACGCTGACCTACAGAGCTGTAACATAGTACATGTGTATCCTGTGAGCAGCTGATCTACAGAAACAACAGGCGGCTAATGCAGTGCCCGTGTTTTCTTTTCGTTGAAGAGTAGAGGATTCTGTCTGTGCTATTAAATACTTTACTATGTTATTTTTTATTTTTGTAACTATTTATTTTGAGAGAGACAGAGGGAGAGAGGGAGTGTGCGTGCGTGCGTGTGTGTGTGTGTGTGTGTGTGTGTGTGTGTACCTGTGAGGAACAGAGAGAGGGAGAGAGTGAATCCCCAAGCAGGCTCTGGCTGTTAGCACAGAGCGTGATGTGGGGCTCATACTCACAAACCGTTAGATCATGACTTGAACCAAGATCAAGAGCCGGATACTTAATCAACTGAGCCACCCAAGTGCCCCTGACATTATTTTAAATGCTGCCCCCCCCCCGCCTTTAGCAATGCCATAGTCATTTTTAACTCCTTCAAATCATTAGTCATTACTCTTGGAGTAAGAGCCAAATAGAGAAGAGGGGACTGTGATAATCCCCTGTGATAGAAGTGGGGACTCAGAAATCTTTTATTTCATTTCTACTATTTGCTAGCCTGTATTCTAGACACTTGGGGGAAATTATCTCTAGTCTCTAAAGGGTAGTTACCTGGCTTTTATTAGAGATGTTATTCTTGTTCTGGAGAGGGACCTGGGGATGAATTTCAGCCATGCTTGAACAGGAAGTCTGGCTCTTCCTTATGATACTTGACTTAATCTCTTTAAGTCTTAGTTTCTTTATCTGAAAAGTAGTAATGACAGTATCTATTTCATGGATCATTTAGAAGATTTTAAAAGTGATGTTGGAAACAAAGCACCTAGTACAAGGGACTAATGGTACAGTCAAACGCAGAGAAACATTCCTAAAGAGAATAGTGTCTCTCTTCCATTAAAATACAGTAAGCCACAGTTGGCTTATTAAATTTCTTTTTGATGGATTCTTCTTTACCTGTTTAGACACAGCTCCTTTATAGCATCAAAAAACAAGAGTATACTGTTTCCTTCCAGTTGTGTGTGTCTGTGTGTGTGTTAAGAGTCCTATATAACAATTCAAGACTGCCTGTGTGACATTAGTCACTAAGTCAACATACCTTTTCAAGTGCTTAGGAAATTGTGTTTCCAAGACATGATCTTTTGGTTTGTGGGCTTGTTTTTGCTTGTTTTTTCTTTATTTAGATATTTTAGCAAATTTATCAATCATTGCTTCTATTGAAATGAAACCGCTTTAGGCTTAACATATACTTTTTAACTGTATGTAAAAAAAAAAAGACAGGGTAATTTAATGGCACAGTCAAATGTAATTATTTTTTCTCAGCTCTGGTTCTGCATTTAGGCTAAAAAGATTCATACAGGCTCATAATGTCAGCAGAATGTTTTTATATCAAATATTGTATAGCGTGTCTATTTTTCTCAAAGACTGTCAGCTTTTTAAAATGCGTTCTATAAATTTGTAGGCTTGTCATGTAACCAAAAGTATGGATATTTAAAAGATACGTTTACTGTATTTCCAATATTGTTCATTATTACTTAAATTCTTCTACTTGCAGGAAAAATGTGTATTTCCCAATACAGTATTTGATATTCCCTATGTGATATCCCATTGAAAACAACTTTCTTTTATAATCTAGACCTAGGAAACTTTATTTTTAAATTCTATAGCATTGATATTCTTTTTCCTTTTGATGGTAATAAGAGTGTTGCTAATACTGTCCCTCTCCTTCCTTGAACATCAGGAAGTTCTGGAGTCCTATTTGAAATAGGAAGTGAAGCTGCCATGTATTTAATATTTTACATGTATTTGCTCCTCTTACATAGGGAGCTCTGTGTGATTACTGCTATGCTACTGAGGAGAAACTTTAGCTTAAGGGTGCCTGGGTGGTCAGGCCATTAAGTGTCCAACTTCGGTTGAGGTCATGGTCTCAGGGTTGGTAAGTTCGAGCCCCGCGTCGGGCTCTCTGCTGACAGCTCAGAGCCTAGAGCCTGCTTCAGATTCTCTGTCTCTCTCTCCCTCTGCCCTTCTCCTGCTTGTGCTCTGTCTCTCTGTCTCTCTTTTTTTAAATGTTTAAAAAAAAACAAAACAAGAAACTTTAGCTCAGAAGAAGTGTCTAACATGGGTAAGGTCACACAGCAGACATGGGTTACTACTGGGCATTTGACCCACTCTCCCTCCACAGCTTGTGCTTAAACTTTTCTTGCCCAGTTCACAACTACAGCATTTTTGTTGGTCCTTAAAGGTCCTGTATCAAGCTGCACTGTGGAGACAGTTGGCATCTAATAGGTAAAAGTGAATTACAGTAGTATTTATTCTGTTTAATCTGGATGGAAACCGATTGAGCTAAACATCACAATCGTTGCCTTGCAAAGCCTCTAAATGTATCAGTTTGGTCTCACAGGATTAGCACAAAATGCTGGCTATCCCAATAAAAGAAACAATATTGCATTTTTAGCTTCTATTGTCCTGGTTACTCTTTACAGAGAAACTTGAGTTCATTATTCTTAATGGGAAGATAATGTTAATATGGATACAAAGCCAAGGTTCAGCTGATGTGGAGAATATTATTCTTCTTTCTCCCCCTCACTGTTGTGGCAAAAGTGTCATGTCATCATCTTCTTGGCTACAAGACTTAGTTAAAAACAAGTACATAGTATCGTAATCAGAGGGGCAGTTTTCAAAGTCTGCAGTTATATGCCGTCATTTCCTTAATTCAGTTATTCACTTTTCAGCAAACACACACACAAAATGTATGTTTTAGAAACAAGCAATTAAAATCATTCAAAGGCTAATTAAATCAATGTCAACGCTAAATTAGAAAACTATTAAAGTGAACCTCAAACGATTCAATCTCTCTTGTGGTCTAGCTATGGAAAATAAATAGTATCTATAAATATAAGTACAATTCTTGCATAGCAAGAAGTTAAGAAATAAAAAAATAGGAGATTTTTATTATAACACAGTTAATTTATTTTCCAAAAGAACATGTAAATATATTTTATATCTCTAAATTGCATCTACTGAAGAAACTATAACATATTTCTTCCAGCCTTATTTTTAAATCAAAGCCTACCTTTTTTTTAACTGAATAACTATAAACTCCTTAGTAAGATTTGATTAAGTTCTTATGTCAGATGATCCTTTTTTTCTTAAATACTGCTTTATGGAAAGAGCCAATCATTTGCATATAAACTAAGGCAGAGGGACACAGAGAAAATTAACAATAGTATAAACACTAGGATTCTCTGAAATCATTCCAAATAGGTCATAAAACTATGAAATGGTTTCAGAGTCACTATTTTCCTAAAATCAATACTTATCTTTAAAATCTGGTATCTTTGGGGTGCCTGAGTGGCTTGGTCGGTTAAGCTTCTGACTTCAGCTCCGGTCATAATCTCACAGTTCATGGCTTCGAGCCCCGCGTCGGGCTCTATGCTGACAGCTAGCTCTGTGTTTCAGATTCTGTGTCTCCCTCTCTCTCTGACCCTTCCTTGCTCAGGCTGTCTCTCTCTCTCTCTTTCTCTATCTCTCAGAAATAAATAAAACATAAATTTTTTTTAAATAAAAAAATCTGGTAACTTTAAGAGAAGTATTCTCGATCTTAATAGGAACATGCATTTGTTTGGTACTATGGTTTTTAAGGGCTTAAACTATATTATTATTTCATTTAATTTATGAAGATAAAATAGAGTGAATTATTTTATTTTATATTTTATTTCATTAAATAAAATGTTTATGTCGATGGTTTTAAATTTGGACAAAGTCATGATTAAAATGAAAAATGTTTTGGAGTGCCTGTGTAGCTCAGTAGGTTGAGCATCGGGCTCTTGATTTCCATGGGGGTCATGATCTCATGGTTTGTGAGAATGAGTCCCACATCAGGCTCCGTACTGAGCATAGAGCCTGCTTAGAATTCTCTCTCTCTCTCTCTCTCTCTCTCTCTCTCTCTGCCTCTTCCCAGCTCATGCTAGCAATCATACTCTCTCTTGCTCTAAAATAAAAAATAATAATAATAATTAAAATAAAAAATATTTTAAATATGTTCCTATAGATCTACAGGAGAATTATTCATACTATTAACCACACATTGTTGCTGTTTTTTTTTCTATTTCAATAAAGTTGTGACTGCACAAAACTCTAGTGTATGAAATGCATTAAGGTTGTGGTGATTATTATAAAGTTATTGGGGAAAAAAATAAAAAGATGAGAATTACTGGAATCCACCAGCATTATATACTGAGTATATATAAAATATTTATAACATTTTCTTTCCATTTTGGGGGGGGTGGGGCGGCAAATGAGTTGGAAATTGTGCAGTTCATGGGGCTCCTGGGTGGCTCAGTCAGTGAAGTGTCCAACTTCAGCCCAGGTCATGATCTCATGGTTCATGAGTTCGAGCCCCATGTCGGGCTCTGTGCTGACTGCCAGCTCAGAGCCTGGAGCCTGCTTCAGATTTTTTGTCTCCTCTCTCTCTGACCCTTCCCTGCTCACGCTGTCTCTCTCTCTCTCTCTCAGACATAGATAAAACATTAAAAAAAAGAAATTGTGCAGTTCAGTAGCACAGATTTATGATCCAATTCCAATGCAATTTTATTAAACTGCAGTGTGGTTAGGCAAATATTTTAAAAAATCAAGATGAGAAGCTAACACACATCCTATTGAAAGAAGAGGCAAGAAAAGCAACTAAAATTTTTCATTAAAAAAATTAAATACACCAACAAAAAATCAAAATTAGGTATGTTATATATATGTATATTTATCATCATCATCATCATCATCATTGCATAAAGATGCCCAAATCTGGTAGAAGAAAACTACAAGAAAAATTTAAATATATAACTCAGTCCAGTGATTATTCTTCCCCTCCTCATATAAGTGTGCCATGGAAATACTATCATTTTATGGGTTATTTAGTGATAACTAAATCAGTTATTTAAATCGGTTGAGCATCTGACTTCCACTCAAGTCATAATCTCATGGTTCATGAGTTTGAGCCCCGCATCTGGCTCTGTGCTGACAGCTCAGAGCCTGGAGCCTGCTTCAGATTCTGTGTCTCCCTCTCTCTGCCCCTCCCCTCCTCCCTCCCTCCCTCCTCCCTTCCCTTCCTTTCTCTCTCTCAAATATAAATAAACATTTTAAGATTTTAAGAAAAGAAAGCACTAAATGAAATATGGTTAATCTCTCTATCAGTCTCATAACAAATATGGACTTAAGCACAACTGATACAGAATCATGATATCTAGTAATAATGATGTTTGTGAGATAAGTATTTTATAAAAAGAAACTTTGATAAACTTTAGTCCAGATGTTATTATAGTCCAGATGGTAAAGTTGGATAAATTATTTTACAGAAAATTAATGCTCATTGACTATCAATAGTGTAAGTAGATATTTAGCTAGAAGTTTCTAGCATGTTAATTTTAGAGAATTTTAATAACTGCTAAACTGATATCTTAAACAATTATTTTACTGCCGTCTCTGTAGAATTTATAAAGTATATACATGTAATAGTTTTATTAGCATATAAGTGTCGCTTTAAATTACAACACTGATCCTCACATGATTTCCCAATACCTAAGGAAATAGGAGGTTTTTAAAAGATTTGTTAAAGCACAAATTATCCCTGATGGCATGATACATTTGTGCCTGCACCTTAACCTCCTCTCATCATCTTGTAAAGTGTCCAGAGGAAAGCAGAGCAGTCTCAGAGCAGAAGTTGCTTCCTTTACAATGAGTTTAAAATCAACCTTTACTTTCTCAAGTGCTGCAAATAGTCACTATAATTAATGTGGTTGTTAATCAAGAACATAAAAAGAAAGTTTAAAGGTGATATTGCAGATTACAATTCCTTTTGTTAAAAAAGAAATATTAAATTCAGCGCTGTTCGCTCCTTTGATTCCAGAGATAAAAATGGTCAGCTAGGAAGATGAAAGTCGTTTTCATCTTGGATGAACTCGGTTGGTAGCTGGCTGGGGTGCCCTTAGGAATCCTTGCTCTTCAGGACGGGCAAGCAGACTTTGCCATTAGCCCTCCCCCTCTGCTGACACCCTTCTCTGTTGACCTAGCACGCACCCCTCTTGATTCTGACTCTTCCACCTCAGGAATGGTGAGAAAGGAAGAGGCAAACTAAATGGGTAGCAGCAGGGTGGGGTTAAAAACTTGGGGATAATAAGTCTCTTGTGTCTCTGAGTTTTGTTTTGTTTTTTTTAATGTTTTATTTATTTCTAGGAGAGAGAGAGAGAGACAGCATGAGCAGGGGAGGGTCAGAGAGAGAGAGGGAGTCACAGACTGAAACAGGCTCCAGGCTCTGAGCTGGCAGTCAGCACAGAGCTCGACGCGGGGCTCAAACCCACGAACCGCGAGATCATGACCTAAGCAAAAGTCGGACGCTTAACCGACTAAGCCACCCAGGCGCCCCATGTGTCTCTCTGAGTTTTTTGAGGGCAAGCAAGAAAGCAGCCTTTTTCTAAGTTCTTGCTAAGACAATGAAGGTTATCCATTCATTTATTTAATGGACGCAGATATGTTGTTCTCCCACGATGTACCCAATGCACTAGTGGATCAGTGTTCATTGGTTATAGCTGGGGATATGGAAAGCAACACAATTAGAATAGCCCTGATAAATGATTTGTAGCTCAGTTGCCTTCTATTTGATCCTGTTTGAAATGCGTGAGAAAAGTTCACACAGGTAATACATGAGAATACTTCTACCATGTGGATCCACTTTTGCTGCAAAATATTACCCACTCATTCCCCATCTTTTCTGGTTTGTGAGTTAGTTTTCTATACCGGGTTTTTGTAAAGAGTCATTCGTGGACTAGTGAGAGGTGCTACATTTCTCATTAAAGGGGTGATGATTGAGGGGGTGAGCTTCTAACATCTGATACAGAAATGTGTCCTTTATGGCATATTTACTATGGCAGACATTACACACCCAGCATTTATGAGTTATACAACAGACCTCCCTCCGGCTACATCTCACTGGATGAATGATTGCCTGCAGCCATGATTAAACTTGTTTTCTCTTTGTGGAAATAAGCCCCTCACCCAACCATTGTTTACTTTCCACTCATATATATGTAATATATATGTGTATATATATATAATACATATATTATATATATATAACATATATGTATATGTATATACATATTATATATAACATATGTGTATATGTATATATATTATATATGATTCTTATATCACACATTAATATTATATTATTATTATGCATTATTAAACTGAGAGAATACTGTTGCTAGTTTTACCCTTAAATTTTTTTTTAAATGTTGTTTTAGTTTATGGCAATTTCTATTATTTCATAAGGTGTTTATATATTTGTGTCACTTTGGTGTAACTTGTAGTGGGTGTGAAGTGTTGGTGAACACAAACAGTTGAATTGTTTCATTGAAATTAGCAGAACACAATACTTTAGAGCCTATTAAATCAAATAAAATGAATTACCAAGACATTGTAATTAAAAGAAATTGCAGCAAGTAAACATTATTAGGCCAGAAGCAGCATTATCAGTGGCCTCTGTGGACCTCGGGATACCAGACGTTTCATTGGGAATGACTTTCTGATTGAAGCCATTTCCATTGTTTCAGACCAAAAAAAAAGTATAATAAGTATTTACTCCAGTGCATTTTTTCTAGTAAATAGCCACCAATTAAATATATATTATTTCTTATCCTCCAGGCAATACGGCTAAAGTGTATATTGAGATTCAGGATGAAAATGATCATCCCCCAGTGTTTCAGAAAAAATTCTACATTGGAGGTGTGTCTGAAGATGCAAGAATGTTTACCTCTGTGCTCAGAGTTAAGGTAGGAGAACTTTCATTAAGATACAGAGCTAAGGTAAAAGCAAAGAGCTCAGACTGCAGATAAACTGTCACATGCAATTTACATTAGCTGAGTAAGTTCTCAGTGTTCCTGTTGTTTAAACAAAAGTCTGAAACTTGGAGATACATGAGTTTAATTAGCGAAACTAAATATGGATTAATTAGGAGCCTAATATTATGCAACTTCTATATTTTTACTACACAACAGGAAAAATTACTTACGATAATTTACACTGAATAAGATATTAAATTATTAGAATGTATGTTACCCAGTATATATGATGCCTCTCATAGGTTTAGTTCAGGATAGCTCCAAAGATGGCAGAATGGAGTTTCTCATGGTGAATATAAATTTACCATTTTTTAGTAGAAGAAATAACGTAGGGGCGCCGGGGTGGCTCCGTCGGTTGAGTGTCCAACTTCGGCTCAGGTCATGATCTTGCAGTTTGTGGGTTCGAGCCCCATGTTAGGCTCTGTGCTGACAACTCAGAGCTTGGAGCCTGCTTCAGAATCTGTGTCTTCCTCTCTCTCTGTCCCTCCCCTGCTCGGGCTCTGTCTCTCTGTCTCTCTGTCTCTCGTTCTCTCTCTCGCTCTCTCTCTCACTCTCTCTCTCTCAAAAATAAAGAAACATCAAAAAAATGTTTAAAGAAGAAATAATGCAAAAACTTATTTTGCTGCTATATTATTTTAAAATTCAAAATCATAAATGTCAAAAACAAGGGTACTAATTTTAGCACTTTACTAAAAGTTAAAAAAAAACCAGATATGTCAGAAAAAAATGCAAATCTACTTAGAATTTTTAAAAAGCACAATATCTAAGATTAACATTGATAATTTTTCACTTTTCTCCTCTTAGTTATCATCAAATATGTTGAAAGATTTTGTAAATGGCCAGGGGTACATAAAGTTGTAATAGTTTTATTACTGAGAAACAAATAGATAAATATTGTATTACATGGGGAGAAAACTTTGGAAGCTAGAGCAGTTTAGATGCTTAAGTACAGTTATTTTTGAAACTATTTTATTACAGTTATTTTTCTAAAAGTATTTTCAGACTATATTTTGAAAAACCATTAACATACACACAGAAAACCTAAATTTTTCCGAGCAAATCCCACTCATGAAGAGTTTCCTTTATGTTCTTGTGCCAGAACCATGATTAGAGCTCTTCATGCATATAGTTTTATGATGTTCTGCACAGCAGGTGTGAAAGAGGAAAAATTGACCGAGCAAACGCACATGTGAGTTATGCCTGTGAAATAGCTCCTTCATACACTGGCGCCTGATAGGAGTAACCACTTAGAGCTCAAAGTGGCCCACGAGTGGTCAGTCACATTCCGTCTAAACTACACAATGATATGCAAGTAGAAAGCAACTCCAAAGGAGTTTATTTGTATCTTGTTTTACACTTTAGTCCCAAGAACTGTTGACTGATTCTGTTCACTTAGTTGGTATTTTCTGAGTCCTTGTACTGTGCATTGTTCTAGAAGTTGGATATATGCCAGTTCAAAAAACAATCAAACAAACAAAAACAAAGTTGCTGCCTTAGCAATACAGAAAAACTGGTGTAAGATACAAATAATCGATTGAGACAGTCGGTAGCTATTTAAGACAAAGTCATGGGATCAGGGGCACAACTTGTGGATTCCTAGGTAAGGTACATTCTGCCCATTCCGCTAGCAGGTCCCTAAAACTGGAGGGATGGAGAGGTCAGCATGGCCAGAAGGCTGGTCGGAGAGGAGATTGGAAACACAGCCCAGGACTGGAATATGGGGGTTCTCCTAGACATGTTAGAAAGGAAGTCTTTGTACTGCTTTGTTCAGAAGCATGACATAGTCCAGCATAAAAGGATTATGCTTGATGTTGTGCAGATCGGAGTGTCAGACAGAGAGCCCAACACATTACTTTCCAGGAGAGACTTGAAAGTGGACTGAACCACAGTGGTAGGCGGGGGCAGTGGTCACAAGGGAGTCAAAGACAGCCGAAAGACTTTGCTGATGGATTCTACATGGGGCATTGGAGAACCTCAAGAATGATCCTGAGGTTTGTTCCTAATAGGTCCCCCTCCCTCCCCGAGGCACTGTGGTAGCAGGAATCAAGAGTCCATCGTTAACTCTCAACTTTATAGAGATTTTATGGGGTGGGGGCTTGTTTAATATGGCAGTTGCAGATGCAGGGGGGAGGAGGAGAGGAAGGAAGGAGAAAAAGAGATGGAGATGGAGGTGAAAAGAGGAAGGGGAGGGAGGCGGAGGGAGGGAGAAAGAGAGACAGGGAGAGGGAAGGGGAGAAAGGGTGAGAGAGGGAAGGAGGGAGAGAGACTTTCACACTGCATTGATGCAAGTAGTAATCAATCTGCCTAGGAACGCACAACTGTCCTGTGGATCCAGAGGCAGGAGACAATGCACCTGGTGAAGGAGCACAAGTGCTTCCTGGAGGAGGAAGACTTCGAGTGGCCCTGTTAGGGTGGTTACATTTTCTCAGAGCGAAGCTTAAATGGGGCCGAGAGCCTCAGCAGAGGAAGCACAGGGAGCCAAAGCCCAGAGGGAGAAAGTTCTCCCCAAAACGTGAGCAGGAGCTCAGGAGGTGACGGGAGTCATAAATCTTACCTGGTGGACACTTTCCAGAGCTGCTTTTAGCCTTGACTTCTGGAATCTTCTTCCCCAATTTAATCAGTGAGAGTGAGCTAACCCCTTCTTTTCAATTCACACTTAGAGCAGCAAAAATGTTATTGGAAACAGCACAGAATGTGGGTCAGCCAGGCTCTGGCGTCTGATGCAGAGAACACTTGCCAAACAGGGAAGCGGCCCAGGACTGGGAAGGAAGTTTTACACCACTGTCCATGGAGTTGGGGTGTGGCAATAGACCTTCTACAATACGTGCAAGTTAATTTCTTACAATTCATGGGGAAATGCACAGTGGTACATTTTCAATTTTAAAGAATTGTGTATTACAGGAAGAGAAAGAGGAAACATTATAGAATTGACTAAATAAGATGAGACTTTAAAATATACTGGTAAATTTGGGCACCTGGGTGGCTCAGATGATTGAGCGACTGACTTTGGCTCAGGTCATGATCTCACAGTCCATGAGTTTGAGCCTCGCATGGGTCTCTCTACTGGCAGCTCAGAGCCTAGAGCCTGCTTCAGATTCTGTGTGTGTCTCTCTGTCCCTCTCCCGCTCATGCTCTCCCTCTCTCTCAAAAATAAATAAACATTTACAAATAAATAAATAAAATATACTGGTAAATGAATATACTTACTAGCTTAAGATATGGATAATAGACTAAGGGCTTTACTAAAACATGCTAAGGAAAAGGCAACACAATGAGAACATTATTGAAATGATTTGTGCTTGGTAAAGGATAATAAAAGAAAGTTGTGTATGTATGCTCTGAAGTGGCATACCTAATATGCTGAGAGCTCAAAGTTCACTGTTTTAGAAAATCTGTATTGTATTCCTGATATGTGGAAAATACGGGGGCAAACAAAATAGACTGCCTTCTGTCCTTACAGAGTTAACATTCCAATTACTAGACTAAAAAAGGAAATAAATAGGCTTTATTTGGTTTTTGGCTCAAGAAATTTGAATGTTCATGTCATGTTGAAGTACTTCCTGGATTGTGTCAAAAGGACACAGAGCCAAAGTATTAATTTGAGAAGATCTACCACATTTACTTTAGTTTGACATCAATATCTCTGTCACAACTGGTTCTACCAAATTGATTTCCATTGGTCACAAGCAATCGGTTATTTTAATTGCAGGGAGAGGGAAAAGAAAATCAATAGTAATTTCTCTCTTCAGTCTTTTATACAAGAATTAGCATCAGTTAAAAGTATCACCTTTAGTTTATACCCAGAAGAACTGAAAGCAGGGGGGCGAACAGGCTCCTTATTGTTCCTAACATTATTATTCACAATAGTTAAGAGGTGAGGACAATCTCTGTACCCATTAGCAGGCAAATGGATGGGCATAATGAGGTCAAACATACAGTGGAATTTTATTCAGTCTTACAAAACAAGGAAGTGTTGACATTTGCTACATTGTGGATAAATCCTGAAGATAATATGCTAAGTGAAATCTGCAAGAAACAAATAGGCAAAAGTATAATTGATTCCACTTCTCTGAGGTTACTACAAGAGTCACATTCGTACGGGCAGTGGAAAGGGGGGGGGCGAGGTAATTAGGGTTCAGTGGTTGCAGAGCTTCAATTTGGACAATCTTTATTTCTAATTTTTAAAAAAAATTTATTTAAATATTTTATTTATTTCTGATTGAGAAAGAGAGCAGGCGAGGGTCAGAGAGAGAGGGAGACAGAATCTGAAACAGGCTTCAGGCTCCGAGCTGTCAGCACAGAGCCTGACACAGGTATCGAACCCACGAACTGTGAAATTATGACCTGAGCCAAAGTCGGACGCTTAACCAACTGAGCCATCCAGGCGCCCCCCAGAGTTTCAATTTGGGAAGAAGAAAAGTGCTACCCAGGAATGGTGACGGTGGCACAATAATGGACATATGTTTAAGGTAACTGATTTGGACACTGAAAAATTGTTAAAATGGTGAATTTAATGATGGGTATTTTAGCACTGTAAAAGAAAACTCCCAAAGGAAAGGGAGCATGTCCAGTGTTGTCAGAATATGAAAAGTGTTCCCTTCAAACCATTATTTGTCCATGGTATCCATCCCTCCTAAGTTGATTACATGTGAATCTTACAGGCAGATTCAGGACCAAAGATTTGTGTTAGTCCCCTTGTTTGTATTGATTATGTATCTTGGGGTTTTAACATTTTATTCTCTAACATGCCATCATTGCTTTCCTTCCCGGCTGCAGCTGTTTGCAAGGGATGCCTCCTGTTTCCAGCACCTTCCCTGTTGAAAAAGCCCTGTTTGGGGGCAGGGCCATTCATTGAATTGCACTAACTGAACTGTTCTCTAGTAATGAAAAATGACTGACACAATTTCTTACATCAGACTAACAGACCACTGGGACGGAGATGCTATAATGATTAAAGAAAAAAAAAAGCGGTTAGCTACAAGCAAATATTTTGCAACATATATTTTTAAGTAAAAAAAATAGTGTCCAGAATATAGAAAAAAAGTGTTCAAAAGCAACTCTTCAGCCAATAAAAGCAAGGTTGAAAAAAAATGCATGAGTATTTGTCATATTACTCATAATATCCTGTGTGAGGTGAGTAAGATAAAGCTGGACTTTTGAACAATAACTTTTCTGTTCCTGTTTGTACTTTCAGAAATATTAATTTATGATTCCTCCTTATTAATTACAATAACTGCCATCTGTTCTTTATTATTTTTCTGAGAACCGTGGAAAAAGTCTTTATGTATTTTAGGCTGTAGAATTTATTTCAGTAAATAGAAGCAAACATGGGGCACCTGGGTGGCTCAGCTGGTTTAGCATCGGACTTCAGCTCTGGTCACAACCTCGTGGTTTGGTAGTTCAAGCCCTGCGTGGGGCTCTGTGCTGACAGCTCATAGCCTGGAGCCTGCTTCAGATTCTGTGTCTCCCTCTCTCTCTCTCTCTGCCCCTCCCCTGTTCATGCTTGCTATCTCTCTCCCTCTCTCTCAAAAATAAATAAAACATTAAAAAAATTAAACAAATAAATGCAAACAAACAATACAAAGAGATAAAACTCCTACCTATAAAAGAGATGCAGTTATTTTCTTTTTTTTTTAATAGTTTATTGTCAAATTAGTTTCCACATAACACTCAGTGCTCATCCCCACAAGTGTCCTCCTCCATGCCCATCGCCCCCTCCCCCCACATCCATCAGTCCTCAGTTTTTGTCAGCATTCAAGAGTCTCTCANAGTTATTTTCTTTATTGTATTGTTGGGAGAAATGGCAATTGGTCAGGTCGAGTAAATTTCCAAGAAGCATTCATCCCACAGCCGGTAAAGTCGCAATTCAGTTGGATTTACCTTTTCCCAGGACTTCCCTTGTGCCCTGCACACCACATGCTTCCCCTGGTAAGTGAGCAGTGGAATGTGGCAGAAATACAATGTTGGCCAAAATAACAGAGCATAGTAAGTTTCTATGGAAAATCAGGAGGCAATTAACAAGACAACTAATTGCTTACACATTGAGATGGCCTCTGTGAGTTACTAGTCTCTCCATGAAAGTAACAAATCAGCTCTCATTTTAGAAACACCTCTCAATGTATTCACTAATTTTTCCAGTTTACTGCATGTATTTTTAACGCCAACCAAGAGCCTGATTCAGTGCAAATAAAAGGAGAGGTTAAATATGACCCAAAAAAAGTCTCTGCATTATGCGAATATTTTCCAGAAGTTCGTGCTGTAAGGATTAGTCCTTCTCTTTACGAACTGAAGATCAGAAAAATTCAGTGTCAGAAAAATTGAATTAAAATGTTGACTTGACATCTACTGAGTGTTAAGAAGACTGTGAACATTGCATCTTTGAGTTATTAAAGAAACCAGATTTAAGAAAATTATGGACTAAAAGAAAATACTATTTTGAAACAGCATCAAAAGAGAAACAGGTGTCTGTCAAATCCCTAATTCTTTATTACATGTTTCTAGAACTCAACTTTGCAACTAAAAACCTAAACTTTAATTGTCCTTCAAATCTCTTCAAATTCTCTAACCTTCTAGGATATTTCCTGATGATCATTCAATCGAAAACACGTGCTTCAAGTGGTGAGATGTAAAATGGTATTTTGGTTGGCAGAGAAAGCAGGCAAGAACATGCAGCAGAGTGATGCTGTTTGGGGGACAGAGGCCAAGGGCACATCTGGAGTATGCAGATTTCATCAGCGGCCAAGCGTGCAGAAGTGTGCAAGGTTAGCAGTGCAGGGGCGATAGTATGTGCTTGGCGTCAGGCCAATGCTTCTGAGGGCTCCTGGTGCCCAGCCCTGTGTCTGCTAACCCGGGTCTGACGATAAACAAGTGTAGCGCATGAGTGAGGGTTCAGTGTGAGTTCCCAGGGCAGCGTCTGTCACCCGGGCAGGAGTCGTGCCTGGTTCACGCCCAGAGTGGTACAAATAGCCATCCTGTGCCTCATGTTTCCAGGATGCTAGTTACTCTAAACATGTCTCAGGGGTTAACTCAGTCATTCTCTCAGAAGCTCCATGGGATTCTTTATTATCCTCAATTTATGGAAGAGGACATGCAGGCCTAGGAGTGATCTGTAACCTGCCCAGGGCAGACAGCTAGTCAGGAGTGAGGCCAGGACTCACAGCCGGGCCATGCCACACATGCTCTCCTCCCTCCCAAATGGACCAGCACTGGGCTGGGAGTCCAGTCACTTGGATTCAGTCCCAGAAATTAAGTCTCTGTGGGGCCTTACACACATGTTTTCGGCCATTCTCTTCCTTATGCAAATGTTGCTGTAGAACTAGGTGCATTTTATTTATTTATTTTTTTTAATTTATTTCTAGGAGAGAGAGAGAAAGACAGCAGGGGAGGGTCAGAGAGAGAGGGAGATACAGACTCTGAAATAGGCTCCAGGCTCTGAGCTGGCAGTCCGCACAGAGCCCAACACGGGGCTCGAACCCACGAACCGTGAGATCATGACCTAAGCGAAAGTCGAACACTTAACCGACTAAGCAGCCAGGCGCCCTTAACTAGGTGCATTTTAAAGTCTTTAACCGATTCTGGGGCGCCTGGGTGGCTCAGTCATTTAAGCATCCAACTTCAGGTCAGGTCATGATCTAACAGTTTGTGAGTCTGAGCCCCCCTGTCAGGCTCTGTGCTGACAGCTCAGAGCCTGGAACCTGCTTCGGGTTCTGTGTCTCCCTCTCTGACCCCTCCCCCCCACTCATACTCTCTCTCTCTCTCTCTCAAAAATAAATAAACATAAAAAAAATAAACTTTTTAACCACTTCTAATAGTTGTGTTACTTACCTTAGAAAAATACCAGCCTGGGCACAAATGGCAGGTACCCTGAGAGAACTACATTTTAAAGGTCAAATAGTTGGATTCCTTAACTCTGAAATCCACAACAGCACCTGCCCCACGATGTTTGTGGTTTATGTCCCTTGACGCTAGTGGATCACCTTATGACAATTCTCTCCCTGCTCGCTCTGTACAATGGAGATGTAAACCGATAGTCTAAATGGAGGAAGGTCTCAGAAAGTACTGATTGTGATTCCCCTTTGCTGACTCCGGGAAACACAGCTCTAGGCAGACCCTTCTCAGTGCTTCAAGACTGGGGCATTAAGAGATTGTACTTTCCTTCATGGTTTCCTTCAGGATCAGTGTGCGTCTGACCTGAATAGTTTGTACCTGGAACAAAATATAAGCACATAGGTGCCTGGTGGTCCATTGCCTTCTCTGCTGTGACCCTATAACTGAATTACTATGTATCTTACTTAGAACTCAGACACAATATATTGTACTTAGGTATCCATGTGCCTGTTTTCTCTACTGTAACTCAAATGTCATGCTTCCTCACAAATTTAATGACATTATAGATATAGTGTGCTTACCGCCTCAAATTGTGCTTGTCTAAAATTTTATTTATTTTTTACATCTAGACATGTCTTTTAGCCTACTTAGCCAAGGCATTCATGAAATATGTGAACAAAATATCAATTTTCAGTTAAGTGGAAATAATCTTTCAGTTATACTTTCTTGGTTAATCACTGAGATTAACATGACCTCTCATTTCCCTGGGAATGTCCCTTCTGTCAAAATTAGGAGCTTGGATTTGATAATATCTTTATGAATCTTATGCTTCTATCATAGTTTTCCACTTAACTCCAGTGGGGAAACCAAATGTCAAGAAAATTGTTTTTTCCTCTTGTTCTATGGTCTTGTTATATGGTCTCTGATTATGTCATAATGATGTTTTCCTTTTGGTTTGTCTGCTGGAGACTGAAAGTCAAATATCTGATTCATCTTGAGCAATTTTAAAAGGTGAATGCCATGGACAAGTGACATGATAGCTTTCTGGTTTCCTTGAGATACTCAGCTCTTATTCTCTTATCCTTCCCTTTAACTGTGTTTATGTCACTGTATGTTAGGGAGTTTGGGAATTCTGTGGGGTCTGTGCAAACAAATGATTGCTGAATACTCTTTTTCTGAGGGTGGGTCCAAGGCTGCCTTTTCCTCTCATACAAGTTGAGACTTGTGAAGTGCCATAGCCGGTTTCTGATACCTCACATCTGCCCTTATATAAAATTCTAATTCTATTGCTATTATGGACAAAACCAAGACTTCCCTTTGCTATAAATTGAGTGTTTGGATAAAATAATTATGCATGTGTAAGTTTTACTCTCTCTTCTCCTTGTGTCTACAAGTCACTCTTTCTATTATGACTGAAGAGAGATCTAAAGTCTTGTGCCACATAGTGGCAACTTAATTTACACTTGTTGGTTTGAATGTAACTTAATTAAGAATTGTCTTGATTTCCATTGTTTAAAATTGAAAGGGAACTATGTTTTCCAAGCTGTAAAGTATGTGGAGAATGAGGAAAGTCTGATTTTCTTAAAACTAGATAAAAAGTGTTTTTTTCTCCAGGGAAAGTTTTTTTTTTTTTTAAGGAAAGAAATTTCCTTAAAGGTAGAGAGTTTGAGTAATTTTTATGGGTCTTAACCTGACATGATACATGAAAAGAAAGTACTTTACTCAGTGAATGGCCAAATCAGTTTGCCTTTCCTAAATTCATTGGTGGGTCATACATTTCAAAGTCTGATCACACTCTCCTGGGATTCTACATGTATTTAATGCCTCCGTGTCTTTCTGATGGTTAAATGTGTTAACGGTCCAGAGTGTGGATATAGAATATTACCTTCTGAGTCAAGCCTGCATTTTCCTGTAGGACAGGTTGTATGTTGTGGACCAATGACGATTGTGTGTGCACTCCTATACTGTGTTTTAAGGATCGCATCTTCCATCTGCTAGGAGGGTTGACACTCAACTTCAAAACCTCGGAATCCTTGTGAAAGTGAGGACTGCATTGCAAAACACAATAGCAAGGATAAGTCAAGCAAGTAAGAATTACTTTTGTCAGATAATGTCCTACAATTTCTTAAACCTTAAACATTTAACTTGGTGCTGTAATGACCCCACACTGAAGACCTATAATATCAATCTAAGCAAAGATGATTGGTGCCTGTGTGGCTCAGTCAGTTAGGTGTCTGACCTTGGCTCAGGTCCTGATCTCACAGTTTGTGGGCTAAAAACCTGCATCAGGCTCTGTGCTGACAGCTGGGAGCGTGGAGCCTGCTTCCGATACTGTGTCTCCCTCTTTCTCTGCCCCTTCTGCACTCATGTTCTCTCTCTTTCTCTCTCTCTCTCAAAAATAAACATTTTTAAAAAGAATAAAAAGTGATAAATCATCTTTTTAAAACATTTTATTCATATTTCTAAATACATCTTAATTTTGAATTGCCTATAATATTGCCAATAAGAGGAGTAAAATATTAGATTTCATTAATATGTATTATGAAGAAAAGATATGTCTAAATAAGTCATAAAAAAATGGGTGACCATCCCCAGTAGTTTTAATGAATTTTCATTAATGAAAACCCGTAGGCCTGAAGCAATATTATGTGCATAAAGAGAACATAATTAACTCTGGTTAGTTCATTATACATCTGAAAAGTGCCAAAGGATTTCTAATTTTTTTTCCTCAAACAGGCACCGAAATGTCTGAATTCACAGAATTACATTCTCATGCATAGAAATAATAAAACCATACAGTAGAGGTTCCCATCAAGGAGATCCTCAAACTATGGAGTAGCTACACTAGTTTCTGTAAACATATCTTTTTTTACAGCACTTTATTTTGTGTGTTCCCAGGATTTTTTTCCCTAGGTAGCCATAGCCTCTTACGATCCCAGTAATCTATAAAGAGACAAAGTCAATGAGGTTCATAGTAATTTGAAAGGCTTTATTACCAGCTGGAACCAAAGACCCAAGGTACGTTGCAAACTAACATCAAAGATCACAACCCAGATTGTAGAATGAACACCAACAAAATGATGATTCAAAACAAAACAAAGTGAAATGCCCAAGATAAAAAGATAGAGTGGAAATAAGACCCTGCATAAAGAAAATCTAGAAATTGGCACAAAAAAAAAAAACTATCAAGAGGCATTCCTTTGTATGAACTGCTAGGGAATTACAGAATAAACCACAGGAGACCACCATATGCTCACCAGGATGGCTGAAATAAGAGAGACAGATGAAACCAAACTTTGTAACAGCTAGAGTTCCAGGTGTTACTGACGGGATGTAAATTAGTGCAACATTCAGAAAAACAGTGTGACGATATCTATTAAGTGTGAACATATACATAACCCCTGACTCAGAATTTCTAGCATTCTTTTTTTTTTTTTTTTTTTTATTTCTAGGAGAGAGAGAGACAGCGTGAGCAGGGGAGGGTCAGAGAGAGAGGGAGTCACAGACTGAAACAGGCTCCAGGCTCTGAGCTGGCAGTCAGCACAGAGCCCGACGCGGGGCTTGAACCCACGAACCGCGAGATCATGACCTAAGTGAAAGTCGGACGCTTAACCGACTAAGCCACCCAGGCGCCCCACCCCTGACTCAGAATTTCTGCTCCTAAATGTTGACACAGCAGAAATGCATACATATGCTCATAAAAGATAATTATAAGAAATCCAATTTTTGTAGAAACTTTCATTATTATAATTTCTAAAAGTTGAAAACAACATAAGTACGCAGCAACTTACATACATTAAATATAGTATATTTGTGCAACAGAATTCTATAAAGCAATGAAAATGAATAAATTAGGCTACAGGCAACTACATGCATGGATCTCAGAAATATAATGTGGGTGGGGCATCTGGGTGGCTCAGTTGGTTAAGTGTCCAACTCTTGATTTCGGCTTAGGTCATGATCTCGCGGTTCAGGAGATCAAGCCCCACATTGGGCTCCCTGCTCACAGCATAGAGCCTGCTTGGGAGTCTCTCTCTCCCTCTCTTTCTCTGCTCCTCCTCTGCTCGCTCGCGCTCTCTCTCTCTCTCTCTCTCTCCCCACCAAAAGAATATACAAACATAAAAAAAGAAATATTATGTGAGCAAATGAATTCAGACCAAAAGAATATAAGTTTCCTAAGCCCATTTATATAAAGTTAAAAATCTGGAAGAACGAATCCAATCAGAGTGGTTATTTTTGGAGGAATACTGAGAATGCTCCATTTCTTGATCTATATGCTGACTACATCTAGAGCTATAACTTGAAAAACAAAAATAAAAATGGCAAAAAGCTCTAAAACCATAAAAACAAAGAGAAGATGTTCACCTGAATTTCTGGTAATTTTAAGCGACTCTTCTTGCAAGATATCGTCAAATAATTCTGACAAAAGTGGAGAGGATGATAGTTGTCTTGTTACTCCTTTGTTCAGTTAATAATTTTTTTAAAATTTAATCGTTGGTGAAACAAATGCCATATAGTTTCTTAATGGGTTCTGTAAGTAAGCACGTTTAGCCCACTGTGTCACTGGTGGCAGTGACTGAGACATGCCAGGAACGCAGGACAGTAAGTGAGATGTGAGAGCTGTGATTGGTGGAGAGAATGAAGTTAGTATGAACATGCACGTGGCTTTATCTGGTTCTAGGTTTCAGAATCCACAGTTGCAAGCCAAAAAGATGAGGTTTGGACCTGAAAATTGTGTAATCCTGTAAATAGGTGAGAAACAGGTTGGCAGGTTCCTGTCCCTGAAGACACACGGGCACAAGCAGAGGTTCTGCTGCTTTATGTGCGTGCAGAATGCAAGCTGGGGTGGGAGACTACAGGAAAGGGAAGAGATGCAAGGCATAGCAGAGCCAGGTGGAAGAAAGAGTTGGGCGCTCGGCCATGGAGCAGTCTCTGTCCAGACCCCGAGAGCCCTGTGAGGCTCCTGGAGCCCACTGCAGGCTACCAGCATCGAGCAGGGCATGGCCAGGTGATAGTAGAAAGCCACTTTAGAGAGAGAGGCTCTTTGTGGGCTCCCCGTTTCAGGTCAGAGCTAAAATCAGAGTGTGGGCTGAGACCAATGATGCAAAACAGAATGCCGAAACAGGTACATCTGCAGGCAGGAAATGAATGCTAGGTCCTACCTCTCTGTGCGCCAGGAATTAGTAAGGGAATTAGGGAACTTCTGATTTAAGTCGATATTGATTAAAGTGTAATCCATTGTTATGAATATGCTAACTCTCAGGAGTATGAAAAAGAAGGTTAATGAATACGCAACATAAAGGCCACAAAAGTAAAGTTTTAGTATTTAAATCTATATCCCTTTTCCAAAAGCATGATGATGAAGACAAACCTGGATCGTTACCTTTCAATCACTACTGGGCTGCGTAACCTTGGGCAGAGTTCTTAATTTTTGTAAGCATCAGGTCTGCAAATTATAACAAGATTCTATGACAAATTTCTTAGAAATATAAATGAAAAAGACTGCCTGTCAAGCAATGAGTACAGTGGCTGGCTCGCACATGTCTCTCAGTAAACGCCCATTGTCATCGTGACTTATTTTATCTGACTAGGTTCTTTCTACTTGTAGAATAACTCTAATCTCCATGTTCCCAGTTCACTATGCAGAGTGCATGGATGTTACAAAACACACTTCTATGGAACACTGAGGTATTTGATCGTTGCCCTTTAAAGTAAATAGGGGGCCTCTCTTTCTAGAACTCACCTTTGTATCAGTAAAGAATGCTAAATTTTCTTCTTATCTCAATGATAGAATAAGAAATAATCGGGGTGCCTGGGTGGCTTAGTCGGTTAAGCGTCCGACTTTCACTTAGGTCATGATCTCGTGGTTCGTGGGTTTGAGCCCCACGTTGGGCTCTGTGCTGACTGCCAGCTCAGAGCCTGGAGCCTATTTCAGAGTCTGTGTCTCCCTCTCTCTCTGACCCTCCCCTGCTCATGCTGTCTCTCCTCTCTCTCTCTCTCCTAGAAATAAAAAAAAAATAATAATAATAATAATAATTACAGGGGCGCCTGGATGGCTCTGGTCTTATCTTGGTTTCTGCTCAGGTCATGACCTCATGGTTTGTGGAATCAAGATCACATGGGGCTCTGGATTGACAGCGCATACCCTGCTTGGGATTCTCTCTCCGTCTCTCTGTCACTTTCTCTCTGTCTCTCTCTCTCACAGTAAACATTAAAAAAAGGAATCATTATAAGAGCTGAAAATTAACAGAAGAATAGTTTGTTCGATTATGTAATGGCTAGATACATTCAATCTTTGAAATACAATAAGATGCTATCCCATTGAGAAATAATCTGTATAATTTCTTCCACTTTCATTTTGTCTAGTTGCTGAATTATATCCCCTTTATTTCACCCATCCCCTCACCCACCTCCCTTCTGGCAACTACCAGTTTGTTCTCTGTATTTGCTATTGTTATTGATCCTTCTTTTCTTTGTTCATGTGTTTTATTTCTTCAATTCCCCATATGAGTGAAATCATATGGTACTTACCTTTATCTGAATGATTTGTTTCACTTAGTATTATATCCTCTAGGCCCATCCAAATTGGTGCAAATGGAAGATTTTGATCTTTTTTATGGTTTCATTATATCCAGTGTGTATACATATATTACCTCTTCTTTATTTTTTACATCTTTCTTTAAATTCCAGTATAGTTAATATGCAGTGTAAGATTAGTTTCAGGTGTACAACATAGGGATTCCACACTTCTGTACATGACTCTGTGCTCATCACAACTGCCCTCCTTCATCCCCACTACCTACTGAATCTGTCTCCCCACCAGCCTACCCTCTGATGACCGTCAGTGTGTTCCGTATAGTTAGGTATCTGTTTCTTGGTTTGCCTATATCTTTCTTCCTTTTTTTGTAATCTCTTTGTTCCTTCTTAAATTCCACATATGAGTGAAATCATATGGTATTTGTCTTTCTCTGACTATATTATTTCACTTAACATAATTCTCTCTAGCTAAATCCATGTCATGGCAAATGGCAAGATTTCATTCCCTTTTCATGGCTGAGTAATATTCCATTATATATGTATACCATATCTTTTTTATCCATTCATCAGTTAATGGACACTTGGGCTGCTTCCTTAGTTTGACTATTGTAGATAATGCTGTTATAGACATTGGGATGCATATATCCCTTTGAAATAGTATTTTTGTATTCTTTGGGTAAATAACTAGTAGTGCAATTGCTGAATCATAGGGTAGTTCTACATTTAACTTTTTGAGCAACTTCCATACTGTTTTCCATGTGGCTGCACCAGTTTGCATTTCCACAAACAGTGCATGAGCATTCTTTTTTCGCCCACATCCTCACCAACACTTGTTGTTTCTTATGTTTTTGACTTTAGCCATTCTGACAACTGCAAGGTGATTTCGCATTGTAGTTTTGATTTGTATTTCTCAGATTATGAGTGATGTTGAGCATCTTCTGTTGGCCATCTGTGTCTTCTTTGGAAATATGTCCGTTCAGGTTGTCTGCTTATTTTTAATTGGATTCTTTATTTTTTGGTATTGAGTTGTATAATCCTTTATGTGTTTTGGATGTTAATCTCTTATTGGATATGTCATTTGCTAGCATCTTCTCTCATTCTGTAGGTTGTATTTTTATTTTGTTGATGGTTTCCTTTGTTGTGCAAAAGCTTTTTACTTTGATGTAGTGCCAGGAGTCTAATTTTGCTTTTGTTTCCCTTGCTTCAGGAGACATCTAGAAAAATAGTTCTTTGGCTCATGTCAAAGAAATCACTGCTTATATTGTTTTCTTCTAGGAACTTTATGGTTTCAGGTCTCACATTTGGGTCTTTAATTCATTTGCAGTTCATATATATATGTACATATACACATACACACACACATATATCCCTTGTCATAGATTAATTGACCATAAAATCATGGGTTTGTTTCTGGGCTCTCTGTTCTGTTCCATTGACATATGTGCCTATTTTTGTGCCAGGACCATACTGTGTTAATTACTACAGCTTTGTAGTAGATATTGAAATCTAGGATTGTGATACCACAAAAAAGCTATTAGCACTGAAAAATTACGTCAAAAGAGTTGTAGGATACAAAATTAACATACAGGGGGGCACCTGGGTGGCTCAGTCGGTTAAGCATTCTACTTCAGCTCAGGTCATGATCTCACGGTTTGTGGGTTCGAGCCCTGCATTGGGCTCTGTACCGACAGCTAGCTCAGAGCCTGGAGCCTGTTTCACTTAACCGCTGAGCCACCCAGGCACCCCCATATTTTTATGTTTTAAATGAGTAGTATTACCTTAACATTGCACTATGAAGTATTTTTCTACATATTTTCTTAATAATTATTGATGGTTGGTATTACCCTTCCATATGGGAATTTCCTATGGAAATCATAGCAACTTTAAGATAAAGAGAATAATCTGTCCAGATACAGATGTAAGGTACTGAATAGCAAAACCTAACAACATAGCTAAGAGAAACTTCAGTCTTTAGTTTCTGTATCAACTTATCCAGAGAACAGTTTTCAAAAGAATATTTCTTTAGGGGTGCCTAGATGGCTTGGTCATGATCTCAGGTGGCGAAACGAATAACTCTTGGTTTTGGCTCGGGTCGTGATCTCAGAGTTTGGGAGTTTGAGCCCCACGTTGGGCTCTGTGCTGAGTGTGGAGCCTACATGGGATTCTGTGTGTGTGTGTGTGTGTGTGTGTGTGTGTGTGTGTGTGTGTGTGCCCGTGTCCCTCCCCTCTTGCACTGTCTCTCTCAAAATAAGTAAAAAACTTTTAAAAAAGAATATGTTTTCAAAGGGAATATTGGAGTTTTTGGTCCTTATCACACCGTACCAGAGGAAAAACATAAAATTGGGTGAAGTTTTTGTCTAGTAATTAATCAATGTCTGAGAAGTGGGGAAAAAACTTGAAATTTTCTTAACAAAAATAATGAAAAACTCAGTAAAGTTTCTTAAACCTTTTCAGAAAGAAGGTACCAAAGCAATATAAAAATAATCACAAACTGGAAATGGCTAGCCACTTAGGAATGCTAAATAGATTTCTTAACTTCCCCTTTGTAGATAGATATGGTCAAAAATGCCATTTTTCAAAGAAAAATATTAATAGAAAGTTCTGAATAGCAGAAAATTTATCTTTCAGGATTATAAAATGAATTATCTGTTAAAAAGTTGAAAAATGAAAGAGTCCTTTCTCTAGCTTTAATGAATCACAGCATGACAAATAACCTTTCCTGGCACCTCCTGAAGACATTCATGTTATGTTGTGTTAATAGGCATCATGAAAATTAGGGATAACTAACGACAGAAGGAAAGGAACACGATGAAACTGGGCAAGCTCCCCTACATTTGTAAGGGTCTCATTAGCACTAAATGCAATGAAAGCAGTGAATTCTTTTTTACTGTGTCATTTCATGAAGCAGAATCCCCCAGGGATAGAAACAATGCTCTTTTTTGTCAGTGTTTGTATTCTGCTTGGTCCTAAAAGAGAGAGGCCGAGAGAAAGCTACTTGTCTTAATTTAATTCCTTACTGACTCAGATGAATATCTTCACAGATGGAGAAAAAAAAGTGAGAAATGTAACTTCCAATCTTTAATGAAATCTATTGGGCAGGTGTTCTCTCTCTCTGAAGCAAGGGCCTGGAGAGAACCTTCAGTCCAACACCTACTTCCCTCCATAAAGTCAGTAGCCTGGCGAATCTTGCATGGGCCTAGGAGTCAAAGATTCCAGGGTCTGTTCACCAGCTGTATGATGTGGGGTCATTTACTGTCCTGGATACAGCTCAGGAACGGCATCTACAGGGTGGCTTTTGTTCTTTCTACCAACCAGAGTTAAGAAAATGAAATGAGTGCCTATTTGCAAGGTCCTTAGCAAAAGCAGAGCACTTTGGACACACTTATCTCTTATGCTTTGCCAGATCTTTCTTGAGTATAAGCTTTTATTCATTACACTTCTTTAGTGCTGACACTCAATCCACATCGATTAAATTCCAATCATTGTCATTGCCAGGTCTTAATTGGCTGAAGAAATATTTAGATTACTGCGTATTGGCCAAAGGCAATTAAGCTAAAGACAGATTGACCAATGCTATTTCTTCACTGAAGCAAAAGAAACAAAAACTAACAATTTTATCAAATATGAATGTCATCTAGTAACTTTCTTTTTTCCCCCCATGTGTATATAGTTGATCCACAGTGTGACATTCATTTCAGGAACACAACACAGTGATTCAGCGTCTCTGTAAATTGTGCTACACTCAACACAAGCATGGCTACCATCTGTCACCACACAGCACTGTTACAGTATCATTGACTGGATTCCCTGTTCTGTGCCTTTTCTTTCCATGACTGATTCATTCCATCACTAGAAGGCTCTACCTCCTCTATCTTTCATCCATCTTGCCCTTCCCCACAGTCACCTCCCCTCTGGCAGCCCCCGTTTGCTCTCTGTATTTATAGGTCTGATTCTGTTTTTTGTTTGTTTATTCATTTGTTTTGTTTTTTAGATTCCACAGTCAGTGAAGTCCTGTGGTATTTGCCTTTTTCAGTTTGACTTCACCTAGCATAACACCCTCTAGGTCCATCCATATTGTTGCAAATGCCAAATCCCATCCTTTTTGATGGCTGTGTAATAATCCATGGTGTGTTTCACCATGTCTTTCTTACCCATTTGTCTGTCAACATCCAGACAGCCAACAGACACATGAAAGGATGCTCACATCACTCACCTATAGGGAAATGCACATCAAAACCACAATGAGACACCACCTCACACCTGTCAGAAAGGCTAAAATCAAAAACACGAGAAACAACAGGTGTCAGTGAGGATGTGGAGAAAAAGGAACCCATGAAGCCACAGGGAAAACAGTATGGAGGTTCTTCAAATATTAAAAATAGAGCTACCCTGTGATCCAGTAATTCCACAACTGGGTATTTACACAAAGAAAACATAAGCCCTAAATCAAAAACATATAAGCACCCTTTTGTTTATTGAAGCATTGTTTACAATAGCTAAGGTATAGGAGCAACCTAGTAACTATCTTTTGAGCCTTGACAATACTGATACAGCAATTTATAGATTTCACGCATCCCTTAAAAATATGCCAGTTTTTAAAAAGAGGAATATTTGTTTATTACAATTTTTAAAAAATCCTACTCTATTATGGGTTTTTTTGAAATAGAAATATACTTTTTCTTTAAAATCTAAAAAAAATTTTATATAACTGACTAATGACTAAAAATAAGAGGTTATAAAGCCATACATATTATATGATCCTGGTTACAGGAAGTATATGTATATATAGTAAATATAAAAGGGCATATATAAAGATATTAATAATGGCTATACATGGATATAATAGAGTTTATAATATTCCTTTATTAATAGCATTTTCTGATATTTTTGTAACAAACAAGAAGTAATCAAGTACTTTATTAGGCACATAATAAAAGACAATTGGTCATTTAAGTGGTTACCACTTTTCATCTGTACAAACAACACAGAGCAAGAATAATTACATGAAGAGGAACCTGGGTGGCTCTGTTGATTGAGCTTTCAACCCAGCTCAGGTAATGATCTCACAGTTTATGGGTTTGAGGCCCAGGTCCATGTCAAGCTCTGTGCTGACAGCTCAGAGCCTGGAGCCTGCTTCAGATTCTGTGTCTCCCTCTCTCTCTCTGTCCTTTCCCCTGCTTGTGCTCTGTCTGTTTCTGTCAAAAAGAAATAAACATTAAGAAAATTTAAACAATGAATGAATACTTTGATTTAGGAAGTCAAAAAGAAATAAAGAAACTGATTTAGGAATGTTTGGTCTATGTGTCTGTTTTTGTGCCAATACCATACTGTCTTGATGACGACAGCTTTGTAGTNAAAAGGAAAACAGTGAAAAACAAAATAATTTAAATAATTTTGCTAAAGTTTACAATCTCATCCATGTTTCTCAAAAACTAAAAATATTTCTAAAAATTAGCAATTGGGAATACTAATAGTTTGCATATTATCTCAAGGTGTAATGGTGATGTTGTCCAAGCTGCTCTGTAGCATATTGTTGGCAGGCCAATTCCTTTTAGAATTTCAACCAACAAAAAATAATAGTAACAGGAATTTTAATGTTATAGCTGTTTCTTCTTATCAAACTTGTTAGATGTTGGACATAAAACACATTGTTATAAAATTGAAAGAATAGATGTATGTGCATACATGTTTACATATACATACATCATATATACCTATACGATGTGTGTATATATACATGGAGAGAGAGAGAGACATATGTGGAGAGAGAGAGAGCGCGGGAGAGGGAGAGAGAGAGACAGCAGGAGAGGGAGAGAGAGAGAGAGATGGAGGTTTCTGAAACACCACAAATTTAAATGAAGGACTTTGCAAATAGCAATTTTTGTTGTAGTTTAATGTGTTGTTTACATTAAAATGTTGCAATGTATACATATGCAAGGAGGCCGATTTTATCATTCCATGTGTAAATAGCACCATTCCAATCCATCAATATGGGTTTCTGTATAATTAGTGTCACTTTAATGGTCCTAAAGGCTTTTCTGCTGCTAATCATTAGTTTCATCCTAGTACTTTATATTCAGTGTATTTTTGAAGGTTCTCCACTTATTTTCTAAAGTAAAAGGTTTATAAATTGAATTCCATTTTCCTTTGACATACTCATTAAAGAGCAATGATAAAGGTTTTGCTTTTTGTAGTAAAGCTTTTTGTTTGTGCTTGTTGATTCCGTCTTAAATGGGCAAACGTCAGAGAGAACGCACAGAAGCCTCCACATTCGGATTTAATTTGCAAGTGCCTTGCTATCAGGTTCCCCTGATTCTCTCTTCAACTTAATAATTGAAGGATAAATAGGCTTCTTATACATTATTCATTTTCTAAACCCTCTTGCAGTAATGAAAATGCCATTCTTTATCTTGCAACATTAATTCTGCTTTAAAATTGTAAAAACATAAATGAGGATGTTTAAATGAAAGGATACTGAAATCTTTTTATGACCAGGGTGGTCCAAATTTTTGAACACATGAAGGATAAACTGTCTTAAATAATTTAATGTTGGGAACAAAAGTAAGCTTTAAAAAAGTTTGTATTCAAAAAAAAAAAATAAAAAAATAAAAAAGTTTGTATTCAAGAGGATGGAAAAAAGCATGTTATATATCCTCATTTAAATTTTAATTTTTTGTTTCTGAAGGAGCTTTACTGATCAATCTGGAAACTAAGGGACAAAAGTATAAAAGAATAAGAAAATTAAGAAATAAATATTATGTGTGATGAAGACACAAATACTATATAACATGCATGGTAAAAATATATAAAATATAGTAGTAGGAACATCCTGGTGGAAACAGCACTGCCGCTCAGGGAGTCAAGGCAGCCTTGAGAAAATTAGCCATTATGCTGAGGCTTAGCTTCATTGTTCAATATTATAACATATATATTATAATACATATATTCAGTGTGTGCGTGCGAGCACACATACATACCATAATATAGTCCAAGAGGGAGCATCATTTGGCCTAGCGGGCAAGAGATATATTTTTAATTTTTTTAATGTTTATTTATTTTTGAGAGAGAGAGAGAGAGAGTGTGCGCTTATAAGCAGGGGAAGGACAGAGAGAGAGGGAGACAGAGTCTGAAGCAGGCTCCAGGCTCTGAGCTGTCAGCACAGAGCCTGATGCGGGGCTGGAACCCATGAACTGTGAGATCATGACCTCAGCCAAAGTCGAGTGCTCACCAGGCTGACCCACCCACATGCCCCTATAAGAGACATTTAAAATTAGAAGAAACTGAGTAAGCAAAGGGTCAGAATCATAAAAGAACATAGATTGTTCAGAGGGAAAAGCTAGGTAGTATGGTTTGGGGGAAATCTAAGTAGAGGTACATGTAGGGCAAGGAGTTGGAGTGGTGCCCTGGGATCAGACTGAGACTATTTTGTGTAGGTGTCATAATGTCCCTCATCTGGCAGATGGGGCTCCCAGCCATCCCTGTGGCTGGGCTGAAAAATGAGTCATGAGAGCCTCTTTGGGCAGTATTGCTTCATAGATAGTGTGCAAACTGAGGAATATTGCAGATCTCCAATGCAGAATGCTTGCTGATGGACAGGAAGTGGGGAGGCCAAGGACCAGATGATGGCTGCCAAGATCTCTGACTCAGTTCATGAGTGGGTGGGGTGCCCTTGCCAGACAGGCAGACGACAGTGGGAGGGATCAGCACACAGCCAGAAGATGGACAGGAGCCCAGGAGCTGAAAAGATGGCATTTTATTTGCCTTGGCTTGATCTATTGTAATGTAACTGAGAAAGAACACAGGGTGAGAAATGAAGAGTATGTCATTTACTTTGCTTTGAATGAGGAAGGATTGGTATTCATAGCTACAGAATTATTGCAACAATACAAACTTCTTAAACATTCCAATAATAAGTGACCTTTCACCAAAAACCCTTAACATTCTCTGATTCAGAATCAACATCAAAAGATCGTTTTCCTCTCTCAGATAGAGGGCTCGAATTGTACACGTATCTTCCGTTGTTCCTTGTGTTGAATGGAGCACAGTTTAATTCTTTCCCACCTGGATGAAAAGGTAGAACAAATATATCAGAGTCCATTTCATAGCCTCATTAGGGAATACATGATCAGTCATGATAGTAGCAATGATGAAGAAATGAACACAGCAATTATTTTTGAAGTGATATTTACTTTCTGAAGATTTTACAAGGAAAAGAAAATAAAACTTTAAAAAAATTCCTATGATCACATAAATGCAAGTCTTTCCTATGTTTAAATCTCATGCCTCCTGTAATAAAACATATTTCAGAGTATAACTTTAAAAATGATAAAAGGCAAAAAAAAAATTTCTGTTCTTCCGTCTCTTTAATTTTTCTTTTCTTTTCTTTTTTTTTTTTTAAGAGGCAAATCGATTTTTTTTTTGTTTCAGTTCTTTATTGGGTATACAATTGAAAAAGGCAACATGGAGATTTTCAGCTATTAGTGAAAGAAAGACTCAAGAATTATTTGTGGAAGAGACACTTAAGACACAATCGAAAAGAAAAAAGAAAGCAAACAATAAAATCCTCAAAGTATAACACAATAATTAGTTGCTTTACCTTGAGTAAGTCATCCTCCCAAAGACTCTACATCTCAGTGATATAGACTGTTAATTTTTCAAATAGGAACTATCGCATGATATTGGGCACCACTTTTTAAGAGTAAGCTTTGACAAATCTAGCTATAATAAAATAGCAGTAAAACTCCTGAAAAGGTCATTGTCATTCAAATTGTGTTGCTTGTGTCTACATTCCATTATTAAATTGTTGTTTCTACAGTAAGTCTTATTTTACTCATTAGAATATCTCTGAATTATATTACACTTTTACTTATCTATACAAATAGCAAGTCGACATATTGGAATTAGGAAGTATTGTACTGTAGTCACTTTTTTGACATCCAAACAAACAAACCAACAAACAACAACAACAAAAAGAAACAAAACCAGACATTACACTTTCTTATTTAAAATGTTTATGTCCTCTTTTTCTGCCTTTTTCCCTTGTAAGTCTTGAATAGCCTTATAAATAGACCAGTCCACCTGACATTTTCCTTCTTTCCTCAGTCATATTTTATCATATGTTGGACATATGTATTGTCTTTAAGAGATTAAAATGAAGATTTCTTTGTAGTTCCAGAAAATATGAGAGCCAAGGTAAAGTAGTTTACCTCCTTCTTTTTGCCCCTTGCAAACACAGCTTGACACAATGACATTAGTATGTGGAAATGTGGAATTTGAGTGTTTTTACCCTGACATTCTAAAATACTTTCACTCTATTTCAGGGAAAGTGAACCTTCAGTGCTGTTAAATGTTAAAATGGGGTCTAATTGAAAAGCTGAATTTAAAAGTTAGCATTATTGGACTTTAATGGGCTTTGGAAGTTCTTAGGATATCACTAATTATTCCACTAATATTTCCACATTCATAGTATTCATTTACGCAACAGAGGGGAACAGTTATTTAGGCTGCTAGAAAATTAATGGGCTCACCTACACCCCTGTACGATAGAGGCGATTATTTGGTGATTTTCTCTTAATGTTGGGCACCTGTGTGCATTAAAATTTCCAGATGAAGTCTTAGAAATTCATAATTGGTTTCCTGTGTCTTAGCTTTCATTTAGAAATATAATTACAACAGGTATAATTATAATATTCATTTCTGATTTTCATTCTTTTAAAACAACTCTAGACATAACTTCCCTGATTTTGCTTGCTAACAGAAACTCCCCAAAGTCTGTGAATTGAATCGTCCAAGGTTACCTCTTCCAGATAATAAAGACTGCCCAGAGCCCAGTCTACATTTTTTATTATAAAGAAGCTGATGGAATAATTCAAGTGGCATCGATTCTGCAGCAGATTTGATTCTGTTACAATTTTCATGATGAGCCAGCTTTAATTTTTAGGTGTTAGTTTAACCAAGCTTGTTAGGTGTCTCATTACTACTATCTAAAAATGATGTAATCAACTTGTAATTTTTTTTTCACTTATTTTTTCCCCTTTCTTAGAATATCATTAGGAATTTCCCCCATTTTTTAGGACACAATGCAGGTTATATTGATAATAGTTTATTTATAAAATACTATTTAGCTCTTTTGTTTTATCCATGCTTAAGTTCTGTGATGACATCTCAGGCAAATAGTGAAACTCATTCTCAGCCACACTGAATGCATCGGGATTAACCTCTAATATTGTTACATGTACCTTTTATTTATGTACCTTTAAAGATTTTTTAAGTTTATTTATGTAGAGACAGATAGGGAGTGTGAGTTGGGGAGAGGAAGACTGAGAGGGAGAGAGATAATTCCCAGCAGGCTCTGCGCCATCAGCGCAGACCTAGGGCTCAGTCTTAAAATTGTGAGATCATGACCTGAGCTGAAACCAAGAGTCAAACACTCAACCAACAGAGGCATGCCGATGTCCTTTGTTAACATCTTTAAATATCAGTTCTTTCTCCACCCCTCCCCCCACCAAAAGCCAGAAAGGTAAATTTCTATATGAAATTAAATAGGTTCTATATTTAAAATATCAATGAATTTTGACTTATGTTTCTAATCACTTTCCTTCTTTTAGGGATGCTATATTATACATTAGAGTATATTCTATCCAGTGTGATTAACCTGGTCTGTTAAGTAGAAGATTGAATTATGTTCATTCTAATTGCAAATATGATAGATTTTTACCCGCTACTACTTTTTTTTTTTTTTTGATTTCCCCTGTCCTGTCTTGTTTTGTTTTCTGTATTTGTTTTCCTCTCATTTTTATGTATTCTTTTGGATAGATATTTTTTCATTTCCGCATGTATCCTAAGTGCATTTGAGACATTATATACTCTGTCTTATTTAATAAGTATTACCTTAGAAATTTTAACATACACATACCTAAAAATACAAATGTACCCTCTACCCTGAATATTATTTAGAATCTTCAGACATTTATAGTAAGTCCTTCCCATTGAAATCTATGTAATTGTTTTCGGATATCTTAGTCTATATTTTTAGCCACACACAGTAATACAATTATTACATTGTAGAGTCCATGCTTAAGTAGAGTTGTTTAAATATTTAATACTTTCTTTGCTTTTTCACGTCTTCCTATATCTTAGATTTTCCACTGGAGTCATTTCATTTAAGGAGCACAATGTAGAACTTTCCATGGTTACCTTTTCATGCCACTCTGAGATTGTCTGAAAAAGTGTTTATTTCATTCATGTTTTTGAAAGACATTTTCATTAAGTCTAGAATTCTACGTGTGTGCAGCCATTTACTCCGGGCACTTTGAAGATACTTCCCTCCTTCCGCTCAGTGTTGTCATCAAGAAGTCAGCCGCCACTCTACTCCCGCTGAGACCCGCGTGGCTCCGCTTTCTGTTGGCGGCGGGGAGCACATGTTCTGCTGTGTGTACACGATGTTGTAGGGCACTTTGTGCTTGTCCTGTTGCGCTTCATTGGACTTCTTAAATATGTTGATAGCTGTTTTTTAATCAGTTGTGGAAAATAATGATCTAGTCTCTCTGCTTGAACTTTTGATTAGATGTCTGCTAAACTTTATCACTAAATGCTAGGGCTCAAATTTGCTTTCAGGTTTATGTGTGTTTTTGCTCTGTAAGGCATTCTGGGTCACTTCTTCTTTCCTGTCATTCAGTTCACTAATTCTCTCATCATCTACACCTATGCTAACAGCTTCATCTCTGAGTTTTTCATTTCAATTACTGTTTCTTCTTTTCTATAAGAAACTTATTTATATGCAACTACTCTCATTTTTCCCTTATTTTTAAGATGCCTATTTACTGAAACATACTGATCATAGTTGCTTTGTACTCTGTGCCTTCTAATTCCCTTTATGGGTATGATTTTGCTTTTTTTTTTTCAACAAAACTTTTTTTGTGGTATTTTGTTGCTTCTTCGTTTTGAGGATGATTTTACTCTAACTTTTTATCTTTCTTGTAACTTCTGTGTTAGGATTATTTGAGGCATAAATTGGGGGTGTTGTTTTGAAAAAGCACTTCTGTGAGGAGGCTAAGCCATTATCAGTGACATATCACTTTTCTCAAATTCTCAGTTGTATTTTTTTCTGTTTATTCAAGTAGAGTCTAGGACTACTGGATTTACAAATTCTGAATATTATGATTTCTCCTTGAATTGAGGAAACTGATAGCATGTGAATGAAGGCTATAGACTCCAGTGAGGGCTTGTGTTGATTGGATTGATTCTCAGGAAAGTTTTTTCCTGCCTGCAATCAACATCAAAGTTTAAGCCTGGAGATTTTCTTAGCAGGTTTGGGACAGTGATGGCTAGAAACAAGAGATGAATTTCTCACTTGCCATAAAGTGAGAATTTAGCATTCTGGGAAAGGTAGTGTTAGTCTCACTGGCATGAGTAAGCTTAAGGTACTGTTTCCTGTTCCTGAGCCAATCACAGCCTCATCAATGTGAAGCTCACCTAGATGAGCAAAATGCCCTCTAAGTGGAACTACTATCAGCACTAAGATTTTTGTATTCTTGCCTTCACTTAATTTGTGGCCTGCATATCTATTATTTTCTTTCTGTGTCTCTGACATGTATAGAAAGACTTCTTGTCACCTTTTATCTAGCACTTGCTGTTGTGTTCATTGAGGCTCAGTCCTAGTACTTAGTGTGACATATTAAGCATCGTGGTTTCAATATAGGTTTTAGACTGAGGCCTCCCCAACTGTTCTATCAACTGTCATTGGGATTGTAGGAAAGCAACTTATCTCTCTGTGTCTTCATTCCTTTATCTATAAAATAATAACAATAAAAGTTACCGAATGGGAGGGGCACTTGGGTGGCTCAGTTAAGCATCAACCTTTTGATTTTGGCTCAGGTAATGACCTCATGATTTGTAGGATCAAGTCCCACAACAGGCTCTGCGCAAACAGCATGGAGCCTGCTTAGGATTCTCTCTCTCAGTCTCTGTCTGCCCCTCCCTCACTCATGCTTGCATGCAGTATGCTGTCTCTCTCAAAATAAATTTTTAAAAAGGAAAGAACAAAGTACATGCATCTTGAAAACATTGATTGTTTTAAGGAAGTTACAATCTCATGATAACATGTCTGGAGTAAAAAGCTTAAAGAAATTTTGTGCTTAAACTTGCATATTCATTGGTAAATATGAAATGAAGAATTAAAATTTTTGAATATTATGGTAAGATATTAAATTATAATAGTTATACTTACTTGGAGATATATATTTTTTATCCTGAAATAATATTTGTTGATTAATATTTTTTTCATTTTATGAATAAGGAAAACAAACTCTGAGTGATTATTTTTTCAAAATCACATGCAACTTTTGAGTCCATTTCTCTCTAAAACACAATATAAAAACAAACAAACCCAAAAGTAAATTTAAAATTATTAAATATAGGAAGCAAATAGTTACAGTAAACTCTGCTGAAACTCTCACTTTTCACATCTGAAACCAGATTTAATATTGTGTTCTGAATTTTTTATCAGGATTTTTTGTGTAACTTATTATGTAAATATACCACGTCTTTTCATTGATACCATGCAGGAGCATTTGATTGTTAATTATGTGTGACTCCAGTGTACCTACCCAACATTGAACAGGTACATCTTATAGACAGGTTTCAGTCCTCAAAGATGTGTTTGTTGAAAATTAACTACACTCAAAATTGAAAAAAAACTTTAAATTGCTTCTAAGCATGATACTTATTGGAATTTTTATCATTCACTGTCTAACTGGGTAGTATCCAACTATATGTAGAGAGGAGGGAGATTTGAAAGAATGTTAATGATCCTGAGAAACCATCATCAATGCCTGTTTTCTGAAAGATTTTTTCTTTTTTTCTTTTTTTTCTTTTATAGTTTATTGTCAAGTTGGTTTCTATATAACACCCAGTGTTCATCCCAACAAGTGCCCTCCTTCATGGGCATCACCTCTTTTCCCCTCTCCCCCACCCCTATCAGCCCTCAGTTTGTTCTTAGTATTTAAGAGTTTATTTCTAGTGTGTTTCCTTCCCTCTCCTTTTTTTTCCCTCTCCCCCTCTCCCTTCCCCATGGTCCTCTTTTAAGTTTCTCCTGCTCCACATAAGAGTGAACACATATGGTATCTGTCCTTCTCTGCCTGACTTATTTCTTTTTTTTTTAATTTTTTTTAAATATTTTGTTTATTTCTAGGAGAGAGAGAGAGACAGTGTGAGCAGGGGAGGGTCAGAGAGAGAGGGAGTCACAGACTGAAACAGGCTCCAGGCTCTGAGCTGGCAGTCAGCACAGAGCCCGACGCGGGGCTCGAACCCACGAACGCGAGATCATGACCTAAGCGAAAGTCGGACGCTTAACCGACTAAGCCACCCAGGCGCCCCCTGCCTGACTTATTTCACTTAGCATAACACCCTCGAGTTCCACCCACGTTGCTACAAATGGCCAGATTTCATTCTTTCTGAAATGCGATATTTTTGATTCTAAAAAGGATGAAGACTATGCAAAGAAATAGAAACGCAAAGTGAAGTCATTACTGACAACATTAATATGATAGTAGTTTATACTTTTGGAAAAATATCTGGTAAACATTTTTTAAAATCCTTGTATCTCACTTTTTTGACAATTTGTTCCAAATATACCATGAAAAAATCATAAAAGAAATTAGATATTTCTAAGTAGTAATTGCTAATTTCATACCCAAACTTTTGCATCAAACGGTTACTTGCTTCAGGAACAGTACTGACCCCAGAAGGGCCAAGGCACTGAGAGGGAAGGTTCTTGGCTTTGTGAAAGAATTCAAGAGCAAGCCGTTTAGAGAGCAGGACAAAGATCTATTAGGTATAGAAATAAGAAAGGAGATGCTCCACAAAGTATCGATCTCCCTTCCCAGACGGGGAAGAGGAACCCCCCTTTAACTCTAATGAAGGGTTTTATAAACTTTCTAAAATTAGCTAACCATATCAGGAAGGGGTAACTCTTTAACTTGGGGTTTATTACTTACATTGGGCTATTCGTTTTTGCATTGTCTTAGGGTTGTGGAATTAACCCAGGGAGCAGTGTTAAGAATGCCCAGCCTTGTGGCTTTTATTGCCAGATAGCATGGGGTCTAGTAGTCTTCCACGAGTTGGGTCTTGTGACTCTTTTTGCGACCTGCTGATGTTTAAGTTCAGGGTCAGCCTAAAGCCAAAATGGCTTTACATTGGTCAACTTGTCTCCCAAGCCTCCCGTCCCTCCTGCCGCGGTGTGTTTGAAAAAGCACCTTAACCTGTTAAGATAAAATATGTCTTCTTTGTGATTACCTTAATTTAATGAAGTAGGAACACTGGAAAGTGAAATTACTTGTTTACTGAAATTGTAAGTTAATCAGTAAGAACCACGCAAAGAAACTTCATGTGCCAAGCAATCACAATGCTTTTATTGTAACCACCTTTCCTTTCCTAACTATGATTGTGCTGTGCTACAGGGCTTATTTTAAATTACAAAGGTTTGTTTGCCTGAGAAAGACAAGTAGCATAAAATTTCACTCATCTGTGGAATCATAAAAAATACAAATAAGTAAACAAACATAAAGCAGAATCAGATCTATGAATACAGAGAACAAACTGATGGTGGATGGTGGAGGGGTGCAGGGGATGAGCAAAAGGGGTGAAGGGGAGGAGGAGGTACAGGCTTCCAGTTTTGGAATGGATAAGTTACAGGGATGAAAGTCACAGCATAAGGAATGTCATCGATGATATTGCAAGAGACCTATATGGTGACAGATGGTAGCTCCACTGGGGGTGAGCACAGTGTAACATACCGAGATGTTGAATCACCTGAAACTAATGTAACTTTGTGTGTCAACTTCAAATTACAAAAATTTTTTAAAAATTAAAAAAAAAGGACAGGACTAGATGTTAGCTCTAAGTACTTGGGAGCAGGGCATAATGTGGTGAATTGGACTTAGTTTCTAGAGTCGGAATGACTGGAATTCAAATCCTGAGCCACAGAAAGAGCTAAGTGGATTAGATAGATAACCACCAGAGTTTCACATGTTTCACAGGTAAATAGGGAATAATAATATCTAGCTCATGGTATTGTAGTACAGATGAAATAAAATTATTTAAAATGCTATAAAAATTTAAAAACAGAAGGCTTTAGAATTTCACCACACAAAACTGAGTAAAAGATTTCAGACAGAAAAGAGAACATAATGTGTAATCCTATCAACCTAACATTTTAAAAGAGGCACAACTAATGAATGCTGTTAGAAATGGGGACAGTGGTTTCCCTGGGGAGTAGGTATGGTTTGAGGACATGGAGAACATTCTGGGATGCTGGTAATGTTTTCTTTCCTGAAGCATTTGCTACTCACACAGATGTGTATAGTTTGCAGAATTTCATTGGGCTGTGTACTTATGATTTGTACATTTCAGTGCATTTTTAATACCTCACTGTCATTTGCAGTAACAGTAAAACATTTATTTCAGTGGAAACACTGATGCTAATTACAAGTTAAAGGATAATACTCAACCAAATCTTTGACCAATTTGGCATTGCTCCCAAGTTAGCACATCGTATGCAAAAGAAATCTCTTTAATTACTTGATTCAAACTCCGATTTTAATTTTAGTTGGGAATGGACTCTTTATTTTTTTTATGCTCTCCTTTATTAAATGAATAAAACCTCTGAGTTCAAAGCTTAAAAAGAAACACTTTTATAACTATTTTTTCTTTATTCTTCTTCCCCTTTTAGTGATAATGTGATCTAATGTTGAAATCTAATTACTGTCCTTCTAATGCCTAAACTCAGCTTAGCCATTATATGAAACATAGGCCATCCATGGGGATGAGCTCAGTTCATCTGACTTCTTAGAAAATTCAAGAAATATTTTATCCTGAAGTAAAATAGGTCTTTGTTTGTTTACTTTCCGTTACCTTGTTTAACAGAAAGGTAGTTATCCTGAAATGTTTTCAATGGTTGAACACATATATAGAGAACTTGAAGGTGGAGAGTCAAGCCCATGGTAACCCTTAACATACATTCACTATTATTGTCATTATTTATATCCCAACTTTATCACCTACTATGTAGCCTTTGGCCCTATAAATTTAATTATAATTAAAATTTCGACTTCTGAGTCACATGAGCCTGATTTCAAGTGTTCAGTGGTCATCTGTGGCCAGTGTCTGCTGTGTTGGACAGAACACATTTAGGGCATTTCCATTATCATAGAAAGTTTTACTAGACAGCATTAATTTATATAATTGGAATAATACATTTCTCAGAGTTTTTATTTTACAAAATGATGCTTTGTAGAATCCTTAGCATTGTGATGACAGATCAGAAATGCTTGGTACGTGACATTTAATAATATCTTTAGTAAAAGTAAGAAAAACTAGATAATGAAAATAATAAGAATAAGAATAATATAAAACTTATATATCTAGTATTATGAATCAGGTGTATGTAACCTTGTATAAATTCAATAAGACTCTCCTATCCATTATTCCTCATCCCAGTATTTCACTATGAAATAATTCTCAAATTCGAGTTCTGAAACATCTGAGGTAGGAGCCATAAAGCCAGACTAATATATTATCCTCAAACTTTCACTTAAAAAAAATCCAAAGAACTATTTACCTTTTTAAAATTCTAAATATTAAGAAACCTTAACATGTAGATCATTAGTACCTACAACTAGGAACAAATCTGATTAATCAGGATATAGAATCATTAAAAAGGAGCAATTAGTATTCTAACCTTCTCTAATTATGACATGGCACTTACTAATTAGGATCTTTATATATCTCTGCACTTACTGGTTTTCAACTTTTATTCTTCTTATCATCTGAGAGATTTTAGTGCATTATTTTATTTTTTCCCCTTTAGGAAATGTGTGAGCTGAAAGGCACTACCACATGCTATGCCTATTACACAAGACAATGGCTAGGTAAACAATCAATCCCATCCTTAAACCAATTTGGATCCCAGCCCAGAGTGGAATGCATCAGACATGCCAATCAAAACACTTGATTCACCTGCTGGACTCAGTTAGTGTCTGTGTCCTTGAAATTCACAATTGGGTAGTCATTATCATTCATCCCTGTGGACACAAACCCTGATAATCTACACAATGATATCCAGAACAATAGACAGTTAGGAGGGTTGTCTTGTGTTATTATCACAAAAGAACATCAGTCTTAGAAATAAGCCCTTTAATACAGGTTTTTTTTTTCCTGCTTATTTATACCCTGTGTTTTTTCCCTCCCAGGCTACTGACAAAGATACTGGCAATTATAGTGCCATGGCGTACCGACTGATCATTCCGCCAATTAAAGAGGGAAAGGAAGGATTTGTGGTAGAAACGTATACAGGGCTCATCAAAACCGCTATGCTCTTCCACAACATGAGAAGGTCCTACTTCAAATTCCAAGTCATTGCGACTGACAACTATGGGCAGGGACTAAGTGGCAAAGCAGATGTGCTGGTAAGTAGATGAAAGCTGAGATTAGCGGACCTGTGTGCAATTACCCCATGGTCAGTGCTTTCAACCCATAGAATTATTTTTTTTTAAGTTTTATTTATTTATTTTGAGAGAGAAAGAGAGAAAACAAGCAGAGGAGGAGCAGAGAGAGAGGGAGAGACAGAATCCCAAGCAGGCTCTGCACTGTCGGCACAGAGCCCCACATTGCGCTCGAACCATGAGATCATAACCTGAGCCTAAGAGTCAGATGCTTAATCAAATGAGACACCCAGGCGCCCGAACTCAAGAACTTTTAAGTTTAATCCATATAGGTTTTCTATAACCTAGATGGGATTGATTTTCATCCAGGTTGTTAATAGCTATAACTTAGGATATAAAAGTATAGCTTTAAGGCTGTGCTTTTTTTTTTCACATTTGTTTTTATATATGATATGTTTTTATATATGACTGTGACAGCAATTCTACAAGCATTGGATTGGTATTTGATCTGCACATCTCATTTTTCATGTAGAGTTGGCTGATGCTCCATAAAAATTTTAAATGGTTTACAGAGTTGTGCTGGAGAAATTAAAATGTATGAAATTTGTATTACTGTTTAAATTCCTTTTAGACCTTTTGTAATTAAGAAAACAAAAGGAAATGTTTTGAAGCAAATTCCTGTTCCATTAGATGTAATTTCCTTATTTGACCCAAATCCCCAATGATGGCCTTGATGATCCTTGACTAAGTTATATTTGGCTCCGTCAAGAACATTGTTTTCCTCTACTTTTTCTTAGTCTGGACATAATCTCAGTGGTAGGGCACTCCCAAGGGCAGTTTGACATATACGATGTGTCATGTGTAGTATGTACATAAGCAATGCAAAGATTATGGGTTTCTTAACTCTATAAACTGTTGTGCGGAAATAAAAAACTATGCCTTTAAAACTACCATATATGTGTATATGTGTGTGTGTGCGCTATATATATATAAAGAGGGAGAAAAAGGCATTGATGTCAAGAGAACACCATGAGCCTGAACTAAGAAGGAAGACAAATGGTGACAGGCTGAGGCCCTGAAAGCTATTACTCAGCCTGGAGCAGCGAACAAGGGCAAGTGCCTGAGAGCCTAGAGCCGGGGCTGTGCGTGGCAGTAGGTGGCTCATGTGACAGCTGTCAGTCATGTTAACAAACCTGGAACTTTTTCTTAAAATTAGTGGGAAAGCATTGGAAAATTTTTAGCAGGAGTGAGTGAAGGTAAGAGTTTTAATTTTGAAGACACCTTCCTGCTTACTGGGAATCTGTTCTTCCCCGAGGACACACCTCACACTGAGGGCTTCCGAAGTAGTGGCTTCTGTCCAGTTCTTTTGTGTTTCTGTTTGCCACACACTCACATCACATGCTGACCAAGGGGGACCCTCGAGTATGACATGGTCACTTCTAGACCTTTCCTCTTCCTGTGATCCAGCCTTGGTGCTTCCTGTCTGAGCCTGTCACTCACTGCCTCCTTCACATTGTTGCTGTGATCTCCCAAACCTTGGGTCCCCCCCACAACACACTCCGTGAGTTCAGTTTCTGGTTACTGTTACCATTTTCAGCAATTCCGTTGTCCCGATTTTTGGCAGTTTCATACACAGAGATGATTCCCGCAGTATCCTGAATTCACAACCCCCTGAATGCCTTTCCTCCAGTGCCTTTAACTCCCTATTGCATCCACTAGAAACCTGCTATTTCTGCCATTACCGGTGAATGCATTCCCTCTGTAACCTCCATGTCAAACCTCCCAATCTTTGGAAGTAATACCGAACGTGCATAAAATTAAAGCATTAGAAGGCTACTCCTGCACCCCCCACCACCAACCCTACTGACCTACCAGAATGTATCCCCATATATTCTCTGCCTTCTTCCCTGCTCACTTAGAGGAGTTCTCTATGCTCCTGTCATTACTTCTGCCTGTACAACAAGTCCAGTCCCCATCCACCAGCTCTGGGACATCGTTTCAGCTGCTCTCTTGTTTCTTTTATCCATGAGCAATATCAATCTCCCCTTTATTTGATTATTCCCATAATCATGACGGGTTCCATCTTCAAGCCATACATTAAAAACCCTTTTGACCTACATCTCCTTCCAACTACCACTTCATGTCTATGTTCCTCTTTCCAGAAAAACTCACTGGTGAAGGGGGCTCTGGTTTTTCACCATAGAATCTCTCTCTTGAACCCTCTCTAATTATGATTCTACTCCAACCCCTTATCCAGAACTTCTATGTTACTAAATTCACTGGTAATGTCAGTCTTCATCATATTTGAACCATCAGCAATACTCCACGGGTTATTACCTTTTCGAGGATTTCGGGCCATGTTCTCCTGTGGTCATCTCTTACCTCACTGCTTGTCCCTTCTCAGTCTCCTCTCCAGTTCATTTTCCTCTCCTGGCCTTTTAATATTGATGTTTCTTCAGGGTCAGACATTAATTCTCTTTTCTATCTGTTCTCACGGACTCAGTAAATTCATTCAGTAAACAAAACTTTAAAATGTCATCTGTATACTAAAGAACAGTCCATTTGTGTCTTGTCCCCAAAGCTCATTTTTGAACAGCAAATTCATAGATCTGTGTGGACACTGGAAAGTCAGATGAAGATGCCTATTTAAGCTGATCTGAACTCCTCTTCCTCATCATATCGCTTCCCTCTGCCGTCCCTCCCAGTCCCCTCAGGTCCTCAGGTTTACTCAGTGGCCAGATCATCTGTGTGTTCCTTAGGCTAAAGAGCTCTTGATTCCTTTCTCTCCTAAGCCACATATTGAATCCCTCAGTAAATACTGTGGTATTATTTATATATGTGTCATATATATAACACATTAATTTATATTATTGTATTAATAATTAATATTTATGTTCATATGTATATTATTTATGTGTGTCATATATATATATATATATAAAACATTCACACACACCTACACATATAATCTGCACATTTTTCAACCCTTCTCCTGTTACAGCTTGGTTGAAACCACCCTCATATTTCACCTGTATCATTTCACAAACTCAGTAACTTGCCCCTGTGCTTCTGCTCTTGCCCTAGTCAAGTCTGGTATTAATATAGCAGCCAAAGTGATCCCTTATAAGGTAATTCAGGTGTTACCATTTCTCTACTCAAAACCTTTTTTTATTGTCCCAGGTCTTCCAGAGAAATTCTAAGTCATTACAGAAGACTATGAGGCCCTGGGTAATCTGGCCTTCATTGACCTCATTTTCTATCTCCATTTCAGACATTCAGACCCAGTAATACTGGACAACTTGCTGTTCCCCAAACAGCCAGACATGCCCTCAATTCTGAGATTTTGCAGTGCATCTATCTATAAAGTTCTTTTCCCCAAGGTGTTCAGAACTAGCTCCCTCATCTCCTCCAAATATTGGCAAGGATGTATTTCACAATGAAGCCTCCTCCGGCCATCCAGTTCCAAACTGCAGCCTCGAATGTCACCTGGTACCTCTTCATTGTCTTCTCTTTACAAGGGACTTATACTCATGTTCATATTTCCACATAAAAACTCCATGAGGGTAGTTCTTTTGTTGTTGTTTTTAATTAATTATTTCATTCCCTGATGTATCTGAAGTGCCCAGAATAATTCTTGACATACAGAGGGTACTCAGTGCCCTTTCAGTGGATGAATCACCTCACTTTCACTACGTAAATGGGCAGTATTCAAAGTGTGATCCATGGAATGTCGAGGATCCCCCACATAATTTCAGGGTTTGGTGGAGTCAGAAATATTTTTCATGAGAATTCCAGGACATTGTTGGACTTTTCACTCTATTGTATTTGCACCACTATATTCATACATGAACAGGAAGAAAAAAGCATGAAAAGTGCCCTTACTCTTACTCAGCAAAACTGATTAATTTTAAGAAACTTCCACTCTTGACTAAATACCTTTCCATTATGTTGTGTACTGAGATGGAATGTATGCTTAGATCACTTGTGCTGTTTAAGGAAGCAGAAGGGCAATCTGAAGGAGAAGCACTATGTAAGCTGAATTGGCTATGCTTTGGTTTTGTTTTTGTTTAAGGAATAGCTTTTCCTTTGAAAAAATAACTCGAGATAAAAAATGGTTATTCAAACTTGAATATTTGATAGACATCAAAATTGAATGAAGAGAGGCTGTCAGTTCAAGGAAGTCAATGGACAGTATTTGTGGCTCCTGATAGCATCAAAGCTTCCAAGTGCAAAGTAGAATACTGGAAAGCTTGGGGGTGCCTGGGTGGCTCAGTCAGTTAAGCGTCTGACTTCAGCTCAGGTCATGATCTCGCATGATCTTTGTGGGATCAAGCGCCATGTCATGCTCTGTGCTCACAGTGCAGAGCCTGCTTGGGATTCTTTCTCCCTCTCTCTGCCCCTCCCCTGCTCGTGTGCATTCTCTCTCTCAAAAAATAAATAGACAAACTTAAAAATAAGATAAATAAAACTAAAATCAATAAAAAAATAAAAAGAATTTTGGAAAGTTATAGTCAGTCACCACTGTCAGCCAGACAGCTTCCCATTACTCAAAGACCATGCGAATGTGGCCATATTAAAGAATGTGACTTTTTCTTGATATTGTATTATGTAATGTGTCAATATTCAAAGAATTGGTGTTACTCAATGAACCACTAATATCCAAATGACCATTTGGATCCATTGACAGTGGAAGACAGATAAATGTGTTTTGACATAACTAAACCCGATTTTCAATTTCACACTCAGACTAGCACTTCACTTCTGGTGTTGTATCAAAGACTCTACAAAGCTATCTAAAAATGATGATAAAGATGCCTCTGCCTTTTCAAGAAAAATGAGATGGCACCAGAGGCAGTCAGGGGACACAGTGACGAGTCTAAGCAAGAGAAGGCGAGTATCTCTAGAGCTTCGCTACCCAGTGTGCTGGTCCTGTGCCTTCTGTGCAGACTGAGCACCTGAAATGTGGCCATGTGACCTTGAGATGGACTGTAAGTATACAGTGCACACCGGGTTTCGAAGACTTCATAGAAAAAACGTAAAATGTCTCGACAAGTTGTTTTGTGTGGATTATGTGCCGAAATGAAAGTCTATTAATATATTGGGATCAGTGTATTATTAAATGGCTTTCACAATTTTTTATCTTTCTATTATGGGTAGCAGAAACTTTTAAATTACATATCTGCATGGATGTGTGGCTTATGTTAATTTTTTTATTGGCCAGTGCTATCTAAACTATATGGGAATAAATTGATAAAAGAAGGAAGTTAAGAAGCTCATTAGGAAGAATTAACTCAGAAATCGTATGTGCATTTTCAACCCTGTTTTAGAAAGTTGTGCTTCACAAATGTACCTTTTTCTTCTTTTGACTCTTTCTTGTAATTTTAATCTGTTACAGAGGTTGATCCCAACAATGATAGAAATATGTATTTAAAAAAATTCTTTATAAGCAGAATTTTATAAGCAGAATTGCTTATAAATTGACCTGTTCACTTCTAGAAATATTTGCCTAAACACTGTACTGGGAAAGTAACATAAATAAAATCTAGGAATCTTAAACATTTAAATAAATACCTTTGTTGTACATGGTACACAAAGCCAATATTCAGGGATGTAGCAAACCCAGAATTGGCTGAAGCAGACATGAGGACTGTATAGTGATCCCATAGAATGAGTTATTCTAACTACTCATGTCTCAGCTGCTTAGTCACACTGGATAAATGCTCTCCCGAGATTTATAAAAGCTGTGTTTTCCATTATACTGAGTGTTCTTAAGTAACCCAATTAGAAACATAAACATATCTTCTCTCGTGCTTTAGGCAGTAACCAACAAACAAAAAAATCACAAGCCGACAACAGTAGAAGTCACTTAGGGTTCTGTAACTTGTAAGTAAACGATAGTTTATCCACCTGCCCCAACGTCTAATGATGATTGTCTAACTAAAGATACTTATTCCTAAATGAAAAATGGGAAACCACTGGGTCTATGCACAGTAGGAAAGAAATGGGTTATAGAAATGCTCATTAGTTCTCAATGGACTCTGGTTCTCCTTCCTGCAGGTCTCTGTGGTCAATCAGCTGGACATGCAGGTCATCGTTTCCAATGTGCCCCCGACCCTGGTGGAGAAAAAGATAGAAGATCTTACAGAGTAATGGATTTTTGCTTATTTATATATTTATACTCGTATAGCGATAATTTTATTGGATTAGCTCATTTTAATCATTACGGTGTTCAGATTAAACGTATAAAACACCATCTTAATAATTCAGCATACCCTTTTCCTGAAATCAAGAGCTTCACTTAAAATACATGGAGAATCTGATAGTACCTTTAAAGAGGTATGGAAATTAGATGTGAGATGATGCATATTATGCAGGATGCTTTGACCGATACATCAACATAACCTCAAAACGCTGTATAGAAGAAAGAAATCTTAACACTCATTATTAGAGTATAGATTTTGATTTTTTGTAGCCCCAAATGATTCAGAAAACTGATTAAGTCAGCAGTCCAGTGAGCCCAGGGAATGTTATTTCTCAAAGTGATGGATCTAGATGGCTAAAGCTTAGTCTTTCAAAAACCAAGAAGACTAATTTTAAACAATCCTAGAAAATATGCCACATTGTACATTTTTAACAGTGTACACCGAACATGTCATTGTTGAATCAGACAAAGTTGGGTCTATTTATGAAGCTACGGTTCTCTCACATTCTGAATGCTATCAAAGATGACTAAACATCTTTGTTAGTTCACTCTGAGCCACCCAGCCCTAGTCGGCCATCATTTCATAATTTTTAGATTGACACTTACTTTTTAATTCTGTGTCTTCCCTTGAGTTCAGGTTGACAGGTATCAGTTTTTCACTACCTCTCTCTAGCAAAGTATCTTTCACTTACAAGTTTCCAGAAGAAGCTTCAGATATCAGATGGCTAAACTTTTAGTTACCATGCATCAATTACAATAAGAAAAGTTTAATGAATGCATGAGTATTTCTTCTGTGAGAAAAGCATGTGCTCTATAACAGTTATTTCTTACTACACAAACTTAACCTTTGAGCACCGTGTATAAAGTCCTACAGAGAAGGGGATTCTCAATATTTATGCTTGGAATATCAGTCAGACACTGATCTGGGTTAACGGTGCAGAAGTGTTTTATGTACCCTCAATGTTTTGTCAAAATAATAGCTGATTTACACCTGAAAAAAAAATTGACTCACGCCTGTCTCTTAGCTGCTTTAATGTTATCTATGAAGCAGACTTCCTCCGATTGTACCATCAAAATATGGTACAGGCATCTTCAACCTCTAACCCTTCATTCTGATTTATTTTTCTTCCAAGCATTATCTACCGCTTTCACTATATGTCCATTTCCCCTGGAAGTATAAGCTCCATGAGGATAGGAGGCTATCCTACGTTTTCACTGCTGTCATTCCAGTTACACAGGAGGGGCCTTGTGTATTTATTGAATGAAAATTTTATACAAGCTAAATCCTTATTCCTCTTCCTTATATTCGAGACAGAATTTATGAAAATTGAAAAAATGGCAATGTAGAAGTATAATTTCATAGCAGTTTATATGATTTTTTTCCCTTTTAAGTGGAAGGGAAGATCAGAATGAGAAAGAACAGTCACTTTTCTAGTCTTAAAAGAAACATATCCCTGTGAAAGGAGCATAGACTTCATGTGACACATTCATTTTGAAACATGATCAAGATGATTTGATCTTTCCCAGACAACCTCGCCATTTCTTACCTTTGGCTCACAAAAGCTAATGAGTCTTATATCATGCAGTTCTTGTTAAGAACTAAATAATATAAGCAATGCAGGGCACTGAGCATTGTGAATATTCAGTGAATAACAGATATTCTAAAAATGAGGGTAGTGACCCTGTCCAGAGGGTAAGGATAGAGATGTCACTTTTTCAAGAGGATAGATTCATGTAGAGCTCATATTATGGGATCAGACTGACCAGTTTGAATCTTAGTATAACTGTGTGCCCTTCGGGCAAGAGATTTAGCACTTAGGGCCACACTTCCTCATCTAGAAAATTGAAACGAGGTTGTCAATCCTGTGTTGCATTTGATAAAATTAAATATACATTTGTGCAGTGTAGCATCATTTGTCAGCAATTATGTGAGTGAATCCTTTGGGGCTACAAAATCAAGATCTGTGCTCTAAGAATGAATATTGGGATTTCTTTCTTCTATGCAGTGTTTGATGGTTATGCTGGTTTTTAAAAATCTGTGTTATTTTAGAGATCGTAATCATGAAAATGTCTATTTTAAAAGATAGACTTTATGTTTGGCTAGAGCAGTTTTACATCCGCAGCGAAACTAGGCAGGAGATACAGAGCGGAGTCCCACATTGCCCATCCCCCCACAGCTTCCCCCACTATCAGCATCTTGTCCCAGAAGTGGCACATTTGTGGCAACCAGCAAACCAACAAGGACACATTGTAAATGTCCTAAACTCATAGTTCACATGAGGTTTCCTATTGCTGGTGTGCTTTCTGTGTGTTTGAACTAATGTCTAATGGCATCTCTCTATCACTTTATAGGATACAGAATAGATTCACTGCTCTGAATGTCCTGTGTCTCTACCTTTTCCTCCCTCCTTTCCTCTCTTCCTTGGCAGCCACCACTCTTTTCACTGTCTCTGTAGTTTTGCCTTGTCCAGAATGTCTTTGGGTTGGAATCACACAGTTTATAGTGTTTCTGATTCCTTTTTGAAAGCTGCCAGGAGTAGTGATAAGGACCGCCAGATCTGATTCAGCCTGATGAAGCACCACACACACTGCTTTGCATCCAGGGGAGGAATACAAATACACAGTAACTGAGGTAGACAACAGAATGGCAGATTGTTCAGTAAAACTAAGAATTTTTTGTTCCAGTGACCAGACTAACCAGCATGTCTATTTCCTATAGATGTTCTTAGATGGCAAGTCACATTATCATCAAAAATATTTTCTTTTTGTCTTTCTTTTTTACTGTTTATTTATTTTTGAGAAAGAGAGAGGGCACAAGCCGGGGAGGGGCAGAGAGAGAGGGAGACACAGAATCCAAAGTAGGCTTCAGGCTCTGAGCTGTGAGCACAGAGCCTGAAGTGAGCTCGAACTCATGGAGTGCAAGATCATAACCTGAGTTGAAGTTAGACCCTTAACCAGCTGAGCCACCCAGGAGCCCCCATCAAAAACATTTTCCATATTCCCCATATCCTTATCCTATAAGAGGGAAACTTGAATTCCATATGATCATCACATTTTTTTTTCCTTCCTGTAGACAGACCCATAAATGAAGCCAGATCATAGTTTTCTTGGTAAGCATGAAATCAGTACAAACGGTGAGGGTTGATAAAAGAAAAATGTGATGACCTAATACATTCATTTCATGATGGGGAAGATTTTGCAAAGGGGGTCAGTATCCTTTGATGGAACATGATGCCTAGAAAATAGAACATTCCTTGTAAATGAGTGTTGCTATAGTTACGATAATGATTATACCTGACTCCCCTGGCATAAATGGCTCTACTGAAACTTTTCTTTTTCTTTTCTTTTCTTTTTTTTTTTTACTACTTTTGTTATTTGAGGCTTAGAGAATTTATGAGAGACTAACACCCCTTTGTAATGAAGCACATTTATTTTAAATTGTATTAACTTATTCAGCAAATTCCAGTGAGAATCAGTGCCTGCAGGTGGCCTTTCACGTCTATGTTCAGAAGTACTTTAGGTTAAATTTAGGATTTATCTCTTTGTGGGCTCTTACTTACAAATTCTTGAGGTTAAGGCATAGAGACAGAGCTGTGAGGATAAGGATGGGGAAACCGGACTATAAGCAGCGAAGGACTAGCAATAATGTTTGAAAGGGAAGCTGGGAAACGTTTGTATTCTGTGTCCCCTTTCTACTCCCACTTCATCCCAAAGCCCAAGTGAATAGAAGAAGGTTGGGATTCTAAAATTTAAATCTTTAAGAATCTGCAGAAATGGCATTTTTTGAAAAGTATGCAATAAAGAGCTTTCAGAAGTACTGAGTTACAGCATGAATTGGAATTGAGAATTAAGGTCACAGAGTTGCTGAAACACTTCTGTTACTTTCTAAGTACAATATGAAAATTCAGCGACCGTAGACTTTATTGAAATAGTTATTGATTTGGCGTAGGAGAGCCCATCTCCATGAAATATTGATACCGCATCTGAAATGTGTCTGTGTCACTAATTTATGGCTCCTTGAGTTAAGATTACAAAACATACTTTAGAAATCTAGCTGAGATACATATTTCTAGCATGAGAATTATGAAATCTCTTGGGAAGAGAATCTGAAACAGTAAACAGGAAATGCTCACACTTATATATTCTTAAATCAGTGTAATAAACACTGGTGTTGAGGGGAAAGGTCAAATGGAAAGGCAGATCAATAAACACATTAGCTTTGATCATTTTTACCCTCTCCTTGCTGTAGAGCTGGGGGTGGGGTTCAGACACTATCAAGGGACAGATATTAGTATTATAAATATTAATGTACTAGACTAATACATTTTAAAGAGATTTTATAATGTTTTTTTATAATGTTTTTATAATGTTTATATAATGTTTATACTGTTATTTTAATTTTATTTTTACTACATTATTTCTTTCCATTATAATTTTTAACAATTGAACAATTGAAATATTTAACAATAATTTCAAACTTAAAAACAATAATTTTAAATCAATGATTTTAATAATAATACCTCTGTAAGTANATACTGTTATTTAAATTTTATTTTTACTACATTATTTCTTTCCATTATAATTTTTAACTGTTAACAATAATTTCAAACTTAAAAACAATAATTTTAAATCAATGATTTTAATAATAATACCTCTGTAAGTAAAATTCTGTTCCCCATAACAGATAGTAGCCTGAATTTAGCCTGTATGCTTTAACTTGAAAATTCCTAATTTGAAGCATTATACTCACTGGATAGGAAAAAAAAAAGGGGGATTATTTATTCTATTCAGAATCCTATAAGAAAACACTTCAGAAAATGCTCATGTAAAATTCCTAAGTGGTATATNAGCAATAGGAAATTATGGAAGAAAGGTCCTATCTCACATAGGATGATGGAGGAGAGCCTGTGATAGCCTGACATCTGAGCAGAAAGGAGTTAAGAGAGACAGC
>NW_027528640.1:3073328-3094193 GCF_008692635.1 Crocuta crocuta
AATTTTCCCACAGAGAGGATACTGCTGATGTGAAAACCCAGATGGAGGAGACTGTTGTCATACCAAGGTAGGAAATTAGTTACATGGGATGTCACTGGCCACTTGAAGGATTTAACAGTTTACTCTGTGCAAGATACAAAGTCCTTAGAACTGTTGGTCTGATAGCATAACCATTGGGCATATGAGTGCTTCACATGTGGCCCATTCAAATGCAAGGGGCTTTAAGCATAAAACATACACCAGATGTGAAAATATTGGTACACCCCCAAGGGACAATATCATTAATATTTTTAGATGGATTTATACACTGAAATGATATGTTTGGGTGTATTGAGTGAAATAAATATATTAAAATTAATCTCACCATTTTTATTGTTAACCTTTTATTTAAAAAAAATTAATGCTTATTTGTTTTTGAGACAGAGAGAGACAGAGTGCAAGCAGGGGAGGGGCAGAAAGAGAGGGAGACACAGAATCTGAAACAAGCTCCAGGCTCTGAGCTGACAGCACAGAGCCACACAGGGGGCTTGAATCCATGAACCACAAGATCATGACCTGAGCCGAAGTCAGATGCCTAACAGACTGAGCCACCCAGGTGCCCCTATTATTAACCTTTTAATTTGGGTATTGAAAAGTTTGCATTTGCATGGGATTTGCATATTTCTTTTGGCCAGTTTTGCCTACAAGGTTTTGCACAGAGAAATAATGTTCTGGCTTAAGTTTTTAAATACTATTGATGGGAGATGAAGTGAGCAGCTATGAGTCCAGGGAGAGATCAGGGCTCCGGCTGGTGGTCAGGTAGACACAGGAGAGATAATTATTGCATCAAGGCTATGTGTTGAAGATGTAGTCTATAAAACATGTTCCTTTCCTTGCTTTGGGGTCTTAGCAAATGGAAAACATAAAAATTTCTTTATCTGGCCATTGAAGTCTTTGATAAAATGGTACATAGGAAAGTCACAGGACTCTCTTCTTGGGGACTTTATTTAGCAAGATTCAGTCCCAACAATAAACACCCTGGTGACAATTCTTTTTCTCATCTTCATCCTGCTGACTTTCCAAATCAGTGATGAAGTGAAACTATTATCTACCTCCCCTCACCATGGCCACCTCCCTAGCCCTGCATTAAGGCTATTTTCTTTTGTCTTATTTATTCCTCATGAACTGAGTGTGTTATATACATCAGGGATGGTACTGTCCTATGGAACCATGGGAACCTGTTTAAAAAAGTGTGCCTAGCTGGAACATACAGAATGTTACTGCATCTGAAGCATCTTTAGCTGTGTAGTCTTTCTTATATGCTGTATTTTACACTAAGTAAGTAGGTATCAGCAATCACGTGCCGATTTTAAGTATACTTAGCACAAAGACATCTCAATATACAACTTTTGGAAACGTTTTCTGAATTAGGCGTGTAATAGCTGTAAAGTAAATTGAAGCCGGCCATAAAAATAAAAGAAAGTCAACATAAAATGTCGGGCTACTTTTTAATATCCAAGGTACAATTCACAATTCTTTTTTTAAAATTTTTAAATGTTTTATTTATTTCTGAGAGAGAGAGACAGCGTGAGCAGGGGAGAGTCAGAGAGAAAGGGAGACACAGAATCTGAAGCAGGCTCCAAGCTCTGAGCTGCTGTCAGCACAGAGCCCGATGTGGGGCTCAAACCCGCAGACCGTGAGATCATGACCTGAGCCAAAGTCGGACGCTTAACCGACTAATCCACCCAGGCGCCCCCAGTTCACGATTCTTTAAAGCACATAAATATGCTTTGGTTTTAGTCAGCCTTGGTGATTCATTGTTTCAGCACCAAGGCAATTCATCTGAGTTTTTCAAAAATACTCAGTTTGGGGTTTCATTTTGGTAGAGAAGGAGAAGTCATCTCTTTTTGCAAGAAAAATACTTACTTTCAACTTACTGTGTTGTGAGAAGTCATAATTCTTTACAGAATGGGAGCTATCCCAGAATGCAATGAGACATTGACCAAATACTGTCTGATGTTGTTACTCGTGCAAATTGTAGTAGAATGTTTAATGCTTAATTCTTCAAATTGTGGGCAAGTATAGACATTTGAAGTCCAATTTGTATTCTGTGGTCATTTAGCAAAGTTTTTTTTTTCCTCTCATAGTTTATTGTCAAGTTGGTTTCCATATAACGCCCAGTGATCATCCCAACAAGAGCCCTCCTCCATGCCCATCACAGCCCTCCCCTCTCCCCCACCCCCTCAGTTTGTTCTCAGTATTCAAGAGTCTCTCATGGTTTGCCTCCCTCCCTCACCCCACCTATTTTTTCCCCTTCTCCACCCCCTTTGTCCTCTGTTAAGTTTCTCCTGATCCACTTAAAAGTGAAAACATATGGTATCTTTCTTTCTCTGCATGATTTATTTCATTCAGCATAACACCCTCAAGTTCTATCCACATTGCAACAAATGGCCAGAGTTCATTCTTTCTCATTGCCATGTAGTATTCCATTGTATAGATAAACCACATCTTCTTGATCCATTCATCAGTTGATGGACGTTTAGGCTATTTCCATGGTATGGCTCTTGTTGAAAGTGCTGCTATGAACATTGGGGTAGATGTGCCCCTGTGCATCAGCACTCCTGTATCCCTTGGGTAAATTCCTAGCAGTGCTATTGCTGGGTCATAGGGGAGTTCTATTGTTAGTTTCCTGAGGAACCTCCACACTGTTTTCCAGAGGGGCTGTACCAGTTTACATTCCCACCAACAGTGTAGGAGGGTGCCCGTTTCTCCACATCCTCGCCAGCATCTAGAGTTCTCTGATTTGCTCATTTTAGCCACTCTGACTGGCGTGAGGTGGTATCTCAGTGTGGTTTTGATGTGTATTTCCCTGATGAGGAGGGATGCTGAGCATTGTTTCATGTGTCTGTTGGCCATCTGGATGTCCTCTTTGGAGAAGTGTCTATTCATGTCTTCTGCCCATTTCTTCACTGGATTATTTACTTTGCAAGTGTGGAATTTGGTGAGTTCCTTATAAATTTTAGATACTAGCCCTTTATCTGATATGTCATTTGCAACTATCTTTTTCCATTCCTTTGGTTGCCTATGAGTTTTATTGATTGTTTCCTTTGCCATGCAGAAGCTTTTTATTATGATGAGTCCCCAATAGTTCATTTTTGCTCTTGATTCCCTTGCCTTTGGGGATGTGTCAAGTAACAAATTGCTGCAGCTGAAGTCAAGGAGGTTGTTTCTTGCTTTCTCCTCTAGGATTTTGATGGTTTTCTGTCTCATATTTAGGGCCTTCATCCATTCTGAGTTTATTTTTGTATATGGTGTGAGAAAGTGATCTGGTTTCATTCTTTTGGATGCTGCTGTCCAGTTCTCCCAGCACCATCTGTTAAAGAGGCTGTTTTTTTTCCATGGAATACTGTTTTCTTTTCCAACGATCAGTTGGCCATACATTTGTGGGTCCAGTTCTGAGTTCTCTATTCTGTTCCATTGTACTATGTGTCTGTTTTTGTGCCAATACCATACTGTCTTGATGATTACAGGTTTGTAGTAAAGGGTAAAGTCTTGGATTGTGATGCCTCCCATTTTGGTTTTCTCCTTCAATATTACTTAGGCTATATGGGGTCTTTTGTGGTTCCATACAAATTTTAGGATAGTTTTTTTCTAGCTTTGAGAAGAATGCTGGTGCAATTTTGATTGGAATTGCATTGACTGTGTAGATTGCTTTGGGTAGTAATGACATTTTAACAATATTTATTCTTCTGATCTATGGGCATGGAATGTTTTTCCATTTCTTTGTGTCTTCTCAATTTCCTTCATAAGTTTTCTATAGTTTTCATTATACAGATCTCTTATATCTTTGGTTAGGTTTATTCCTAGCTATTTTATTGTTTTTGTACAATTGTGAATGGGATCAGTTTCTCGATTTCTCTTTCTGTTGTTTCATTATTGGTGTATAAAAATGGAACCAATTTCTCTATGTTGGCTTTGTACCCTGTGACTTTGCTGAATTCATGGATCAGTTCTAACAGGCTTCTGGTGCAGCCTGTCGGGTTTTCCATGTAGAGTATCGTGTCGTCTGCAAAAAGTGAAAGTTTGATTCTTCTTGCCAATTCTGATGCATTTCATTTCCTTTGGTTGTCTGATGGCTGATGTTAGGACTTCCAGCACTATGTTAAACAACAGTGATGAGAGTGGACATTGCTGTCGTGTTCCTGATCTCAGGGGGAAAGCTCTCAGTTTTTCCCCATTGAGGATGATGTTGGCTGAGGCCTTCTCATAGATGGCTTTTATGATGTTTAAGTAAGTTCCTTCTATCCCAACTTTCTCGAGAGTCTTTATTAAGAGGGGATGCTGTATTTTGTCAAATGCTTTTTCTGCATCTATCTACAAGATCATATGTTTCTTATCTTGTCTTTTATTAATGTGATGTATCACATTGACTGATTTGCGAATATTGAACCAGCTCTGTAAGCCAGGAATGAATTCCACATGATCATGGCGGATGATTCTTTTTATGTGCCTTTGAATTTGATTTGCAAGTATCTTGTTGATGATTTTTGCATCCGTATTCATCAAGTATATTGGCCTGTTGTTCTCTTTTTTTGCTAGGTCTCTGTCTGGCTTGGGAATCAAAGTGATGCTGGCTTCGTAGAATGAGTCCGGAAGTTTTCCTTCCATTTATATTTTTTGGAATAGCTTGAGAAGAATGGGTATTAACCCTGATTTAAATGTCTGGTAGCATTCCCCAGGGAAGCCATCTGTTCAGGGCTCCTATTTGTTGGGAGATTTTTGATAACTGATTCAACTTCCTCAATAGTTATGTGTCTGTTCAGATTTTCCATCTCTTCCCCTGTGAATTTTGGTAGTGCATGTGTGTTTAGGAATTTTTCCATTTCTTCTAATTTGTCCAGTTTGTTGCATATAATTTTTCATAGTATTCCCTGGTAATTGCTGAGGGATTGGTTGTAATAAGTCCATTTTTATTCATGATTTTGTCTGTTTGGGTGCTCTCTTTTTTCATTTCATGCAGCCTGGCTAGAGGTTTATCAATTTTCTTTGTTTTTTCAAAAAACCAACTCTTGGTTTCATTGATCTGTTCAACTGTTTTTTTGGATTCTATATTGTTTTTTTCTGCCCTGATTTTTATTATTTCTCTTCTTCTACTGGGTTTGGGTTGTTCTCATTTCTCTGCTTCAAGTACCTTTAAGTACATTGTTAGATTTTGTATTTGCACTTTTTCTAGTTTCTTGAAATAGTTCTGGAGTGCAGTGTACTTTCCTCATAGGTCTGCCTTTGCGGCATCCCATAGAGTTTGGATTGTTGTATTTTCATTTTCATTTGTTTCCACATATTTTTTAATTTCTTCTCTAATGGAGTGATTGGTCCAGTCATTCTTTAGTAGGGTGTTCTTTAACTTCCATGTTCTTGGAGATTTTCCAGACTTTTCTGTGACCAATTTCAAGTTTCATAGCATTGTGATCTGAAAGTGTGCATGGTATGAACTCAATTCTTCTATATTTATTGAGGGATGATTTATGTCCCAGTATGTAATCTATCTTGGAGAATGTGCCATGCACACTTGAGAAGAAAATGAATTCCATAGCCTCAGGATGTAGAGTTCTAAGTATATCTGTCAGATCCATCTGGTCCAATGTGTCGTTTAAGTCTACTGTTTCTTTAGTGATTTTTGTCTAGTTGATCTATCCATTGCTGTAAGTGGAGTATTAAATTCCCCTGCTCTTAGTACATTCTTACCTATAAGATTGTTTCTGTTTGTGAAAAATTGTCTTATGTATTTGGGTGCTCTCATATTCAGTACGTAGACATTTATAATTGTGAGCTCTTCCTGATGGATAGACCCTGTAATTATTATATAATGCCCTTCTTCATCCTTTGTTACTGCCTTTACTTTAAAGTCCAGTTTGTCTAATATAAATATGGCTACTCCGGCTTCCTTTTGACTTCCAGTGGCACAATAGATATTTCTTCATCCCCTCACTTTCAATCTGAAGGTGTCCTCAGGTCTAAAATGAATCTCTTGTAGACAGAAAATAGATGGATTTTGTTTTTGTATCCATTCTGCTACCCTATGTCTTTTGATCGGAGCATTTAGTCTATTTANACTGTTTCTTTAGTGATTTTTGTCTAGTTGATCTATCCATTGCTGTAAGTGGAGTATTAAATTCCCCTGCTCTTAGTACATTCTTACCTATAAGATTGTTTCTGTTTGTGAAAAATTGTCTTATGTATTTGGGTGCTCTCATATTCAGTACGTAGACATTTATAATTGTGAGCTCTTCCTGATGGATAGACCCTGTAATTATTATATAATGCCCTTCTTCATCCTTTGTTACTGCCTTTACTTTAAAGTCCAGTTTGTCTAATATAAATATGGCTACTCCGGCTTCCTTTTGACTTCCAGTGGCACANACAAAAGATTGATCCAGGTTATGTCTGAGGGGAGTTCTCTGTGCCTCTAGGATTTCAATGTTTGTTTCCTTCCCCAGATTTGGGAAGTTCGAGCTATAATTTGTTCAAGTACTCCTTTAGTGCCTTTCCCTCTCTCTTCCTCTTTTGGAACTCCTATGTTATGAATATTATTGTTTGATTGTATCACTCAGTTCTTGAACTCTCCTTTTGTGCTCCTAGATCACTCTCTCTCTCTTTTTCTCAGCTTCCTCTTTTTCTGTAATTGTNTCCCTCTCTCTTCCTCTTTTGGAATTCCTATGTTATGAATATTGTTGTTTGATTGTATCAGTTCTTGAACTCTCCTTTTGTGCTCCTAGATCACTCTCTCTCTCTTTTTCTCAGCTTCCTCTTTTTCTGTAATTGTGTCTTCTAATTCACNCTCCTATGTTATGAATATTATTGTTTGATTGTATCACTCAGTTCTTGAACTCTCCTTTTGTGCTCCTAGATCACTCTCTCTCTCTTTTTCTCAGCTTCCTCTNTCTCTGGTACCTTGTGTTCCTTGCAACATTTCCATCCTAGAGTCCCCCTCAGGATTTCTTGTAGGGCATGGTGATGAATTCATTCCATTTTTGTTTATTTGGAAAGATCTTTATCTCTCCTTCTATTCTGAATGACAGGCTTGCTGGATAGAGGATTGTTGGCTGCATATTTTTTCTGTTCATCACATTGAAGATTTCCTGCCATTCCTTTCTGGCCTGCCACGTTTCAGTAGATAGGTCTGTAACCACTCTGTTAGGTCTCCCTTTGTATGTTAGGGCCCTTTTATCTCTAGTTGCTTTCAGAATTCTCTCTTTGTCCTTATATTTTGACAGTTTCACTATGATATGTCATACAAAAGATTGATCCAGGTTATGTCTGAGGGGAGTTCTCTGTGCCTCTAGGATTTCAATGTTTGTTTCCTTCCCCAGATTTGGGAAGTTCGAGCTATAATTTGTTCAAGTACTCCTTTAGTGCCTTTCCCTCTCTCTTCCTCTTTTGGAACTCCTATGTTATGAATATTATTGTTTGATTGTATCACTCAGTTCTTGAACTCTCCTTTTGTGCTCCTAGATCACTCTCTCTCTCTTTTTCTCAGCTTCCTCTTTTTCTGTAATTGTGTCTTCTAATTCACCTAGTCTCCTCTCTGCATCTTCAATCTGTGCATTGGACACCTCCATTTTATTATGCACCGCATTTATAGCATTTTTACATTCATCATAACTATTTTTAAGCTCCATAGTCTTTGTAGCAGTAGCTTCTCTGATGTCTTTCATGCCTTTTTCAAGCTCAGTAATTAATTTTATGACTATTATTCTAAATTCATGTTCAGTTATGTTGCTTATATCTGTTTTGAGCAGTTCTCTAACTGTCATTTCTTCCTGGAATTTCTTTAAAGGAGAGTTCTTCTCTTTCATCACTTTGGCTAGCTTTCTGTCTCTTGTTAGTTTTAAAATCTTGTTATGTGCTCTACACTTGCAAGTACTGCTATATTAAAGAAGGCTCATTGACTGTCCAGGGCCTATCTATTCAAAAAGTGTTCTTTGAGTGGTGTGTCTTGGTCTCTCTTGTTGAGACTTTGGTTATTTTATTTCCCTACTGGTAGTGGTATTTGGGACTCTCCACCATGTGTACTTTGGCTTGTTTCTTGAGGTAGCCCTGNTTAGGTCTCCCTTTGTATGTTAGGGCCCTTTTATCTCTAGTTGCTTTCAGAATTCTCTCTTTGTCCTTATATTTTGACAGTTTCACTATGATATGTCATACAAAAGATTGATCCAGGTTATGTCTGAGGGGAGTTCTCTGTGCCTCTAGGATTTCAATGTTTGTTTCCTTCCCCAGATTTGGGAAGTTCGAGCTATAATTTGTTCAAGTACTCCTTTAGTGCCTTTCCCTCTCTCTTCCTCTTTTGGAATTCCTATGTTATGAATATTGTTGTTTGATTGTATCAGTTCTTGAACTCTCCTTTTGTGCTCCTAGATCACTCTCTCTCTCTTTTTCTCAGCTTCCTCTTTTTCTGTAATTGTGTCTTCTAATTCACCTAGTCTCCTCTCTGCATCTTCAATCTGTGCATTGGACACCTCCATTTTATTATGCACCGCATTTATAGCATTTTTACATTCATCATAACTATTTTTAAGCTCCATAGTCTTTGTAGCAGTAGCTTCTCTGATGTCTTTCATGCCTTTTTCAAGCTCAGTAATTAATTTTATGACTATTATTCTAAATTCATGTTCAGTTATGTTGCTTATATCTGTTTTGAGCAGTTCTCTAGCTGTCATTTCTTCCTGGAATTTCTTTAAAGGAGAGTTCTTCTCTTTCATCACTTTGGCTAGCTTTCTGTCTCTTGTTAGTTTTAAAATCTTGTTATGTGCTCTACACTTGCAAGTACTGCTATATTAAAGAAGGCTCATTGACTGTCCAGGGCCTATCTATTCAAAAAGTGTTCTTTGAGTGGTGTGTCTTGGTCTCTCTTGTTGAGACTTTGGTTATTTTATTTCCCTACTGGTAGTGGTATTTGGGACTCTCCACCATGTGTACTTTGGCTTGTTTCTTGAGGTAGCCCTGGAAAAGATAAAATAGACCAACACACAGGGAACAAAGGCACACAAACCCACAGACAATTCCAACAAATACGCAAACCCAAAGGGAAAAATCAAAAGGAAAATAAGAAGGAAAAAAACAAACAAAAGACAAAGGACTGTCTAAAAGCATGAAACCAGAATTCCCAGCTACAAATAAAGAGAAGGGTGTATGCAGTGCTGATGGAAGAGCATATACAAAGAGAGAAATGACAAGTGTGGGGAGAAAGAGAAATTGGACAATGACCAGACAGAGAGACTAAGAGGCTTNATCTTCAATCTGTGCATTGGACACCTCCATTTTATTATGCACCGCATTTATAGCATTTTTACATTCATCATAACTATTTTTAAGCTCCATAGTCTTTGTAGCAGTAGCTTCTCTGATGTCTTTCATGCCTTTTTCAAGCTCAGTAATTAATTTTATGACTATTATTCTAAATTCATGTTCAGTTATGTTGCTTATATCTGTTTTGAGCAGTTCTCTAACTGTCATTTCTTCCTGGAATTTCTTTAAAGGAGAGTTCTTCTCTTTCATCACTTTGGCTAGCTTTCTGTCTCTTGTTAGTTTTAAAATCTTGTTATGTGCTCTACACTTGCAAGTACTGCTATATTAAAGAAGGCTCATTGACTGTCCAGGGCCTATCTATTCAAAAAGTGTTCTTTGAGTGGTGTGTCTTGGTCTCTCTTGTTGAGACTTTGGTTATTTTATTTCCCTACTGGTAGTGGTATTTGGGACTCTCCACCATGTGTACTTTGGCTTGTTTCTTGAGGTAGCCCTGGAAAAGATAAAATAGACCAACACACAGGGAACAAAGGCACACAAACCCACAGACAATTCCAACAAATACGCAAACCCAAAGGGAAAAATCAAAAGGAAAATAAGAAGGAAAAAAACAAACAAAAGACAAAGGACTGTCTAAAAGCATGAAACCAGAATTCCCAGCTACAAATAAAGAGAAGGGTGTATGCAGTGCTGATGGAAGAGCATATACAAAGAGAGAAATGACAAGTGTGGGGAGAAAGAGAAATTGGACAATGACCAGACAGAGAGACTAAGAGGCTTAATTCAGAGAGAGAAAGAGGTGAATATGGTAGGAGACGAGGAGAAAGAAACGAAGATAATGTAACCCAAAAAATGTATTTAGTCTGATTACTCCAGAGAGAGAGAGAGATAGGAAGGTAATGGTGGAGGTGTAGAATATACATCTAGAGAATAGATTAAATGTGACTGTTTAAGCAAACCAGTGACTAGAGTGCCCAGTCTAGCAGAGGGAAGGGATACTAATGAGACAACGGAAAATATATCTGAATAGAATTGATCTAGAATGAAAAATGGCAGTGTATCCATGTTGGTCTTGCCCCAGGCTCTGGTAAAGAAAAAGAAGAAGAAGAAGAAAAGAAAAGCAGCTCTCTATCAGGGATAGGCATCATTTAGTGTAGGCAAGTATTAGCCTCCATTGCGATCCCACAACTACTCTTTGAGTCCCACCTTGGTGGTTGTGGGGATAAAAATGGCAGTGCCCCAGTCCCTTCTTGAACCAAGCTTTGCAAATCACTCTTTTGGGTCTGATCTGTGCTATGGGTGTAGCCAAGGTGGGTCGTGTTCTATGTCCCAAGCCCTGGCTTATTTCCAGGTCTTAGTCCACGCACTTTATTGATACCACCAGAAATGTAATCCCACAGGCCAGGCCGCTTTCCAGCTGGGGATTGAGCCAGGAGAGCAGTGGAGCAGTTTCTCCTGGTGCTGCCTGGGACTGGGGAACCCAGCGCCACAGCTCCAAATAGGATCACTCCCTGAACACCCTGCAGTTAGTTAGTTATTATGATGTCCTGTTTTCAGTAGGTTTGTTTCATATTTTAATGGTCACAATACCCATCACTCACTAATTAACAGATTTCAGAATCTTTATAATCAAAACTATACTAGTTTCTGTTGGGAGAAATAAAAAGTAGTAAAGGATAATAAATTGACTTTCGCAGTTAATATTCACCATCTGGTACGTGTCATATAGAACATTTTTAATATATAATTCTGCCCCTTCTCCAACATTCTCAACAATATGGACTTATAAATATCTTTTTTCTCTTTTTTTGTGCTTTTTTATTGGCACGCCAACCTTTGGAGACAATGAAAAGAAAGCCAAAACAAATAAACAAAATACTTCCTATAATTCCATTGAGGATGTTTGAATTTTGTCTGTATTTTAAAGTAACATTTGAAATATTTTTTTAATTTTAAATTTTTTAATGTTTTATTTATTTCTGAGAGTGAGAGACACACATAGCTTAGAGAAGGGGAGGGTCAGAGAGAGAGGGAGACACAGAATCTGAAGACAGTCTCCAGGTTCTGAGCTGGCTGTCAGCACAAAGCCCGATGCGGGGCTCGAACCCACGAACCATGAGATCATGACCTGAGCCAAAGTCGGTCGCTCAACCAACTGAGCCACCCAGGCGCCCCTCATTTGAAATATTTCCACTATACCTGTTGTTTTCAAGAAGAGATAAGTAGACTCTTCCTTAGCTGAAAATCTCTTTTAATGGAAGATCAATTTAAAATGCAAGTTTTTGAAATTTGGAGCAGATAGAGACATTTTCTTTATTGCCTTTGTTGGCTCTGTGAGAAAAGTAGAAGCATTAAAAAATAAAGTTGTATTGAAGGAAGTTTCCTGTTTAAGAAAATAGCAAGCTTAAAGAATAGATTTTGATTGAAGGGGAAATCAGTTTAATCCGTAAGAGACAATAGTAATGAAAGTACCAGTATATTGTTTAATATTCTTAGTTTAACTTATGATCTGTTCTATATATGTGTAGAACTGATACATATAGTACAGATCATATGTATCATATATATATATATGAAGAATTTGAATACTTATTAGTACAAGGATCAAAGTTAATAAAGGAAAAGCTTAATTTATACTGTGATTCTATCCTGTGATTTGAAGGAAAGTGGCTATTCATACTTCAAAGGTGAAATCCATTAAGAAAAAACAATGAAGAAAGGCATTTTTTTAGCTTCCCATGGTACTTACCTTTTCATCAAAAAACTCTTTGGGAACACAGTTGGGAAATTAGAGAAACAAAAACAAGTCAAGTATTATTGACTTGTTTTACTTTTCCCAAATATGACACCACTGAGTTCTTCTTATTTTTCAGAGCTTTTGCTCACAAAATAGAACATAACTGGAAAACAGACACAGTTTAAAGATTATTACATATGGCTCCATTAAAACATGAATCACAGTTGCTTATAAAAGTCTTCAAAATACGTAGTGGGCATTTTTTCCTTTCAGACTTCTTCTTTTATCATAGTATTTTAAGTTTTGTGGTGCAAAAGTTTTGTCAAATAGAACAGCTTATCATTTTGTATTATCAGTCCCACACTGTGGTATAAGGTAAACAGACCATTTCTTTATGCAGCCACTCAACTCAGAGATGCGACCAGCAAGAGCCCACACCTCTGTTCTCTTGATTACATGTACAGGTTCTTCTCCTAACTTCCTCCAGCTCATACCCAATTTCCGTCTGTTTATGCTGCTGCTTTTTTAACATAAGAAATGAATTCAGCCCCAAGTTTATATAAGAAAATCCCATTTGTATCAGCAGCAACACAAATGTTATTTTAGATACTTTTTTTCTATCTAAATTTTATGAGATGCTATGTTTAATTATTTTTTCAGTGTTTCATCTATGCAAAGAGAACTTGAGGCATTTCACAATGATTCATACAATAAAACAAGGTAGGGGCACCTGGGTCGCTCAGGTTAAGCATCTGACTTTGGCTCAGGTCATGATCTCACAGTTGGTGGGTTAGAGCCCCATGCTGGGCTCTGTGCTGACAGCTCAGAGCCTGGAGCCTGCTTTGGATTCTGTGTCTCCCTCTCTCTCTGCCCCTCCCCTGCTCATTCTCTCTCTCTCTCTCTCTCTCAAAAAGAAATAAGCATTAAAACTTAAGAAAAAATAAAAAACAAGGTAAACTATGTGTCACAAGTCAAAAAAAGAAAGCAAACAGAATAGAAAGAAATGAAGGAGTTGAGTAAGACCAGCACAGAGATGCTGTGAGCATGCCATGCAGATTGCTAGAGTGCTCCTGAACTTGCTTTTCATCATTTTAGGGCCAAAGTGAAAGAGGCAAACCAAGGGACAGACAAAAAAGAACAGAATCAGTGAAAATTTGAAAAAAGAAACTAAAAACTTCCAGCGGGAAGACTGAACCATTTCGGAGCCAAATGGTAGATGGGAGCGGGATGTTTTCAATCTGTGGAACATCACAGAATGTACGAAGGGATCCATGCTTCTTGGAACATCACCGGGATGTGCTCTGGGTGGGGTCTCGAAGGGTCTGCGTTAACAGAGGGGTTGTGCACGGTACCTGGAAAGTCTGCATTTTGTCCCTGCCGGCATCTGTGATGCCTGTGGCTTCCTTTGAGCCAGGCTTTGGACAAAACATCCACCAGCACCTGGGGCGGAGCTCCCTATGTTGCCAATTACATGCAATCCATTGGCTCCAAAAATGGCTGAGTGGGGTTCGCAGTCACTAACTGAGGGACCTTCTCTAACAACCACAACAAGTAACTAATCATTGCGCTGCTCTTTTTTATTTATTGGGTTCTGTGCACTTCCTGGGCACCATCTAAGTAATTTCTCACACAGCCTTTTGAGTAGGGCTGATTGCTTTCCCTGTTGCACAAATGAGTCCCCTACAACTTTGAGAAGCTGAATAATTTCCACAAAGACACAGATAGCAAGTGGGAGAGGTTTAATTCGAATCTCCATCTAGGTGCCCAGGGCAGGCGGGGTCTGAACCACTCCCTCTTTGCAGCCCTTCTTAAGAGGGAGATCTAATTACAAAGGCAACCCATCCTTTCCTGGTAGCAGGCTGCTAGCACACAGAAACTTACATCAAACATAATTTTAGTGAGGCTCCTTCACTCAATGGGAAATTAAGAGGATGGCTGCTGTAATGATTTTAGGGAAAAATGAAAGGGAAATCAGCCATAAGTAAAGAAGTACCTGCTTCAGCTATAAAACTATTTCTGTAAACTTCCATGCTTAACTTTTTATAATGCAACATCCAGTCAAAGCTCAAGGAAAAGTTACATACAAGTAACTTAATAAGATGATGTTATAAATTAAAATTTAAGGGCATCTACCAAAGATGGTTTGAGAATAAACTACTTAAGTGAGCCAGCTCTTTGTTGGTACCTTCAGTTTCTGATTAAAAGGAAAAAAAAAAAACTATTTACACATAAAAAATTTCAGTTAAATATGCCTTTCAACATTTATTGTAACATTTACTTATTCATTTGTTCAACATGTATTGTAAAAAGCTACTTAGATAATTTTTTCTAGTTTAAATTATAAACTAGTTAAATTTATTTTTTATTATTTTAATGGTTATGTATTTTTGAGAGAGAGAGACAGAGCTGAGCAGGGGAGGGGCAGAGAGAGAGGGAGACACAGAATCTGAAGCAACTCCAGGTTCTGAACTATCAGCACAGAGCCTGACGTGGGGCTTGAACCCATGATCCATGAGATCATGATCTAAGCCAACGTCAGACGTTTAACCAACTGAGCCACCCAGACACCCCAAACTAGTTTAAATTTAAGTTAATTAATTAACACAATAAAATGGTTATATACATGTATTTTCATATAAACTTTTATGTGTATAAAACATAACATATACATACAAATACACGTATATAACATATAAATATATATTCTTATATAAATAAATGTATATCCACCTATGTATATTTATATACATATAAAATGTATCTATCAGTTATATTTAGAGTTTCTGAAACTTTGTCTAAAGATGACATAGTGATATATTACTAAATATTATGATATGAGTACATTACAGACTTTTTAAACTAAAGTAGGACAATAAACCCTAAATAAACATTTAATTTGTGGTTATGATTATAATTATTACATTAACTCATTTGCACTGTATTTCCTTATTAGAAGATCAAAGACCATCCTTTCTCTTGAGAAGGCTTTTTTTGTAATCAAATACTAATCTCATATATGTATATTTTATACTGTTTGTATTTGAAATTGATATATTGCTCCCAAGACTATAAATTTATGACACATTGAAATGACTAGATTTTTCCAGAATACAGATTCTTATCAAATTCCATAGTGAGCGCCTTCAACTTTAAGCAGAACGCAAAATACACGGCCAGTAGAATTACAAAGAGTGTAGGAGGACCGATGAGACCAGGACCAGGAAAATCAGACAGATGTTGCTACCGTGAAAGAATTAGAAAATGAGTCGTGCTTTGGTGCAGCTGGACCTCACAAGGGAGTATGCATAATACTTGTTCTAATGTGCCAGGAATCAACTGAGGCTCACTTCAGTGCAGGGACCTTTGTGGGAAGCTGTGGGAGCAGCACAGGCCGGGGAACAGTCCAGAACAAGGGCAGGTGCAAGAGCCTGGGAACAGGAAGTGGGGAGTGCATATGTAGGCACGCAGTTTCAGTCTGAGGAGCACGGAGCACCTCCCGTGAGTTCCAACCGGTTTACACTCTTGTGTCTTTGGCTCAAGAGCCAAACTCCAGCGAGAAAATGGCCTGGTTGGAGTCACCTGCCGTCTTCTCTGGCATGGGATGAGGCGGACAGGACCAATGATTAAAGTCTGCCATGTCTGTGGGAGGCAAGGCTAATTCCTCCTTTGAAATCAGGGTGTTTTGAGGGGAGAATATAAATGCTTTGTAGTCAAAGCCCAAAGTCTACAGGGGTCATGGAGGTAGGAATGTCTTCTTTTCACATATCTCAAAAGACTAAACACAGTTCCACACAGTGGTGTGGATGGCGCGGTCCCAGGCACAGAATTGTATCCATGAGAGAAATAAATGACAACAGGGATACTTTGGCTTCCTTGTGTCGGAGGAGACGGCTCATGGGTGACAGTTCATTGCCACCGTGGGCGGCGGGGGGCTTGATCAGCCTTGCTGCTTCTTCTTGTGATTTTTAGTAGCAGAGACAAATTTTAGACCTTATTATTTTATAGTTTGTTTGGACCGCGTTTAAATTCTAATCAAGCAGTGCTGATGAGAATTCACACGTCTTAACTGATAGAAAAGCAGCTAATGCAGTGGGAAATTTGGGGCCTCACGGCTGCTTCACAGCAGGCATCAGGGATCAAGGAAAGGGGATAATGAATAATCATTTGTACCATGTAGAGGTTGCTAAAAAGTCTCTGCATCTTGCCTGCTTAGGCTGCTAAGACACACTCGTTTCATAAGACCACACAGGAACAGGGGAAACAGTCTCTGTTCGGCTGTCTACCATGTGTCAAAGAAAAACAGATCTGGGTTTAGAAGAAAAACTTTGTTTATAAGGATTATGGGAAGGCAGGTGATAGGAACTGACGTACCGGGGAGAAGAACCATTGTAATGGGGAAACTGTCTGACCAAGAGGTCCAACAGCACTCTAAGATTAGGCAGAAAAAGGCTTTTAAAAAAAATGAGAGGTGGGGCACCTGGGTGGCTTAGTCAGTTAAGCGTCCGACTTTCGCTTAGGTCATGATCTCGCGGATCGTGGGTTCGAGCCCCGCGTCGGGCTCTGTGCTGACTGCCAGCTCAGAGCCTGGAGCCTGTTTCAGTCTGTGACTCCCTCTCTCTCTGACCCTCCCCTGTTCACGCTCTCTCTCTCTCTCTCCTAGAAATAAATAAAAACATTTAAAAAAAAAAATGAGAGGTGAGCAAGGGTAGAGAGAAAGAGTTATGGGGAAGTGGGGACAGTGGATCTGGATCAGAGAGAGTTTCACCCCAACATCAGCTTGGTCCGGGAGGGGCCTTTAGGAGTCTTGTAGCTGTCACAGCACAAGGGTGGGTCAACATTCAGAGACTTGAAAAAAGGAGACAAACTTAACCATTGTTTGGTTAACAAGAACTTCTTCCTGTTCCTCTTTCCCTCTTCTTCTTCTATTCTTCTCCTTCTTCTCCTCCTCCTCCTTGCTCACTGGGGACAAAACAGTTCAGCTAATCATGTAGGAGACAAAGAATGGGAATTGGGAGGATCTGTGCCTGGCTTCCCCCATGGATTAGAGAAGGATGGTTCTTTGCAAGAAGTAGTTTCCTGAAACACAGTTGACTGGCAGACTTCTTGCTCTTTTCTGGGAGCAAAGGGCTTGAGTTAACTGCAGCACTGTTACATGTAAAAGGGGGATATTGTCTGAACCCTAATAATTAGTCAACATGCTTTACTAGGTATTTCTTTGTTGTTTCCATGTGGTATAACTTCCTTAGAGGCCCCAGATAGCATGCACTTTATGGCAGATAGTAAACCACTCTGCAATTAGGACATTATAAAATACAAGCTCCATCCCCATCCTAATCTAAAACAGAATGTTAGATTTATTGTTCTAAAATTTAATATTAGATACATCTCTAAAACACTCCTATAAAGCTAATGGGAGGGGGAGGGGAGGTGACTGAAAATGAAAGAAAATCAGAGCACTATTAGCATAAGCTTTTATTGGAAAATGCCAGGCATGGAAGTGTCCCAAGACCTTGGGGAGAGAGGACAGAATGTTCTATGGGGCTTTAGCAGTAGAGGATTGGCTGGGGTTCAGCTGGTTGTGAGAACAGGATTGCTCCTGGGGCAGGCAGCCAAGGTTTGAGTAGCCTGGGTGATCCGGGGGTGGGCGGGGAGCAGATAATGACCCAGTGCATTCACAAGAAGTCACCTGCAGGAGCCACAGTGGAAAACAGTAAGCCCTTCGGGGTCTTTCACAGATATTGTATTCAATCAATGCTTCTCTATCACTGGTTTTATTTTTGCAGCTGAATGCATTTTTCTCAACAATATAGACCTAAAGTATCATCAAACAGTTTCATCAGGGGCACCGGGGTGGCTCAGTGGCTTTGACTCTTGGTTTCAGCTCAGGTCATGATTCCAGGGTCATGGGATGGAGCCCAGTGACAGAGAGATTCTCTCTCTCAGCCCCTCTCGCCAGTTAGCATGCTCTCTCTAAAATAGAATTTAGGAAAAAAAAATTAAAAGAAAGAAAACAGTGTCATCAAATCGTGCTTAGTGGTCATGCCAGCTTTTGTGAAATACTGTATCATAGTGTGGTTATGCCACAGCCACCATGAAAACGTCTCCTCGGACACAAAATACTGAATTCATAAACAATGCAGAGGGTTCAAGGTAACTGAGAGGACACAGGGAAGAGATCTGTGCTCTGTGTTCAATACCAAAGGTAAGAGAGAGAAGCAGCCGGAACTCTGAGACGATGCCGCCCTCTTTTGAGGGCCACCTTTGCCTAGGTACTCACTTGGGAGGAGATAAGGGGGCATCAGAAATTGGTCTCTGAGCTGTAGTATCTCCTTTATGCTCTTCTAAATAAAGAATCATCTATGGAAGTTGGCCTGCTTCAAAATGAACAACCACAAAAGGCCAACTCTTATCTGGGTCAGCTAGATAATTACTATTTGTCCAGTTAAGTATTGCATGGATCGATCTATTTTAGAAGATTTATGCCTCTTGAATTTTTAATCAGGCATATTAATAACATATATTAATACTTGATGATGTGAACCGTACATGACTAATATGAGGGATTATGTTGTCTTCTCTTCCTCCAAACTGTTGAGTAGCCTGGGCATTTGACAAGCTCTTCATCTCCTTAAAGTCTTTCGTAACCTGTTTCCCTGATTCTACTTTTGGCCCCGACTGCAGCCTGTTCATAATAGAGTGGCCTGTGTGCTTCTTTTTACCATAAGGTCACCTGTATTACTTCCGTGTTAAAACTCCCACAGTGGTTTTACTCAGAACAAAATCTTCACAAGTCGCCAGGTAATCTGCCCCGACCTGCTCCTCTGCAGCCACACCACACGTCTACTTCTGGATTTTCTCCCTGGGCTGTTAGCAATTTCCTCTTCCTGGAATGCTCCTGCCCATGAGATCCACCTTACTCACTGTCTCCTCAGGGTCTGCTCACAGATCAGCTTCTCAGGGACATGTTTCCTGAACATTCCTGCCAGTTTTATTCTTTTCTTATCTTGTCTATCTTGCTCAATTAGAGTGCAAGTCCAGTGATGTCAGAGACATTGGTTTTGTTCACTGATATATTCCAAGTGTCTAGAACAGTGCTCAGCTGGGGTGTGCATTCAGTAAATATGTGTTCAATGAATTAATGAAAATAAATGGATGAGTGAGTGAAAATTTCCCGCTTTCCACTTACCTGAGTTTCGCTATAAATTTATTAGACACCTATGAATCCAACTTAATTTTCTGTTATTTTTAAACTCTGAAAAGATTTATATAAAGACTTGTTTAAAGAAGTTGGGGAAGAACAACTAGGGAGCCAAAGAGTTTTTTTAAAAATGACTGTATAGTTTTATTATGCCCATTACAAGAAGTTCAGGCAACATAATGCAAAGAGGAAAGTTTTCATGAACTTTTTATGGCAAACTCAAAATCATACCACCCGGACAGAAGCATTATTAACATTATATAAATATCAATGCAGACATCTCCCTTGATATAGGGAGAAATTCACGACACAGGTGTTACAGATTAACGATACTGTAGACCTCTCTGTGTCTCTGTTACGTGTGTGTGTGTGTGCACTGCTAGTGTGCAAATACTTCAGGCAGATAGGCTGGAGACATGTGTTTGGTTGTAATGAGTTTACATGTTAAACTCTCATGACATTTGATTCTAAAATATATGTATGCGTTGACTTGATATAGTAATAATTAAAGCCAAAATAGAAACATAAAGGCAATTTAAACATCAGTATTCGTTTATATGAGTGAGTTCAAAGTGAGTGACTAAAGAGTTGCATTTAAAAACTCATGAAATCAACAAAGCTTTAGGAAGTAACCGTGTATCTACATACATTTGAAGTCAAAAGCTACAGAAGTATTATGTGAATGTTATATATATGTATATATGTAATGTCATATATTTATGCATATGTAGTTAGCAGAGATGCTTAGGTATATAGATGTAGGTGACAAGTGGGAAGATTTTTACAAAATGTATTCTCATTTAAAATCAGTTAAATTTCATGTAGTGTAATATTTATCAGAAAAAGGTAAGAAAGAAATTCAAGTTTGGACACATTTTTCTTTATCATAAGAGATACTTCATTCCAGAAGATCTCTAAAGTTTTACGGGAATAATGTTCAGGGAGCAGTTGTTACAAGTCTTAAAACACATAATTCATTTTTAGATTTCCTCGATTTATGATCCCTGATAAGAGAAAGGAATTAGTACAGTTATATTTCATTCCACATTAATATTGCATTCCACATTTTTAGTACTCACGTATGTCTCTAAAATATTCCCCAGGAATACAGAAAAAGGCACAAGTTCAATAGACACATTGCTTCATTGTAGAAAAACACAGTTTATGCATATATAAATGATTTCCTTGGAACATATTTAATCAATGTATGAGCAGTTATAAATTATTAAAGTGCAGTATTAGGACTGCAATATATTTTACAATGTACTCATATTTGTTTTTGATCTGTGAACTAATATTACTAGTGAGAAATCTCTAATCTTTTCACAAATTTGTTAAATGTTTTGAATGAATTAGAGGCAGGGAAGAAGCTTATTAATGCAAACATTTAACCAAATTAATAATAAGCATCATCATAGTTTCTGGAACAGTGACTATGTGCTCCAAATTGGGCTGCGATTTGACTACAAGCATTAGTGCATTTAATGCACTAACCATCCTGTGTAGCAGAGTTCCTCATTTTGTGGTTACCCTTTCATGGCTTCTTGTGGTCTAAGATTTTGCAGTTTGTAAGTAAAGGGGCTGGAAACCAAAGGGAAACATCTGTGCTCTTTGTCACTGTGTTATTACCATTCGTGCCTGTACCAGC
>NW_027528640.1:3094326-3108737 GCF_008692635.1 Crocuta crocuta
GAGGCCGGCCGGCCAGCCTGCCTGCCTGCCTGCCTGCCTGCCTGCCTTCCTTCCTTCCTTCCTTCCTTCCTTCCTTCCTTCCTCTGTCTCTCTCTGTCTCCCTCTCCCTCCCTCCCTCCCTTCTTCCCTCCCCTTCCCAGTTCCCTCCCCTCCCCTTCCCTCCCCTCCCCTATTTTGTTAATGGAGCCTAAGTCTCTTAGGAAAGGAATCCTAAGACACAGAACATTGTTCCACGTCTGTGTCCTTGTGCAGACAGCCTCTACGGGTTCTGGGGAGAAGGCATTCTTTTCTTTATTCTTCAGCAAGGATCTCATCAGAAAAGATACTGCAAGGCAGACAGACCAGTGGGTGTGAGCTGGCAGAAAAGGAAGAGAATGAACAGGACCTTTAATAAGAGAGACTCACCAACATGAGGCCATACACAGTGGGAAGCAAACCGACAAAGCGTTTCTCTGTGTTTCCTGGTGCGCACGTGGCACAGCCATTGTGCCCGGGTTCAATATCACGACGTGTTTTTTGACAAGGGCACACTCAGCACATACCAGACCCTTTAGGCAACATTTTTAATTTTTTTTAATTTACTTTTTTCACTTTTGTAAATTTAAATTAAGTTAGGTAACATAGAGTGTAGTCTTGGCTTCAGGAGTAGAACCCAGTGATTCATCTCTTACATATGATCCCCAGTACTCATCCTGACAAATGCCCTCCTTAGTGCTCATCACCCATCTAGTCCATCTCCCCACCCAACACCCTTCATCAACCCTCAGTAGTTCCCTGTATTTGAGAATCTCTTATGGGGGTACCTGGGTAGCTCAATTGGTTGAGCCTCCAGCTTTATCTCAGGTCATGATCTTGCTCAGAACTTCTGTCTGTGAGTTTGAGCCCCACGTCAGGCTTTGTGCTAACAGCTCAGAATGTGGAGGCTGCTTTGGATTCTCTGTCTCCTTCTCTCTCTGCCCTTTCTCCTCTCTCTCTCTGTCTCTCTCTCTTTCAAATAAATAAATATAAAAAAATTTAAGAATCTCTTATGATTTGCCTCCATCTCTTATTTTATCTTCTTTTTCCTTCTCTTCCATGTGTTGGAAAGGGCCTCACAACGTGGACTCCGAACAAAGTGTTGAATCTATAGATAAATTCAAAAACATTTGCCGTGTGTAGTTATTAAAATCAATTCATTTGCATTTGAATGTCTATAAATATTTAATAATACACATTCTGATGTTAATCTCAAGAGTTAACAGTATAGTTTTTAATAAGGAACAGATAATAAGGAAATTACCATTCATGGCAATACAAACTTGTACTTTTGATTGAAATCAAATCATGCGAATTATATTTTCCAGAAGATTACCTATAGGTTAACATTATTTCTGTCTTTTCTCTGGAGTGTTACTGATTCCATACCAAATGATAGATCTCTCTATGTTTGTATTCACCTAAGTAGCTTCTGAGACTGGCATGCAGTTTTTTTGTTTTGTTTTGTTTTGTTTTGTTTTGTTTTGTTTTTTTAACCTGGTAAACCTGCCATAACAAAACATCTCTACATTCTCCTGTGGCTGGAATGCTCTAACACTCTTGATGCCCTGAAGGAAACAGGTGTCCTAGCCTGGGTGTACAGCTATATGTCATGGAGCCCAGAATCTAGTGGAAGGTATAATTTATATCACCAACTATGTGAACTCAAGAGTTCTAAGCCCCACCCCCACCACCTCCTATAAAGCACAGACAGCTTGATTTGTACAGCATGTGGGCAATTCCCATGAGAGCCAGAAAGCTCAAATGGTATCATAAATTCAAAGGGTCTAGAATTCAACAGGACATGGTCGATGACCTCTTTCTATGTTATTCAGCCTCTAGCATCATTGGGATGTAAATGCTGAAAAAATATAGAGAATTTTTTTCAAGTGTTCATGTTCAGTAAACATTAGCAAAAATCAGGCCATCATCATTTTTCACTTACTACATGTCATTTCAAGTTGAGAGTGAAGGTCATGTTTGTACTTTGATGTATAGGATTTTGGATCGGTATGTTCAGGAGCAGATTCCTGGTGCCAAAGTGGTGGTGGAGTCCATCGGTGCTCGCAGGCACGGGGATGCCTTTTCACTGGAAGATTACACCAAATGTGACCTGACCGTCTATGCAATCGACCCCCAAACCAACAGAGCCATCGACAGAAATGAGCTTTTTAAGTAAGTCCGTTTTTGTCTAGAACAGCTCTCTGTTGGCAATATTGCCTATAGATGATCCTGATTTAAGGCTGTAAGTATTAAAGTTTTAAACCCACTAAATTGTTATTGAAAGTGAAGCGTAAGCAGAAAACCAGGCAATACCTAGGGTACGCATCCGGAGATATTTTCAGGCCTGGGTGTGGGAAAGAGCGACTGTGGAGAAGGTCGGGAGGTCCATCATGCTTGTAAGCAAGGTGCAGTTCATAGAGATGGTCTCAGGGTAGCTCCACCCTTGCTCCCAAGGCCTGGTCCTCAGAAGGGGGAAAGCACAGACTCCTTCTATTGGTGGTTTGCCCGCGACAGTGTCAGTAGGCATGACTTTTAAGAATAAATACAGCTTTCCTCAAGGTCTTATTGACTCAGCAAAAATTACTATCTTTTATTCCCCTTTGACCCCTTCCACCTCAGTCCATACTTTCCATCTATTTATTTCATCATAGTGAATCTGAATATTGATGTATGAATCCCAAAAGTAAAGAAAATGGAGAATTTTAAGCAAAACGCTGCTACATGTTGTCCCTAGAACAGGATTTGGGGACAGCCTAGGACTTGGTCGTGATTGTTGTTGTATTAGTTTCCGCTTCGCTGTAGTGACACCTAGTGTCCAGCAGATTCTTGGAATGCAATTTGTATTTAAACTAAAACACATTTTTAGGTAAACAGTATATAATGGATATATAATCATATGTACGTTTTCTAAATATTTATTGGTATTTGTGTATATATGTGCCCAAATACATAATTCCAAAATTTAGTTTATCTCTATATATGAAAGAGCAACAAATATATATATATATATATATTTATATATGTGTGTATTATAAATGTGATATATATATATATATGATATATATATATATCCATACTNGAGAAAATGATCTAGTTTCATTCTTCTGCATGAATTTAGTCTTACTTTAAATCTCTTCTCCAACAAAATTTCATGGCTCCTGTTTTAGAAATAATGACATAGTGATTTTACATCACCTTCATTTTTAAAAGAACCATAGTTATTAAGTATGTTACTCATCAGTTTATATTTAATAGATATTTTGGCCCTATGCAAGATAGCATGTGAATCATGGTGGAGAAATAGGGATGACTAAAGCAGTGGCTTCTTCTCAAGTTCTAGAATCAACATCCAAACCAAGTAGCATTTAATCACCAAGCCAATTTTTGCATATTGTATTAATTTTAAAATTTATTTAGAAAAATACTTGAAAGATATATATATATATATATATATAAATTGTCATTATCCACATTTATTTAAATCCATCTGTTCTATGTTTTTATATGCATTGGCTTAAATTTTAAATGTGATTGATAGATTGTTTGAATTTAGGGTGTTTTTCCTAACTATAAAAACATGTGTGTTCTTTAGGCTGTTAGCCCAGCATTAAAGAGTAAAGTAATGATGACGATCATTTGTATTGCACATGTAAAAGTTTTAGAGGTAAGCAATTTGGAAACTGAAGCCAAGTAGGTTTCAACTGATACAATGAAGTACAAGATAAACACCCTTAATTCTAAACAAGTTTTCCCAAACCTACATTATATTGTACAGAATAAAGATAGAAATTTAATTGAATAACAATTACAACTGGAAGGAAGGGGAAAATAGAGAATAACTATAAATCAAAATTTTTATAATAAAGAGAGAATTGAACAGCTATGAAGTATTAAAATGTTTCCTTAGCAATAAATAAACTTAAAAAAAGAGCAGGGGGCAGTGCCTGGGTGGCTCAGTTGGTTAAGCATCTGATTTCAGCTCAGGCCATGATCTCACAGTTCATGAGTTTGAGCCCCACAGCAGGCTCTGTGGTGCAGAGCCTGCTTCGGATTCTTTTTCCCTCTCCCTCTACACCTCCCATACTCACTCTCTTTCTCTCTTTCAAAATAAATGAGATGAAATGAAGTAAATAAAATAAAATAAAATAAATTTTCCCTTAGCAGCTTGAGCTAGTAGCTGAGAGACACTATTAGTTTAACATATTATTAGTTAATTATTATTAATATAATAACCTAAACCCTAGAATTCTTCCTTGAAATATTTTATAATGAAATTATATAGATATATTTCATAATCCAAGGCTCATAGTCTACTGATATTATTATATATCCTGTAATTACAAGAGCTATTGGAAAATTAGTTTTTGACACTGAACAAATATACCAGAACATTAAGATTATTGCCTGATGCCCAGATCAATGGAAATAGGATTATTCTTTCAATGTCCCCTTATCTTAAAATCTAAGCTTTTAAAGATGTTGGAATTCTCAGGCCAAAGAATTAGAAATAAATAAACAAAAAAGGTCTTTCCTCCAACGAGTCCACTTTGATTTTTAAAAATTGATATAACTAGGGGCACCTAGGTGGCTCCGTCACTTAAGCATCTGACTCTTGATTTAGGCTCAGGGCTTGATCTCATGGTTCTTGAGTTCAGGCCCCACATCTGGCTCTGCACTGATAGTGTAGAGCCTCCTTGGGATTCTCTCTCTCTCCTTCTCTTTCTGCCCTTCCTCCTCCTACTTCTCTCTCTCAAAGTAAGTAAACTTAGAAAATGAAAAAACATTGATTAGTTGTATCACATCTTCTTTTAAATCTTATAAATGCATAGAGGAGACTGAAATCACTATAATGACGTGCAAATTACTTATTTTGTTTGACAAGGTTATAAGTGTCTGGATTTTTGTTATTTTTGGTTATTTGAATTACTTAGATTTTTGCAGTAAATATATATTACTTTTATTCTGCTTTTATTCATCTGGGTTCTTTGAACTTCTCGAAACTGCCTTTGTTATTTGTTCTTGTTTTGTTTTTTTATGTTGTTTCTATTTCTGGAACATCCTTAGACATCATCTTTTCAAATATTTCTTATAACCCATTCTCTCTTTATCCTCTTTAAGGGATTCCAGTTAAAATTCATTTTTTCTCTGAGCTTTTGGATGTTCTATTCTTGTTCTTCCTCCCCTTCCCCTCTCCTTTTTTCTTTGTATGTTGCTTCGGATAATTGCTGCTGCCTTGTTCTCAGGTTCACCGACTGATCTGTGTTAGCCTGGTGATGTGCTCATTAAAGGAATTCTTCATCTTTATATCTTTATTTTCTTTAAACTCCTCCATTTCTAGTTGCTTCTTTTTTTTACAGTTTCCACCACTTCATTGAACGTCCTATCACTTCAAGCATGTTTTCCTCACTTTCCGCTCGAGTCAGTAGAGCACTAAGCAGGGCTGTATCAAAGTCTGTCTGATGTCCCAGCATCTGGGCTGTGTCTGGTCTGGCTCCATGGCTTTAGCAGTCAGCAGGCCCCACGAGCCTATGCCACCAGGGCCTTCTCTGCATTCTCTTAACCCTCCTTGCTCATGCCCTGGTCCTCACAGCCTAGCCCTGCTCTCACAGTGGGGATGCGGCCGCATGGACTGGGGCTCTCTGTCCTCGTCCAGCCTACATGCCTGGGATGTGGGCTGGGTTCTCTCAGCTCTTTTCTTCCTCCTCCCCGTGGCAGCCACAATCTGTGCCATATTTGTAGTGCGTTTTGGGTACTGGAGAGCTCCCTGCCTCTCCCAACCAGTAGGTGACCTCTCTGTGCCCAAGAGAGCTCCCATTCCTCACCCTGGGGATCAGAGTTTTCCTTATACCTCTTCCTTGGAAGCAGCCTGATCCCTAGGGCTTAGAATACGTCCCCCCATCTTCTTCCTGTGGCTCAAGGCTCTTGCTTTGCATGAGATACAGGCATAGAGAATCGGTATGGTGCCCAGCCGTAGCTGACTGCTTCTTCTATGGCTGCACCAGAAGGAGATTTCTTTCCTGTCTCCAACCTTGTCCCCAGTGTATCTGACCGAGGTCCTTGGAAACAGTTTGCAGGTGAGTACAAAGCAGACCCCCAATTGTGTTCAACGGTCTCTAGCCTTACATGTTGATACACATGTAGCTTCCAAAATTTCAGTGTAATTGTAGCTCATTTCTTTGATTTGCTTTTTTGACAGCTACCTTTTCCTTATTCTGTGAAAGCTGAGACCATGGTCTCATGTCCCTGTGGAGTGTCCCTGTCACTCTTTGGAATTTGTTATTAGTATTATCTGGCTTTTTGTCATAAGGGTGAGAGTCGCATCCTCTCAGGGCTTCCTGCATCTGTGGTGGAAACAGACCGTGCTCCCTGAAAACAGAACTTACTTAACTATGTGTTTATAATAGCAAATACAAGTTTAGCTCGTGCCCCTTTTTGAACATTCAGCCTGTTTAACATTAACCTGTCCAGATCATAAATGAAAATGCAGAAGAGTGTAGAAAAATCCTGACTACTGCACAAACTGCATTTAAAATATAGTGTATAGGGGCACCCGGGCACCAGTTGGTTGAGCGTCTGACTCTTGGTTTGAGCTCAGGTCATGATCTCACAGTTTGTGAATTCAAGCCCCATGTTGGGCTCTGTACTGACAGCGCAGAGCCTGCTTGGGATTCTCTCCCTCTGCACCTTCCCCACTCACACAAACTCTCTCCCTTTTTCTTGCTCTTTCAATATAAATAAATAACCTTTACAAACAAAAATAAATAGAATATAGTGTATAAAACGACATTTATACTTTAAAATAGAATCTGACTGCCAAACTCTAAAGCTTCCTTCACATTCTTAAGACCAGGGAAAACAACATAAAAGTTAAGAACACTAAAAATTTAAATAATGGAAAACCAATTATCAGACTCCAGTTTACTATACAATATTAAGGAATATAAGTTAGCCTGTAACTTAGAACTGTGTAAAGTAAATAGTGGTCTGCCCGTGGTTTGCTTTATTAAGCCGAATGACCTTATCCAAGTGGAATGGGCATGGGCAGGCATGTGAAGTACCACTTTCTCTGCATACCTGGATCAGGGACCCAGACTGCGTACCTACTGGGGAAAGAGGTAGCTGTCCCTCTACCGTTTAGGTTTGGGGTTTTGTGAAGTACAGAGTGTGTTCTACTGCTGAGCATCCCCTTTGCTTCTACATGTGTATGTGCCTCGCAGTACCATTTCCATGAAGGTCAAATGCAAGGTAGACTGGTGGTTCCACACCATCCTTTGATGGTCAGGTCCCACATGGGTCAGCAGAGGCGGGGACATGTCTGCACATGCTCCCTCCACAGAGTGACTGGTTTACAAATTGATCTCATCTGGGAAAACCAGAGCATATCTGACAGATATATTTCCTTTCTAAAATAAGTAAGCAGAGGGAAAAATAGGATCAGTAATAAATACTGAAAAACAAAGTAAAATAAATAACATCCTGATGACTCAGATATAGAATTTAACTCTGGAAAGATTCTCCTACAGAAACCATTGGAAAACAGAGTAACATTTCTTAATAGAAATCAGGACCTTATGGAACGGTGAAATGGTATGTGTGTTTGACATGCCTTGAATCCTTCCCTGTTTCTGGTGAAAGAAGCCCACAAGGGAGGGGTAGGAACCGACTCTCCACCACAGTGGTGTGCTGGACGTGCCCCCCTCAGGATGCTGTTCCTGGGCTCTCGCTGATGGGGTGTGGTCAACACACAGTCCAGAGGAGGCCAGTTAGAGTCCTTCTTCTAGGATCAGCATGGAAGGTAGCTTTGTCCCGATATCAGAAAAACTATAAAACAAAACCACAGGGACACTTGGGTGGCTCAGTCAATAGAGGGTCTGACTCTTGATTTCAGCTCAGGTTATGATCTCATGGTTTGTGAGTTCGAGCCCCATATTGGGCTCTGCACTGACAGCACAGAGCCTGCTTGAGATTCTCTCCCTCTCTCTCTCTGCACCCCCCTGCTCTCTCTCTTTCTCTAAACAAACAAACAAACATAACAAAAGAATGTTTTACCATCTTGACATTAGCACTTTTTAAACAAGCATATTAAGGAAAAGAAAATAAGAGATGAAATATATAAGAGATCAAAATATATTTAGAGAACAATTAAGCTACAGTCTGAAAAGAGATATCTCTCAAGTAAAATATTGTACAAGTTCTCTCAGAAACAAGAACTAAAAATATAATTAAAAGACTTTATTACTTTACCAGACAAAATCAATGCAAATGTTGTCATACGTCACTAAAAAGTATCTATGTTTTAAAATGATTGAAACAAAAATAAAAGTGGCTTAATTATAAAGACACAAAAATTAGATAAACCTCCCACATGCCATATGCATGATAAAATGCCAGAAGGCAATGGAATAAATCCACCGTATTTTAAGGAAAAACTGTTATGATTCAGGTATTCTTACCTAGGCAATCTCTTTTGTATGTTGAAAGCAAAAAGAAAGACATTTTAGACTAGGTATGTGTTCAAAAGCAATTGACTCTTTTAGTAAACAATTGTGACATTTACCTAAGTTGGAAAATAAACCAAAATAAATATCTAAATAACAGAGCTCTTGTAGCACAAAAAGGCTAAAAAATCTTCCCTTGGGTGATAGGGATGTAAAATGCAGGAATCCAGCAGAAGTGTGGTCTACTAGTAGATTCCGCTTGATATGGGTGAATTCGTCCCTGAAACTGATGATCTTTACTTCTGATTCTTCCCAGTTTCTAATATTTTCTTGCAACTTAACTCTTAATCTACACTTTATTTAGAACTTCTTCATCTGATAAACATTTCAAACAAAATATTGTACCATTCTATTCTAGCACTTGGAACAACAATTAAAGCTTTAATATATTTTTTTCTTTTCCTTTTTTCCTTAAATAGTTTGTGAGGTTGGTTTCCAAATAACACACAGAGCGCATCCCAACAAGTGTCCTCCTCCATGCCCATCACTCCCCTTCCCCTCTCTCCCACCCCCATCAGCCCTCAGTTTGTTCTCAACATTCAAGAGTCTTTCATGGTTTGTCTCCCTCCCTTTCCCCAACTATTTTCCCCCTTTCTCCCCCATGGTCCTCGTTAAGTTCCTCCTAATCCTCCTATATGTACAAACTATGGTATCTGTCCTTCTCTGCCCGACTTATTTCACTCAGCATAACACCCTCATAACATGTTGCTACACATGGCCAGATTTCATTCTTTCTCATTGCCATGTAGTATTCCATTGTATACATAAACTGCATCGTCTTGATCCATTTGTCAGTTGATGGACACTTAGGCTCTTTCCAAGCTTTGGCTATTGTTGAGAGTGCTGCTATGAACATTGAGATACATGTGCCCCTATGCATCAGCACTCCTGTATCCCTTGGGTAACTTCCTAGCAGTGCTATTGCTGGATGATAGGGGAATTCTATTAATTTTTTGAAGAAGCTCCACTCTGTTTTCCAGAGGGCCTGTACCAGGTTACATTCCCACATCCTTGCCAGCATCTAGAGTTCTCTGATTTGCTCATTTTAGCCATCTGACCGGCATGAGGTGGTATCTCAGTGTGGTTTTGATTTGTATTTCCCTGATGATGAGGGATGCTGAGCATCATTTCATGTGTCTGTTGGCCATCTGGATGTCCTCTTTGGAGAAGTGTCTGTTCATGTCTTCTGCCTATTTCTTCACTGAATTATGTGTTTTTCGAGACTGAAGTTCGGTGAGTTCCTTATAGATTTTGGATACTACCCCTTTATCTGATATGTCATTTGCAACTATCTTTTCCCATTCCCCTGTTTGCTTAAGAGTTTTATTGATTGTTTCCTTTGCCATGCAGAAGCGTTTTATCCTGATGAGGTCCAAGTGGTTCATTTTTGCTCCTGATCCCCTTGCCTTTGGGGATGTGTCAAGTAACAAATTGCTGCAGCTGAGATCAAGGAGGTTGTTTCCTGCTTTCTCCTCTAGGGTTTTGATGGTTTCCTGTCTCACATTCAGGGCCTTCATCCATTCTGAGTTTATTTTTGTGTATGGTGTGAGAAAGTGATCTAGTTTCATTCTTCTGCATGTTGCTGTCCAGTTCTCCCAGCACCATCTGTTAAAGAGGCTGTCTGTTTTGCATTGGATACTCTTTTCTGCTTTGTCAAAGATTGGTTGGCCATACTTTTGTGGGTCCAATTCTGAGTTCTCTATTCTATTCCATTGGTCTATGTGTATGTTTTTGTGCCAAACCATACTATCTTGATAATTACAGCTTTGTAGTAGAGGCTAAAATCTGGGATTGTAATGCCTCCGGTTTTGGTTTTCTTCTTCTTCAATATTACTTTGGCTCTTCAGGATCTTTTGTGGTTCCATACAAACTTTAGGATAGTTTGTTCTATCTCTGAGCAGAATGCTGGTGCAATTTTTATTGGGATTGCATTGAATGTGTAGATTGCTTTGGGTAGTATTGACATTTTAACAATATTTATTCTTCCGATCCATGAGCATGGAGTGTTTTTCCACTTCTTTGTGTCTTCTTCAATTTCCTTCATAAGTTTTCTATAGTTTTCATCAAACAGATCTCCTATATCTTTGGTTAGGCTTATTCCTAGGTATTTTATGTTTTTTTTNCATAAAATGAATCTGGAATCTTTCCTTCCCATTTCTGTTTTTTGGAACAGCTTGAGAAGGATAGGTATTAGATCTGCTTTAAATGTCTGGTAGAATTCCCCTGGGAAGCCATCTGGCCAAGCACTCTTATTTGTTGGGAGATTTTTGATACCTGATTCAATGTCTTCACTAGTTATGGGTCTGTTCAGATTTTCTATCTCTTCCCATGTGAATTTTGGTAGGGAGTGTGTGTTTAGGAATTTGTCCATTTCTTCTAAGCTGTCCAGTTTGTTGGCATGTAATTTTTTGTAGTATTCCCTGATAATTGCTTGTATTTCTGAGGAGTTGGTTGTAATAAGTCCATTTTCATTCATGATTTTGTCTTTTTGGGCACTCTCTTTTCTTTTTGAGAAGTCTGGCTAGAGGTTTGTCAATTTTGTTTATTTTTTCAAAAAAAAAAACAAGTCTTGGTTTCATTGATCAATGAATTGATTGATCTGTTCAACTGATTTTTGGAATCTATATATTTTATTATTTGTCTTTTCCTACCAGGTTTGGGATGCCCTTGTTGCTCTGCTTCTAGTTCCTTTAGGTGCATACAAGGTACAAGATTTTGTACAGGCACTTTTTTCTAATTTCTTGAAATAGGCCTGGAGTGCAATGTCCTTTCCTCTTAGGACTGCCTTTGCCACATCCCATAGAGTTTAGATTGTTGTATTTTTATTTTCATTTATTTCCATAAATTTTTAAATTTCTTCTCTAATTGCTTGACTGGCCCATTTATTCTTTAGTAGGGTCTTCTTTAACCTCCATGTATGTTTTATGGTTTATTTTTGAGATAGAGACAGAGCATGAGCGTGGGAGGGGCAGATAGAGAGGGAGACACAGAATCTGAAACAGTCTCCAGGTTCTGAGCTAGCTGTCAGCACAGAGCCCAACGTGGGGCTCGAACCCATGACCCATGAGATCATGACCTGAGCCGAAGTCTCACCCAACTGACTGAGCCAACCAGATGCCCCCAGGAAGTGTTCTTTGAATGCTGTCTTTTGGTCTCTCTTGTTGAGACTTTGGTTATTTTATTTCCCTACTCCTAGTGATATTTGGGACTCTCCATGATGTGTACTTTGGCTTGTTTCTTGAGGTAGCCCTGGAAAGGGAAACAGACAGACAAACACACAGGGAACAAAAGCATGCAAATGCACACACAAATCTAGCAAACACACAAACCAAAAGAGAAAAAGAGAAGGAAAAAATAAGGACGAAAAAAGGAGGAAGGAGGAAAAACAAATAATAAAAATAAAAATAAAAAATATATAAAAAATTAAGAGGAAGAAAAAAGAAAAAAACCCCAAAGACAAAGGACAGTCTAAAAGCATAGAACCAGAATTCCCAGCTACAAATCAAGAGCAGGGTGTATGCAGTGCTGATGGAAGTGCATATACAAAGAGAGAAAAGACAGGGTAGGGAGGAAGTGAAATTGGAAGAGAAATGACCAGGCAGAGAGACTAACAGGCTTAATTCAGAGAGAGAAAGAGGAGAATATGGTTAAGAGGCGAGGAGAAAGAAACGAAGATAATGTTACTCAGAGAAACTATATAGTCTGATTCCTCCAGAGAGAGAGAGAGAGAGAAAGGTAGCAGTGGAGGTGTAGAATATACATCTAGAGAATGGATTAAATATGACTATTTAAGCAAACCAGTGACTAGAGTGCCCAGTCCAGCAGAGGGGAGGGCTACGAATGAGACAAGGGAAAATATATCTGAATAGAAAGAATTGATCTAGAATTAATCACGGTAGTGCATCTGTGTTGGTCTTGCCCCGGGCTCTGGTAAAAAAAAAAAAAACAACAAGGNATTTGTTAGTATCTTTTTGAGAATTTTTACATCCAGTTTATCAGGGATATTGGTCTGTAATTCTCCTTTTTTGTGGGGTCTCTGTCTGGTTTGGGAATCAAGGTAATGCTGGCTTCATAAAATGAATCTGGAATCTTTCCTTCCCATTTCTGTTTTTTGGAACAGCTTGAGAAGGATAGGTATTAGATCTGCTTTAAATGTCTGGTAGAATTCCCCTGGGAAGCCATCTGGCCAAGCACTCTTATTTGTTGGGAGATTTTTGATACCTGATTCAATGTCTTCACTAGTTATGGGTCTGTTCAGATTTTCTATCTCTTCCCATGTGAATTTTGGTAGGGAGTGTGTGTTTAGGAATTTGTCCATTTCTTCTAAGCTGTCCAGTTTGTTGGCATGTAATTTTTTGTAGTATTCCCTGATAATTGCTTGTATTTCTGAGGAGTTGGTTGTAATAAGTCCATTTTCATTCATGATTTTGTCTTTTTGGGCACTCTCTTTTCTTTTTGAGAAGTCTGGCTAGAGGTTTGTCAATTTTGTTTATTTTTTCAAAAAAAAAAACAAGTCTTGGTTTCATTGATCAATGAATTGATTGATCTGTTCAACTGATTTTTGGAATCTATATATTTTATTATTTGTCTTTTCCTACTAGGTTTGGGATGCCCTTGTTGCTCTGCTTCTAGTTCCTTTAGGTGCATACAAGGTACAAGATTTTGTACAGGCACTTTTTTCTAATTTCTTGAAATAGGCCTGGAGTGCAATGTCCTTTCCTCTTAGGACTGCCTTTGCCACATCCCATAGAGTTTAGATTGTTGTATTTTTATTTTCATTTATTTCCATAAATTTTTAAATTTCTTCTCTAATTGCTTGACTGGCCCATTTATTCTTTAGTAGGGTCTTCTTTAACCTCCATGTATGTTTTATGGTTTATTTTTGAGATAGAGACAGAGCATGAGCGTGGGAGGGGCAGATAGAGAGGGAGACACAGAATCTGAAACAGTCTCCAGGTTCTGAGCTAGCTGTCAGCACAGAGCCCAACGTGGGGCTCGAACCCATGACCCATGAGATCATGACCTGAGCCGAAGTCTCACCCAACTGACTGAGCCAACCAGATGCCCCCAGGAAGTGTTCTTTGAATGCTGTCTTTTGGTCTCTCTTGTTGAGACTTTGGTTATTTTATTTCCCTACTCCTAGTGATATTTGGGACTCTCCATGATGTGTACTTTGGCTTGTTTCTTGAGGTAGCCCTGGAAAGGGAAACAGACAGACAAACACACAGGGAACAAAAGCATGCAAATGCACACACAAATCTAGCAAACACACAAACCAAAAGAGAAAAAGAGAAGGAAAAAATAAGGACGAAAAAAGGAGGAAGGAGGAAAAACAAATAATAAAAATAAAAATAAAAAATATATAAAAAATTAAGAGGAAGAAAAAAGAAAAAAACCCCAAAGACAAAGGACAGTCTAAAAGCATAGAACCAGAATTCCCAGCTACAAATCAAGAGCAGGGTGTATGCAGTGCTGATGGAAGTGCATATACAAAGAGAGAAAAGACAGGGTAGGGAGGAAGTGAAATTGGAAGAGAAATGACCAGGCAGAGAGACTAACAGGCTTAATTCAGAGAGAGAAAGAGGAGAATATGGTTAAGAGGCGAGGAGAAAGAAACGAAGATAATGTTACTCAGAGAAACTATATAGTCTGATTCCTCCAGAGAGAGAGAGAGAGAGAAAGGTAGCAGTGGAGGTGTAGAATATACATCTAGAGAATGGATTAAATATGACTATTTAAGCAAACCAGTGACTAGAGTGCCCAGTCCAGCAGAGGGGGGGGCTACGAATGAGACAAGGGAAAATATATCTGAATAGAAAGAATTGATCTAGAATTAATCACGGTAGTGCATCTGTGTTGGTCTTGCCCCGGGCTCTGGTAAAAAAAAAAAAAAAA
>NW_027528640.1:3108836-3114922 GCF_008692635.1 Crocuta crocuta
GCCTTGGTGGTTGTGGGGAGAAAAATGTCAGCGCCCAGTCCCTTCTTGAACCAAGCATTGCAACTCACTCTTTTGGGTCCAATCTCCCTGTGCCACAGGCATAGCCGAGGTGGACCGTGCTCTATGCCCCAAGCCAGGCCTCATTTCCAGATCTTAGTCTGCATGCCCTATTGATACCGCCCAAAATATAAACTCGTAGGCCGAGTCCTTCTGAGCAGTTTCCCTACTGGGAATGGAGCCAAGCCAGAAGACTGTGAGAGCGGCTTCAGGTGCGCTGCTTCCCTTCCAGATCGAGCTGGCGAGCAGAGGAGTGGTTTCTCCCGGTGTCCCCTGGATCCAGTGGGTCCCACTCAAGGTCAGCTGGACAGCAGGAAACCATATCCCTCTGTGTCCCAAGTGGAGGTTTTTCTCTTCTCCAGAAAAAGGGACAGTGTCTTGAGCAGCTTCAGCCACTCTTTCTTTTCCCCTCGACTCACCGCAGCTCCTCACAGAGGGGGCTCCCTCGCCTCCCTCTGTGTCTCTGGTCCCGGCCTGATTTTATCTTCCCCAGTTCACACTCACACTAGGAGGTTTTCTCAGCAGACTCTGTCTTCTTTTCCTCCCAAACTCCTGGATTCTGTAAGGGTTCCTATGGCTTCAGGCCTTCTCCGTGTGAGAGACCGGGGCAAGTGAGATGTACAGAGCTCCCTACTTCTCCACCATCTTGCCTCCTCTCTCTATATATTTTTTAACATACCTAAAAATGACCTAGGAAAATTGCTATGAAAGTATGTTTTATATCTACAAAAGCATGTCTGACTGCCTTGTGTTACAGTATGGACGTGCAGCTTTAAAACTAAAACTGAGTTATCCGAGCTTTTGGGTTTCTCAAATGGGAAGACTAATAAACTACCCAGTGGAATTCATATCGGACATCTGGCATCTCTTTAGTTTTTTCCACAGGGAAGCTATAAACTCCGTGCACTAGATACAAGGTCAGAATGATTACTCGGGAAATTAAAATCAAAAAGGTCAAAGGGATAAAAAGTGCACAAGCATAGCACGCTTTGTTAGTATGTGACGGTGAAATTTGGGGCAGTTTTTATTTTTATTTATTTTTTTTGTTTCCAATTTCTTTATGTTTTCCACATTTTCAACATAAGTGTTGTTATATCGTAAAATATATTTCTAAAATAATGGTTTTCACTTTATATATGCTGTCTAATTATGAGTATATAAAAGTATTTATCAGGGCACTTGGGTGGCTCAATCAGTTAAGCATCCAAACTCTTGATTTTGGCTCAAGAGGTGATCTCAGGGTCATGAGATCAAGCCCCATATCAGGCTCTGTGCTGACAGTGTAAAGACTACTTGGGATTCTCTCTCTCTCTTTGCCCCTCCCCTGCTTTTGTGCTCTCTCTCTCTCTCTCTCTCTCTCTCTCTCTTTTTCTCTCTCAAAATAAGTAAATAAACTGAAAATAATAAAATTAAAAATATTTATAAAAAGAAATTAGATCTGTATATATCAAAATGTGATTAGCCTTTGCATTGTGGACCTGTGACTAATTTTGCTCTTTGACCCATTTTGTGTTCTCCAATTTTCTATAGTAAGATATTTGGCCTCTATAGATAAAAATTACAAAAATAAAACAAAATACAAAAATTAAAAATACCCAAGACATGGTATGGCTTTGTGGTGTTAAGAATGCAATTGTTACATCAGTATTGTTACATCAATATAAGGGATTGTGCAAATGTTCCCAAAGAATTTTTGGGAAAATAACCTATTATCTGCTAATTAGAACATAAAATATGTAACAAAATCATTGAACACGGTAAAATTAAGTAACAATTATCCCTTGATTGTTCCCTCCATCCCAGTGGAATGGCCACAGCTTGGGCTCTATTACTCACTCACTCCAGGGGTTTGCAAGAACTGTCGGCATCAGTTGGCTAATTCCTGTTGTCCTGGCTGATTTGCTATCTGCATCATCCCTATAGTCTCCCTCTAGGCAGGAAACACCCTTCAGTTTGTTCACCTTTTGCCCAGAAATGCATTTTGACTTGGGATTTGAGAATGTCGACATATAAGACAAAGGTAGATTTTGGAGACTGAAGACTGGGTGTCTCAGATGCATTGCCCTAACTGTAGCTTTATGGCTAGTGGTGATTCAGTATTATGACATCCTGTTCAACACAGTCATTCTGAGGACCCAGGCAAACAAAATGTAGGAATACAATTTTAAACTATGCTTTATGTAACTCAGAACATGTATGCACCTGAATAGCTGAATAATGTCAATATTTTCAACATAGTCATAGTAAGCTCCTTGATGTTGATGATTAACTTTCTCAAGTCTGTGAGCATATGAAGTAAGAGTCATTGTTATTAATATCTTTGGTATGTGTATATAGCTGTGTAGTTACTGTTCTTCATTGCTCTTGCTTTTTATATATTTTTTTATTCCTAAGACTGACTCCACTTGCGTTTCAATTAAAGAGATTATTAAATAATATTACAAAATTATTTTTTCTGCTAACATCATTGATTTTACTGTTTATCTCACAATCAAGATTTTTGGACGGCAAGCTGCTTGACATCAATAAAGACTTTCAGCCTTATTACGGGGAAGGAGGACGTATTCTGGAGATCCGAACTCCGGAGGCAGTGACCAGCATTAAAAAGCGAGGAGAAAGCCTAGGCTACACAGAGGGGGCCCTGCTGGCACTCGCCTTCATCATCATCCTCTGCTGCATCCCTGCCATCTTGGTAGTTCTGGTCAGCTACAGACAGTAAGTATTCCCACATTGAAAAGCCATCCCCGGTAATGTGGCCTTGTAGTCGTGAAACAGTAGCGATGCCACCATTGAGGGCCTTCTTGCACCAAGTAGCCTCCCTTTAAGGGGCAACGGAACAAACTTCCAGCATTTTTGATGGATTCCTCAATGTCCCCATGCTCCTAATGCACTCTCATCCAATAGGAATTTTGGGTTAGCACCTGTGGCTTTGTTCCTGCCCCTCATCGGGTGCAGAGCCTTGAGAGAGAAGGCAGCAGGTGTCCTGGGGAAGTGCCCCAGGCACCAGAATGTCACACTTAGAAACATTCGCCTGTTTCTGAGGAAGGTCTGCGACCTACCCACAATGTCATAACAAGTTTTTATCCGTGTTGTTAAAATGACATCTGTGGAAGTGATTGAAGCATTGGCAAAATCATTTCAAAATCATCATGTGCCATATGTAATTCTCCATGGGCTGTGTGCCATATGTAATTCTCCATGGGGCTTCTTCCTCCCTGGGGAGCCCTGCCAGATCCTATAGTATAACACAGGACAGGATATTCTGGCTGCATAGGCCTTACAGGCTTCTTGTTCCTACAGGAAAATAAATTCATTTAAAATACCTATATTTTTCTTACTCTGGCCCTTCAAAGTAGTGAAGTAATTATAGTTAATTTAAGCCTCTGTATTTGAAGTCGTCTATTAAGCTACTCTTTATTTGACACCAGGTACAAGGAACTTTTGTGATCTAGGCCTAGGCATTTCAGTTATGTCCCTATTGCCAATGATGGATGACGAAAGTTGTGAAAGAGATTCAGAAAAGACATAGCCCTAAGGTGCCACAGAGTGAAAATAAGTAAGACAGGGATCATAAGTCCTATCAATTACTTGACATAACAAAGAGTAAGAAATAATGATGGAACTGGTCTTCCTTATTTAAAATACCTGCAGGGAAAGCACTAAAATAGTACTTATATATTCTTAAAATGTTATCTTTGTCCTCTAACACTGAGAATTTTCTTTTGGATTAAATAAGATAAGGTAATTGCAACCTAAAAGTTGGAAAGTGTGCCCTGAATGAAGATGCTCTAGGGATATTTTGCATCACAAAAGCCATGTGAAACTGCAGACAGGACTTCCAGGTTGATATACTGGAGTCTGATGTATCCTTAACAAATCAATCAATACACCAATTCTAAAGCCTATAAACAAACTTAACAATGGACAAATGATTTTGAATTACTAAGTCATCAATATTAATTTTCATATTAGAACTAATCTGTATTGCAGTTATTCTCTTTCATTGCACTGTTTCCCAAAGGAATCCTGCTCACGATAAAATCAGAGAGAAGACTTAGATTTGGCACACAACACAACACAGTGATCAAAACTGAACCATCTTGGATGTTATACTCAGTGGTCTGAAATTTAACAAACCACTAAGATGCCTGGCATTTAAACATTTTGTAGATGCATTTTTTTTTTTGGTTCAGTAATCAGCTCAGTACTCTATGCATTAATTTTAGTCACTGCTTTTTGTAGACTGATGGAGTTAAACAAAATGAGTTGTGTCCCTCTCATGTTCCAAAGTAAAGTTCTAATATTTAAAAGTCCAACTTTTGTACTTTCATATTCTGCTTGTAATAAGACTGGAATGGATGGCTCTTCTGTTAACATTCATTTTTTTTTTAATTCACTGTACGTGGAAAACTAAGAAGCAAATATGAAAAAGTATCATGGATTCATTACCCAGGAGCGCCACCTTCCAGTTCCAGCCTTAGTTTCAAAGTGAAGCCCAGGGTATAATCAGGGCCCGCTGCCTGCCTTCATCTCTTTAATATCCTCCAGGCACAGGACGCCAAGAAGCCAATTATAAAGATCAGATCATCTTTAATAATCCATTTCTCTATCAGAGTTCAAATTCGTGTATCCATGTTTTAATCCAGTTTTTAATCCCATTTAGTTCATTTCTTTGTTTTCTTGTAACCAAACATTTTCACGGCTTGTACAACAGCGACAGCAACAATAAAGCACTGCACCATTTTTACTTTCCGAACTAAAACACTCAATTTCCCTACTGTGTCATTAAGTCTGTGTCATGAGCTTCCCCAGTAAATTATTAAGAATTTAGAATAAATCAGATGCTAAAATATTATGAATGCAGTATTTCTAATGTAGCTTTTTTCTTTTTTTTCCCTTACTCATTGCTTTTCGAAACAGATTTAAAGTGTAAGTATAAATATCTTGCATGTGATTTTATATAATATGAAAAGGAAAGCCCCAGATTCCCATGGTGAAGTAGTCAACCTGCTCAGAACCGTGGATTATCTGTCTGTCTTGTATTTGCAGAAGGTGTACACTTGAGTTCAAGTTCCCGTGTGCTTTTGTACATATGGAATCAGGCTGGGTTTTCACATGGCCATACAAGGGAGGAAATGTGAAAAAGACACTTGGCTCTGACAGTTTCCATACTTTGAGGTTTGGGTTTTGAGGAAGGTACTAACAGTTGGGTGTCCAGCACATTCAGAAATGGAGTTTCAGCTCCAAGCCAATTCCGTGCCTAACGAGAATCCAAAGGAAACAAAAGCCAGCCGCATGTCTCTCCCAAAGGGGCATAGTAAATTAACATCAGACATTAATTTTGTCAAAGCATTTCATGTCAAGGCATTTAAAATGAAATAACCTTTCTTTAAATAGATGGAAGATGAATAATAAAAAAAAATATGCATCTTCAATGTGCCTCACCTGAGGAAAGAGACCCATTCCATGGCCCCCAATTATAAAGTCACATTTTTATAAATAGCTTGCCTCCTACCTTTCATATTCCTATTTCCCATAATATGCAATATTTCTACTAAATTCCAGCCATGATTCCAGGGTAGATATTTTAAAGAGGAAGAAGGTACAGGAAAACGATACTTTGTGGGAATGCTACTGTAATCACATCGGTTTATAAGTCCTAGTATTTATGTTAACAAATTTCTTAAGTGGATTCTTCCACCGAGAAGTCTATGATTTCTAAAATGGATTTCCAAAACATTCCTGCCTTCTCAAAGACGCCAAGCCGAGTGCACCAAGACTGCACGAATCCAGTCCGCATTACCTGCGGCCAAGCCTGCTGCGCCTGCTCCAGCACCTGTAGCCGCGCCCCCGCCGCCCCCACCGCCTCCCGGGGCACACCTGTATGAGGAGCTGGGAGACAGCACCATGTAAGTATTCAGGGCACCGTTCCGCCAGACAGGTGGGCCTGATGAACGCTGGGTGGTGAGTATTTCATTTCCGCCTAATGCGGAAATGCAGTTGACAGCTACTTTAATCACTAAATTACC
>NW_027528640.1:3115026-3340960 GCF_008692635.1 Crocuta crocuta
TGTTAATGTGAGAACCTAAGAAAAGTTGAATTGAAAAGTCATAACCAAAACACCAGCAAACAAACAAAATCAGAACACTAAAAAAAAGAGAGTAAAAAAGAAAGAAGTACTCCATTGGAGGGAAGACATCTGTAGATGACTAGCTTGAATCATATAATCTCTAAAGCCTTCACAATTATGCAGACTTTATTTTTTCCATTCTGAATTATTTTTTCTCATAAGAAATAAAAAAATAAACCACAATCATAAAATAGCAATTCCTGATTTGGTACTCAAAGGCAACACTTATTTGGTAATTGAAAATCAATGGTACAGTCTAAAATCATAGACGTTTTACAGACACTATCTTGGGATGTCATAGGATAGAGTAATTAAAATCTGAATGAAAATCTGAAACACAAATAAAGAATTAAATATTAAATATCCAACCCCTTAAAGAATATGCTTTTCATTATATTTCCCTCAAAAGAGACTGCTGTGATAGGTTAATATTCCTCTTGTGTTATTTGGAACCTCTAAGCAACATTAATTCATACACATTTGAAAGACTTTTAAATTATTGTGAAAAGACTTCACAGATGTTTCCAGTTTGATGCTAACCTGATTCCTTTCAGATTTATTTAACTTGCCTATGTTTTAAAATTTAAAGAGGAACTATTTCTGGACATGAAATACAAAACAACCAAGAATATTATAAAAAGTTGAATCAGACTAAATTAAATCCAAGATACCTTTTATTAACTAGAATTTGGCAGAGTTGAAGGACTAAAGAACACATTATTCTACTTTGTTACATTTGTAGCATTTACTAGTAGGAATAAAGCAAGCCTCAAAAATGAACAAATTTACCTTTTAATGGGAAACCAGTTTTAAACAGATGTATAAATATTTTTCCATATTACCACTATTTTTATGAATATAATTTTTTGTCAAATTGACTTACATACAACACCCAGTGCTCATCCCAGCAAGTGCAAAGTGATGTTAAGAAGTTTTAAAAATGTTAAAACTGATTTTAATGTTGTATATTTGAATGCTAAAGTTGAATTTAATGCTTGACAGTTTAGTGTTTGACATTCTATTTCTAAAATAACAATATAATACAGGATTCATGCTTTGTATATAGTTTTTAATTTTTTTAATAAGCTGAAAATGATAGCTTCTTTTTGAATTACTGGTGAATGTAGGAATTGAGCGAATACGATTTGATTCTCTTTATATTAACCACCTCTCTCTAGCAAAAAATATTCAGAAACTAAGAACGACTTATATGTAAAGTTTGGTTTTATCTGAAATTACTGAGGGATATCTATTCATTTTTATTGAACAAAAGTAAACATACTATAACATCTGGAATCAATATGGTGTGGTGGTGATCACTTTCAAATAGCAACAGTTCAGGACTACTTTTATTTGAAAAATTGTGATAGACTGAGTAGAGAATTTTGCAATTATAATATGTATTTAATGAAAGATTCTGAGTTCTACACATTTAATGATCTTTAACATATGTTTAACCTATCTATTAAAAAACTTTATACAGGGATTCTAACCTTAGGTTACAAAAAAAGGGACTAGCCCCAGATGAATTATTATCAAATTTAAAAGAAAATATCAAAGGCCATTTTGAAAAAAATCTTAACGAACTAATTGATAACTTCAGACAGATTCAACAACTGCTCTGTAATAGTCATCATAGTACTCATATGTTTACTTTCTTCTAAACCAGACCTCTATCTTCTCTATAAATCAGCGCGGACTGATTTTTCATTTAGGACATCGAAACGATTCTTAGAATTCCATTTAAAATTTCTGTTTGGGGGTTGAGATCAGCCATGCGTAATGAAGGTGAATTTTGCCTAGACACAGGAAATGGATAGCTAGCTACTTTCTGTAATGAGACCACTGAATAACTGTGATATGATTTTATCTGAAATATGATTACATAGCATTAGTATGAGTAAATATGCAGAAAATATAAAACATGTGTTTTCTTTTCTGGATATACATATGAAATGTTTAAAGCAAGTTCCTGTTAGTATTTTCATAATCACCTCCAATTAACTATAGTTCAAACTCTTTTTTTTTTTTGTCTGTCGCATGTTTTCTCTTTCCCACCTGTGGATACATAGGCATAAGTAAGTAAATAATATCATTCTAATACAAGGCATTAGGATAAAAAGATACAATAGAATAGATTAAGTGCTGTTTTACTCTAAATATAGTGATCTCCATCTTTTATTCTGGAGTCATTGGCTTTTAAAAAGAAAGTCCTATCTTCCATATCTCATTCCCTTTTGGTATCTTGAAATGGCATGAGCTTAAAACAAGTGTTTCCACTGATAGTACCTGTGCCTATCAAGACAAAGTATGAAAATTCTTAAAATATTTAAATTCTAAGATATCAAAATATCTTTAAAATATTTAAATCTATCTCTCAATCAAAAGTGACGTGGTATCATTATGTAACATTCTTTCCGAGAAAAATTAAACCAAGCACAAATCTATAAAAAAAAAAAAGGTGCCAAATAATACGTCAAGTCCAGTTTTTGAAAAAGAATGCAAGATCAGGAAAAGTGAGTGCTGTCTGTCCAATCCAAAATGTCTGTCCTTCCTGAATTATTCAAGTGGGCCTGATACCCCAAGTCCATGTGTAGTTTGTATCTCAGTGAAATGATTCAATAACAATTCTGGCTTTACATAGCTTTTTATTGCCTCACCTGTCATTCTCACTTATAAGTGTGGCTACTTTTTATTCACAGTATTTCCTTTTACCTCATTCCTGCTGTGTGGGCTAAACATTAAATAATAACAAAAGTAAATGTTACTCTCTTTGAGCTTGAGAGCAAGACCCAATGAGAGACTTTCCGAAGCACCCAGCTGTGCTGGGGGCCACATACCAGTGCTTTCCTTAGTTACTCAATTGCATTTGTCACTTGCAGCCTGTCATTCAGTGTCAGTGTCTGAGCACATCTTCCAGCGATATCAAAACTATGTTATTTTAACATAAATATTTCCTTTAAAGTCCGTGTTGACCAAAGTTTGATGTAGATCATATTCAAACTAAAAACCACTAGCCCCTCTTCTTACGGTAATGTAGATAGCATTTTAAAACTGGTGAAGCCTAAAATGGAAGCTGAAGAAAATAATCTCTGTCAAGGTCCTGGCATCAATTCAACTTCTCAATTGTGATTTTGAACCCTGTGAGGGAAATTGCTCCCACCTGTCCTTGGAGAATAGAAATTTTTTTTCTGTATTCTCTGGTCAGCTGTATGGCAGGGAAGAGAGTACTTTTAGCTCCAGGACAGAATTACTGAGATGAGAAATAATGGCACTGAATCAGATATAGTGAAGGACCCTTTCCCCAAAACCGTCAGCTCTGAGCTCTGAGCACCCTAAACCAAAGCAAAGGACGTGAAACCATTAGCCAAAATGCTGGTTTGCAGTTTGGAGAATTGTGATTTCTACATAAGAGAACTGTTATGGGGCACCTGGGTGACTCAGTCGGTTAAGCATCTGACTCTTGATTTCAGTTCAGGTCCTGGTCTCACGGTTCGTGAGTTCCAGACCCACACTGGGCTCTGTGCTTACAGTGCAGAGCCTGCTTGAGATTCTCTCTCTCTCCCTCTCTCTCTGTCCCTCTCCCATTCGCTGTCTTTAAAAATAAATAAAATTACACTTTATTGAGAGAGAGAGAGAGAGAGAGAGAGAGAGAGAGAGAGAGAGAGAGAGAGAGAGAGAGAGAGAGAGAGAGAGAGAGAGAGAGAGAGAGAGGACAGTTATGTTTGGCTCTGGATACTCTGCTGTATCAAACTAACTGGGGGAAAAAAGCAGTCTACAGATTCACACTTTTAAAAAAAAAAAAAAAAAAAAAAAAACTTCTCATGCCACTCACAGCTCCCGGCTTTTCCTGCCTTGCCTTTTAGAGATCAGGGACACGAACGTAATGTCTTGCTTCCATAGATGAGTGTTATTGGGACTTTTGTATCTTGAAGTAGTAATGAGAACCATAAAGCCATCTTTCTCAGGAAAGCTATGTCACAACCTGTTTCCTTACATTTCATTATGTTCTTTTCTTTCAAGTCTTTTCCTTCTCTACCATTTCCAACAAAGCAGGGGAAATAAATCAGTCTCAGAAGACAGGAAAAACCAACACATTGTGATGCCCTTTTCTTCCAGCACTATTGAGGCTCACACACAGGCTCATGTAGATGGATCACTTAACAACAACCAGCCCAAGTCAGCAAGGACATTCCCCCTGGAAGCCGATGAGGATGCCTTAAGTGCACACAGTTCTCTTTATAAGGAAACTCTAGATCCAAGACCCACAAATGCAGACGTTTTGCTAAGAACAGATTTTATAGACTCATTTGTACCCAGAACACAAGGCAGGAGTAAGTCCCTGAGGGGCCCAAGGGAAATGTTTCAGAGGATGTGGAGTCAGCCAGTCGGCCTCCCTAAGAGACCAGTGTGGGAACTTCCCGAGAGACCTGAAACCATAGATCTGGACCAGTGGCAGAGAGACAGGCAGGAAGGTGGAAGGGAAAGCTCTAGGACCTTCCCAAACCAAAGACGTGGCAGGAACTGCCTGCTGAGAGCTGAGGACACGCACGCAGCGGAGAGAGAGGAAATGAGCCCAGGTGATGCGCTGACTGTATGCGGAGCGGAACCCTTGGAATCTCAGTCTTCCGACTCTTCCTTTTTCTCTCCTTCGTCTCACTCTTCCTTCTCCACTTTGCCAACCGTTTCAAGAACTGTGGAGCTCCAGTCAGAACCTAACACCATCGTTTCTCCTGCTGACTGTTCCTTGGAACTTTCTCCTTCAACGCCTCGCATTTTGCATTCTCCAGTCTTTAGGACAGAGGCACCCACGTATATGCTGACTATCAAAACCGAAAGGAACATTTTCGAAATCCTTCCCAAACCACCCAATATCTCTCCTCCTCCTCCTGTCCTTACTCCTGTTGCTCTTTCTGGTCCTCCTCCCCCCACGCCTCCTCCTCCACTTCTTCCACTGTCTGGCCCCCCTTCTCCTCCTTCTACTTCTCCTTCACTCCTTCTACCTTCACTTCCCTCCCTCCCTCCGCCATGTTCCCCTCTTCCTTCTCCACCGTCTCCTCCACCTTCAGTTCCGTCCACCAGGTGTGTCTGTATACCAGCTGTTAAAGGCACAGTCAGTGTGACACCAGCCGGGGAAAGGAAGCCCTCTGGGACACAGCTACCAGCATCCGCAACAGGGTGCAATGTGGATCCTCAAAGGGAACCAAAAGGCATCCTCAAGCATATTAAAAACCTAGCAGACCTTGAAAAGTCAGTAGCTAACATGTACAGTCAAATAGGAAAAAACTTTCCACCAATGCACAACTCAAACCTTGAAACTAGTTGCCCTCCAGAGACAGAAAATGTGGAAATGACTTCGGAACCAAACCAGGGGAATTGGCACAGTATTGTCGAGGGAATTGAAAACCAACCTCACAGCCAATCTACTTCTCTGTAATGTTGCTCTTCCTATTTTAAGTGGACGACTCTTTTGTGGACCGTAATCTTCATGTGGAAGCAAATGTGAACATTAAAGAAGATTCCATTCTTTTACCCTAAACTCAGTGCAATGCTGTGTTTTTTTCCTCATTTTTTTAATTTTAAAGATTATTAACCTCATCATTTCTAACTCATATTATAGATTTACCTTAATTTTCTTAACTACGAAGTAGCATTATTTGTCTACATGTATTTAAAAAGTAAGTAATTTCAATCTATTTTTCAGTGGGAATATGTGGGCAACAAAGTTAGATATCCAATCTAAACCAATGGTTTGTTAACATGTAAATGCAGTAATGTCTACATTTACTTCTTGACCATAGTTTTATTTGAGTGCTCCAGGAAAAAAAAAAAAGTGAAAATAAGCTAAAAAATGATATCATAGGTTCTGATTTTTCCTTGAAGCCTATGTATTTGGTAAGGTTAAATACTACCAAAGTAAAAATGTATCTAGAAATATACGAGTTGACAGACATTATGGTATTCCAAAATAAATCCCAGGTGCTATAAGATATAGTCATCTGTTTTCTTACATGAACAGTCTTCACTCTGGCTTGCTTTTATCTTACTAGTATGCTTACACATTTGAAAAATCTTTATGTTTTCAGTTACTGTCCTATTCTACTTATTTCTCATTATGCTTTCTCTTCCCCTCATTATAATGAAAATAAATCTTGAATTGTTGGCTTTTATAAGACATTTCATTGTTCCCACAGATGTTTAAAGGGGCCTTCAATTTTGCTTGTCCGCATTATGTTATCATCTTGTAATTATAATTTTCTTATAAGATTCTCTTTCAAAGAAAATATCTCTAGTTTAATAAAGAAATTCTAATCAGTTTCATCAAAATAAGGTTAAATAAATGTCTACAAAGATTTATCTAGTATGATTTAAGTTATTATTTGATGAAAATTATAAATATTGTTATTAAGTTTATCAATAATAGAAACCATTTATCTATCACAATTTTAGAAAGGCATTATTGGCTTCATTTCTAGTTGCCTTTAGTTACTTTAGATAAATCATCCAGACTTATTTGTATAAACAAAATATAAACATTTTAAGTAGAAATCAAGAAAGAATATGTCTGGTGAACTGTCATCAGTCTTATACAGGCTTTTACTCTTTGTTTTAAGCAAAACAGAGAAAAATGTATCCTTGAGAAAAAGAACCATTATATTGTAGTTTTTCTCAGAACTGAACTCAGTAAATTCTTAAAGACATCGGCTCAGCTAAGTGTTATCCTCCTATCTTTTATTGAAAGCTACACTTGCCCAGCAAGTAATTATTCTGTTTTCCCATCTAATCCGTGGAATAAATTGTATTTACTGGAAATCCCCACTTTGAATACAAGTATAATTATTTGATTTACTCTGCAGTTTTAATATTGTAGAAAATAAAAGTTTGCACAGGAAAAGAAAACATCTAGGCCCAAATCTTGCCTGGTGATCTCCATTGGAGGTCTCTAATATAGGCATGTACAATCCATCATTTCAAAGCTTTTGTTCAGTTCTTATATTAGGTGACATTTCTTCAAGAATTTGGTCTGTCATCCCTAATTAATAGTATCAGATTTTTTAAAAATCCATAAAACTAATTATTTTCATTAGCTCCTTTGCTTCAGATTCTTTTCATCCAAATCAAGAGTAATTTCCTTCTTGGGGTTTTTAAACCTGATTTTTTCTGTCTTTCACTGAAATATTTCAGTTGGAATTTTTGTTGGCAGCTGGTCATTTGCATGAGAAGTTGTGCTATTTGGCAGACTCTGAAAAGGTATTATTCATAATTGTATAAGATTTAATTTGTGTGTCTTATTTAAGCTATTTTTGTATCAACAACTTCTTGGATATGGGAAAGATATTTTTAATATGTTCTCTAAATAACTACGAAGAAATATTATGAAAACTCCAAATAATTTTACGTAGGTATCATAGCCTCACTGAGTTGTTACATTGTCCTTTTCTGTCTCATTTATATAGTATTTGTTTAGTCTAAACATTTTATTAGCATCTTACACTTTTCAAATGAAACATCCATTCCCACATTTTTATATTTAATGTAGTTTTTTACTCACAGGTTCTATTTAGAGATCTCTGGCTTAATTGTAAAAGTCCGTTCGAATGCCTTCTGCATGAGACCTATAAATATTCTTTGAGTTCAGAGCCCAAAATATTATTCCCTTCTCAATCCCTAAGCCTCCACAACCTGAGAACCAACCTCCAGAATCATAATACCTTAGTTTTCCTCTGCATTTGTTATGTTCCAGTTGGTGTGTAAGAAACTATTAGATACCTTTTCAAAAGACATAAGTTACCATATGTTTTCCTTATTTTTAAAAGTTAACTGTAATGCATATAAATGGTATAAAATGATAACACACATGGAATACCATCTAAATGCATCAAATTATGTGCCTCATAAGAGTCAACAGAAAGTTGCATTAATTGAAAGCATGCAATTATATGTATTGATTCTGTTGTGTACCTTTTCCAAGTCATTTTCTGCCTTTGAGCTGAGACAAACAATCCAAATAACTACATGAAAGGCAACAAAAAGATTAATGGAAACAGTATAGTTCATCTATTGACATCTTATTCTCTTCATGTAGGGAAAATACCACTACTGAAAAAAAGGCAGCTTAAATATCCTAAAGAATAAAGTCCAGCTTTCGTTGGACATTTTATATCATGTATGTGACTCAATTCTCATTACTAAAATCCAAGTATGAGCTTTCTCTGTCTCTGAAAGATATAAAGCTAGTAAACTTCTAGATGCTTTCGAAGGGTTATAATTCACATAACTATTAGCAGAGTAAGTAAGGCGATGCCTTACCCACTTGAGATTTGTTCAGATAAGTAGACTTCTTTTGTAAAGGCCTTGTAATATTTTAAAGAAATTTTCTATAGATTGCTTTGTTGGACTGTAAAGTTAACGTGACTGCCTCTTGATAGCAGTTATAGTTTTGTATACTCAGTCCCTAGCACCATACTCTACATATAACACTTTAGATCAACTGTTTAGGAAAGGCTAAATAAGAACTCTTCATAATTAAAGACATCCAACACTGAAAGTATTCTATATTTTGTCCCCCTCTCAAATACAGTCAAACCTTTCCCCAACTTGTGCTCCATGAACTTTACAAATCCTTACATGATACTGAATGTTTGGCTATTATACCTCTGATAGTATTCAACTGTTTTATTATGTCTGATAATGTCATTGACCCTTAAAGACCAGTCAGTATTTTTCATTCATTATTTTTAGAATAAACTGATGCAAACAGACACACACACACACACAAAAAAAGCCTTACGAATGTTCGGAAGAATGTATTCTAGACATTGAGGTAATTTTTTTTTTATCCTGTACCAATATGTTTTTCTTGTATAAAACACCAATTTCCCCAAATGAGTACCTTATATGTATCAAATCTTGTCTCGGATAGAGATGATATAGCATACTTTTAATCTACTTGACAATAACAGAGTCAAAGTGTGTTATTCTACACTGCTGGGATAGAATAGACTGTGTATGATTGGGTGTCATATGACATGTGGGTCTTGGCTGATCATGGTTTTGGTAATGCAGACAGGAAACTTCCATCCTCCTGCCCTGAAACTGCCAGAAAATGTATTTCTCACTGAGACAATTTTCAGTAAACATTACCTTCTCCGTATACTTTACATTTTTAAAAAACACTCTTATCTATAACTTTACTTAATCTGAAACTCTAAGTTGTTTAATTCTGATTTCTTTGTTTCTGCCTTGCAGGAGAGGGTATGCATCAGAGGTAAGGGCTTTATGGTATTCTGTCAAGCCTCCTAGCAAAATATTTGTGTTATAGGTAGGCTGAGTTTACATTATTTCATAGCTAGGGTATTTTCCTTTATTTCAACAAAACTTATAAATATGCTATGCTATTTATGCTCTTTTATGCCTGTTACTGTTTTGTTTGGGGGGTTTTAAGTGGGTGAACAAACCTCAAATGCTCACCTTTTCAAGGATAAATTTATTTTTTCCTGAATTGATGTTACTTGATGTTGTGATATTCCACCAAATTTCTTTCTTTAAGGCCATAAACCTAATGTTAGCCTCCTTAGCTTTTGGCCTTTTTGCCAGTCCAAAGCTCCTTCCCAATACATTAGAGCTTAAGATCTTAAACAGTTGTGAAAAGTCAGACTATTAGAAAGCTCTGGCTTTTTGATCATGTTCATTTGACTCTCAGTCAGCAGAGAAGATAGTGGTCATTCTGGCCAGCGGTAGCTGGCTAGCCACTCCGAGAGTGGTGTTGCCAATGAGGTCACCGAGAGCCCACCAGAGTTTAGCAGACAGCTTCCCGGTCAAGACAGTGAAATGAGCACACAACCTAATTGGTCGGTCGTTTGGGAATGCACAAGTCCTTATGTGTTTGGAAATCAAGGTGGATGCATTTAAGAATAACTGGGTTTGTGGACCATGCTAATAGCTAACAGACTGGATTAGAATATCTCTAATTCCAACTTCCTGCTTCCTTAAATCAATGCCTTAACTAGACAAAGCTCGCTCACAGCCATGCTGTGGAAACTGTAGCCCTTCAGTCACATAGCTGTGCCATTGGTCCTTTCAAATGTCTGGTTCACTGCTGGGACTTCTCCCGGAATTCCTCTGCCCACGTTCCCGGTGCTTACTCTTGTGTAGGTATCCCCCACTCCTCAAAGAGTAGAGAAGCCGCCATTTGAACAGTGTATCTTGTTCCCATCTGGTTGGAGTATAAATTATACAGAGACCTTGTTTCCTTTTAGTAAGTATGGGTGAGATTGGGAGGCAGTAAGTGATCCCCACAAAGTCCAAGGAAGGATGATTTCCCTAATCACAAAGGATCTTCGAAAGCGTGCCTAATACCTGACTGTAAGCAACCCATGTTTTGGTAAACAGAAAAATGGGGAGCATTTCTTAAATATGATGATGAGTATATTACAACTGTGTCATGATTTTGTGTGCTCTCCTCTTCTTACTGGTGAATTTGATTGCATTTAATGTGGGGAGAAAAAAAGAGGGGCAATTTAAAACAAGGTTAGACTTGTTCAAAAGGATTGTGTGGCACTTAAAGTGCTTTTAGAATCATAAGTAACTCTTTATATTAAGTTTGAACCAAAAAGTTATATATAGGTTTTTAATCATTAAGGCTATTAACTTTGATGTTAATCAAAACAATGATGATATTTTTTAAAAAATCATTATTTTATGTTCTAACATAAATAGTCAAAATACTGCTTGGTATCACATGAATGATAAATCATAATCCCAAGGTAACCAGTTTTAAGCTGTGGCCCTTTTTTTCCCTCTCTTTTTAATCATGATCTTCCTTTTCCACGTGAATTACTTTCTAAACCTTTTTCTATTTTAATTTCCTTTGGCAGCAACAGCAACTGCTGAGGCCTTCTCTTCTTAAACCAGAGGTATCAATTTTCTTTTCTTTACAACCTCGCTGAGCCTTCAGAATTAAGCCCCTGTTACATGTAGGCAGACTGGGTGACTCCCAACACTATTTTACAAGACAGAAAAAAGGTGGTTTAACATTGAAACAAATAAATAAGTAAGCACACAAATCACTTCTCTCCTGGCTGCTGGGGGCTGAAATTCCAAACCTTTAGCTTCATTCTCTAGGAGTTAGACAGAGAAGCCCTTTGCTCCTGTTGAAAACAAACTCTCATTGAAGGAGACAGATCATGAACCTGATTGATCATTCTCTTGTCTCCGAGAATCGAGATACATCCGAACTGTTCCTGAGATGGGGTCAGGACTAGGCAGGGTTTGAGGAAAGAGCTCTGGCCTCTGTACTGAAATAAGAAAGGTAGAGATTGGGTTGTGATTGACAGTCTTTAATCCTTTCACGGAATTCAAATAAACTGCCTTTGGGCACATGTCTATTTCAAAATGCCTAGGACATTTTTGCAGCCATGAGAAAAAAAGATAATCAGAATTATACAATAAATGCATATAATTTGTATCTATTTGTATACAGTAGCTAAATTTTAAAAAATAATGTTAATTTTCAATGTCTATTTCTTTTGGCATATTTAGATGCCAAAGTGGTATCTAAGTGGGTAAGTAGTTAGAACTGACTCTCCAGAATTTGGAGGTTGAGTGGCAGGAATATTTCAACTTTTGTAAAGTTTTAGCAAACATTTCCATAGACTATTGAATCAGATAACTCAGACTTAAGATTCAAATGGCAATTACTGGATACAAAAGCATAGTCAAGATGTGCACCCTCGGTTTTATGTTCTCTAAAATCTTGGCAGTAATATTGAATATACAAGCTCCTACCTCAGGTAGGAAGAAACTCAGAAAATGGTAGTAATACTGTTGCTTTTGCTTGCCTTGGTATACATGTTTACACTTTGTCAGTAATTTACTAAATTAATCCTGTCTTGTCTGTGTGGTAAGAAAAAAATGTGGGGCAACAGGGACTGCATGGAACAGCAGAGAGGGTTGATATTTCCTGTCTGTTCTGGCCCGTTAGGGAGCCTAATGGCTGCCATGTCCTTCTTCCTTGTATGTATGTGTGTGTGTATGTATGTATCTACCTACCTACCTATTATCTACCTATAATCTCTCTTTCTATCATCTATCTATCTATGATCTATTTATCTATCATCTATCAATCATCTATCTCTGCATAGTTGATGCTCTGCTCTTCAATAATTGATGGTATAGGAATCCAAGAGGGACCCTTCAGATTATTCCCTTCTACCAACTTCTGTCTTTTTCCACCCAGCTCAGACTAGAGTGACTGACTCTAGGATTAAGTTTCCTGGATTCCTTTCCAATTGCTTCTATCCTTCTATAATATTTTTTAAGTTGTCTGATGACAGATATATGTCATATTCTCCCTCTAGGAGAATAAAAGTGTGTGTGTGTGTGTGTGTGTGTGTGTGTGTGTGTCTGTAAGGAAATTATTTGATTCTACCTTAAAATCTGAAATCCACTCAGTTGCATTATGTTTCCATAAATATTTGTTTTTCCTTATTGCCAAAAGTTACTGAAATTCAAAATCACTTTTGTTTTTAATTGTTGTAAGGACACATAATTTGTGATCTTCCCTCTTAAAAAATTTTTACATGTGCAATACAGTATGGTTGACTATAATAACACAGTGTTGCACAGAATATCTTTAGAACTTTTCCATCCTGCTTCATTGAAACTCTATGCCAGTTGAAAGCAGTCCCACATTTCTCCCTCTCCCCACCCATGGCAAGAGCATTCTAGATTGATGATTTTAGATACCTTGTACAATGGTATCATGCGGTATTTATCCTTCTGTGATTGGCTTATTTAACCTAGCATAACATTCGCAAGGTTCATTTGTGGTGTTGCATATGGCAGCAACCGCTTCTTTTTTTAAAAATTTTTAACGTTTATTTTTTGAGAGAAAGACAGAGCATGAGTAGGGGAGAGGCAGGGAGAGAGAGAGGGACACACAGAATATGAAGCAGGTTCCAGGCTCTGAACTGACAGCACAGAGCACGGACCATGGGATCATGACCTGAGCCAATGTTGAATGCTTAACTGACTGAACCACCCAGGCATCCCTTACCCCCTTCTTTTTTAAGGGTGAAAGATATTCCACTGTATTTATGTACTGCATTGAACATTTAGCTTTCAACTTCAAAATCTTTTGGTGGTCTTTTCTCAGTCTCCATATATATTACACTAAACATGCCTTCGCCAAGGCTTTTAAAAGCATAAGTACTGAAATCAGTTTGCTTCATTTAAACCAATATAATTGTGTTGGGTTTTAGATGCCTGAAAAGTCTAAGCTTACCAATATGAAAAATATAGGTAGAGAGATAGATTTATATTTAAAGTATTAAGTTTGAATAACTTAAATTTAGAGCTTGTTTGTCCCAGTTCTTATTAACCTCATTTCCCAACCCCATTTTCTATAATTAGCACTTTTTGTTGAAATGTAACTACAGACATAAAAGTATACAAGTGAAAATGAACAGCTAGAAAAATCTTTATAAAGTGCACACCCCCTACAAACTTTCTATAATCTTGTCCATGTTAACACCCAGATACTATTTCTCCTTTCCCCCAATGACTCAGTTGGCTTCTTTGTTTTTTCCTAAGTTAAGTATGTTAGGTCAAAAATATATCTGATAGATAGATATAGATAGATAGATGACATAGATTATATATAATTTATATATGTATATAGATACAGATATATAGAATATCTATAATTTATATATATAAATATATATACATATAAATTTCAGCTTTAAGTATATTTTTAAAAATCCTAAGTAATTTATTTATTTTTATAGTTTATTGTCAAGATGGTTTCCATATAACACCCAGTGCTCATGGTTTCCTGTCCACATTCAGGTCCTTCATCCATTCTGAGTTTATTTTTGTGTATGGTGTAAGAAAGGGTCTCGTTTCATTCTTCTGCATGTTGCTGTCCAGTTCTCCCAGCACCGTCTGTTAAAGAGGCTGTCTTTTTTCCACTGGATACTCCTTCCTGCTTTGTCAAAGATTAGTCGGCCATGCATTTGTGGGTCCAATTTTGGGTTCTCTGTTCTATTCCATGGGTGTGTCTGTTTCTGTGCCAAGACCATACTGTCCTGATGATGACAGCTTTGTAGTAGAGGCTAAAGTCTGGGATTGTGATGCCTCCTGTTTTGGTTTTCTTCCTCAATAGTACTTTGGCTCCTTGGGGTCTTTTGTGGTTCCATACAAATTTTAGGATAGTTTGTTCTGGCTTTGAGAAGAATGCTGGTGCAATTTTGATTGGGATTGCATTGAATGTGTAGATTGCTTTGGGTAGCGTTGACATTTTAACAACATTTATGTCTCCGATCCATGAGCATGGAATGTTTTTCCACTTCTTTGTATCTTCAATTTCCTTCATAAGTTTTCTATAGTTTTCATCATACAGATCTTTTACATCTTTGGTTAGGTTTATTCCTAGGTATTTGATGGGTTTTTTTGTGCAATTGTGAATGAGATCATTTTCTTGATTTCTTTTACTGTTGCTTCATTATTGGTGTATAAACATGCAACTGATTTCTGTATGTTGATTTTGTACCCTGCAACTTTGCTGAATTCGTGCATCATTTCTAGTAGGCTTCTGGTGGAGTCTGTTGGGTTTTCTATGTAGAGTATCATGTCGTCTGCGAAAAGTGAGAGTTTGACTTCATCTTTGAAAAAATATATCTAATATATATCTATATATCATATATCTATATAGATCATGTATAATTTATATATATACACATATATATAAATTTCAGCTTTAAGTATATTTTACAGAATTCTAAGTAAGTTAAAGTATACATTGTTGCGTGTTGCCAGTCGGTGAGAACCATTATCTTTTTTACCAAATTTCAATTATATAGTTATCCCCTGAGGTCACCATGCTATACATTCAATCCCCAGACTGTTCTCATCTTATAGTGAAAATTTATACCCTTTTACCAACTTTTCCCCTCCCCCCCCGCCCCCTGATAANATTTATGTTTATGTATTTTTGTGCCCCACATATGACTGATACCATCCAGTGTTTGCCTTCCTGTGTCTGGCTTGCTTTACTTAATGTAGCACTCGCGGATTCTACCCGTGATGTCACAAACGGCAGGATTTTCTTCTAACTGTAGACTTGGAGAGCACAGCGGCAGTATGGTAGCCAGTGAGGCTCAGACAAGGTACTCATATCATTGCTTAAAAATTTTTCATGTGGCTTCTAACTCACATATCCATTTGTCTGTTTTAAAGCTTATATAAAGCGGACTATATAGAATCATGTGTTTCATTTGTACCTGACTGCTTTTGTTCATCATTCTGTTTGGGAGATTCATCTCTGTTCCTGTGTGAGGTAGGAGTGAGTATCTCATTGACTTTTGCTTTGGTTCTAGTTTTCGGCTTTTACAAATGGATTTTGGCGCACACTTATGTTCAGCATATAAACTGAACTATTTTGAATTTTTGTCCAAGGCTATGCATATATTTGTCGTTACTATTACTGCCAAACATTTTCCAAAGGATTTGTGCATTTAGAATCTCTCCAGAAGTGTAGGAGACTTCCCGTTGCCCCATGTCACTGCCAAAACATGGTACTGCTGCTCTTTGGGTTAGCTTGTTTTAGCCATTCTGGTGGGCAAACTGAAGCATGTTTCTTTTTTTAAAGTTCTTTTTATTTATTTTGATAGAGAGCAAGTGGGGAAAGGGCAGAGAGAGAAGAAAAGAGAATCTCAAGTAGGCCTCTCACTATCAGCACAGAGCCCAACTAAGGGCTCGCTCTCATGAACCATGAGAACATGACCTGAGCTGAAATCAAGTGTCAGTTACTTAACTGACTGAGCCACCCAGGCACCCCGTAGAATTAGCAAGAGATTTTAAAATGTAAACATCCCTGAGTGGTCTCACATATTAATGTTCTGTTTAATTAATGTATAAATGATCATCATCAGATCCTTTGATAAAAATAAGTGTAATGAATACAAGTGCTCCGGGTGCTATGAAGCTGTTAACTGTCCAATGGTCCTCAAGGCTAAAGTCTGTTAATAATGCAAGTTAAAATAGAGTGAAAAGTTTCCACTGGCAGTTTGTAAAGTTACCCGAGAACAAATGATATGCTCATCTGTAATCTTTAATAGATTCCCCATTAGAAGAAATGTCCCTTTTTTGTAGTCCCTCCATCCTAACAACATCACTTTATTACACGTCAAATAGTTGGAGTCAGAAAAAAAGTTTTGAATATGTTTAACATTTGTAATTGAAGTTTTTTGGCAGGAGTGCTCTCAGAGTCTTGGGATTCTAGGTCTGGAAATCTAAATTCATTTGATCTGAAATGTGGTAAGAATTTATTTTCAACTGCAATTTCTCTTTTTGAACAATAGGAGTTATCCATGGAGTCTGGAATTGATCCTGGCCAGGAATTTGGACAAGATTATTACAGTTATGAACATGGGTACATCTTCAGTTTTTTTAATCCAGTATCAATCTTTTTTATGAATAATGAGCTATTAAATATTATTACTAGCATTTGTGTTGCAAATGTGATTTCATCTGTTTGTTTCATCCTTGAAGTTGAATTGTGTCTACTTTTAATTCCAATCAGGTTTTATCTATTTTTTCTTTGCATACTCAGTTCTGGTTTGGTGGTCTATGCTGGTATTGACCACAGCTCTAATGTGGCAGTAAAATGATTCAAACTTATTTAAATGAGAAATAGGAGTCAAACATATTTGCTCAATTCCTGAATTCACCCTTTATTTTATAGGGTACGTTTAACATTTTATCTACCTAGTCAGCCTCAAGACTTGCCAAGGAGAAATTAGGAAGAAAACACACTTTAGAACCCAGTGATAAGCAGTTTGAGCAGCCCTACACACACATTAACTGCTGTTGCAAAAACAGAGGGAGAATGCAAACACCATCCCAGATCATGTCTGAAGCAGGATTTCACTGTAATGATAGACACATTATGTTGTGAACAAGCTATTAGTTTTACAAAGAACCTTCTAAATTCTTCAGCTCATTAAGGAACGACCTGCTGTTCTCTTCACGCTAGCCTCTCCCCAAACTTGAATCTGAAATAACCTGACTCTTTTTGCTGTTATTGCAGGGTACCATCATGGCAAAAACCATTGGCCACCAGGTTGTAGATCTTAGCCTATGGTTTTGTAACTAGTTGGTTGACAAGGAGTGTGATAGGTGCTATAAGAGAGGTCTGTTGAGTAAGTGATGAAGACAAAAAAGAAATTAGTCAAGGTTACTTGAACCACACAGAAACGTGTTGAAAGTTTTAAGTTTCTGTTACAGGTATGAGATGCCTCAATATGGAAGCCGTCGCCGTCTGTTACCGCCCACTGGACCAGAGGAGTACGGTGAGGTGGTTGGTGAAGCAGAGGAGGAATATGAGGAAGAAGAGGTAAGATGATGTTTATCTCTATTGGAATAGCAGGCTACAACATACTTCAAAAATCAGAACTCCTTTTCACTTAGCACATGTTTTCCATAGAAATTGTATAATGCTCACCACTTCACCATTTTGTTTATAGAAGGAAATTAACAGTTGTGTATATTTATTTCCTTCTATAAAATGTTAAATGCCTGGAAGAAAGCCACAGTGAGGTTCATATTTTCTAAAATCCTAAATATGACTCCATAAAGATAACATTATAATCAAGTACATGAAGTCTTTTGCCAAACACTGGTCACTTTGGTTCCCACGTTGTCTAGCGTATCTAAAAATCATGAACACAGTATAGTTGTCAAACAGAAGGAAAATATTGCCACCAGTATTTTTAATGGAATTCTGTCACTTAGATTTTAATTAACAGGAGTCATTTATATACTTGTCAAAAATATTTACTGGGAACATTTATCAAAAATCAAAATGAAAACAAATGTGACTATAGTTTACCCTGTTCAAAATTAATAGACACATTTCACATAAACCTCTCAGGTAAAGTGTCATAATTTCCCAATTATTTAGAATTTAAGGAAACACAAAGTGTTTCATCAACATATAGGGATGGGAGACAGAAGAGATGATGATTACTTCTTTCTCTTTTGATCTAAGACGCAAAGTAAACTCAGTAAGATAAAGAAATGCGAAAGCATTAGGTTTTGGCGTTGTGAAGTACAAGCCAAAATAAAATACGTTTTCGTGGTCACACTGCCTGGATGCAGCAGAGAACCGTGCACTCGGTCTCCACGACTAGTTACAGAACCTGCAGATTCATCCCTGCCTAACTTGTGCGGGACAGCGTCACCTGGTAAGCAGCCCCCAGCTCATACTTCAATTGCGTTTTCGTGATTTTCAGGAAGAGGCCAAGAAAATTAAAAAACCTAAAGTTGAAGTTAGAGAGCCTAGTGAGGAGGAGGAGGTCGTGGTCACCATCGAGAAGCCGCCGGCCGAGCCCCCCTACACGACGTGGAAGAAGGCCAGGATATTCCCAATGATCTTCAAGAAGGTGAGAGGCCTGGCTGAGAGGAGGGGCGCCGCGGACCTCGAGGGCGAGGAGTGGCAGAGGCGCCTGGAGGAAGCGGACAAGGACTATCTGAAACTCACCCTGGACCAAGACGAGGCCACGGAGAGCACGGTGGAGTCCGAGGAGGAATCCTCCAGCGACTACACGGAGTACAGCGAGGAGGAATCCGAGTTCAGCGAGTCGGAGACCACGGAAGAGGAGTCCGAGTCCGAGACGCCCTCGGAGGAGGAGGAGGAGGAGAGCTCTACTCCCGAATCCGAAGAGTCAGAGTCCACGGAGTCGGAAGGGGAGAAGGCCAGGAAAAACATCTTTCTGGCCAGAAGGCGGCCAGTTGTTGAAGAGGTCAAGGAGGTCAAGGGGAGAAAAGAGCGGCCTCCCGAAGAGCCTGCGGAGGAGCCCAGGGAGGAGGAGGAGGAAGGGGCGGCAGCAGGCGAGGAGAGTGAGCTGGCCTCCGCGGAGGGGCCCGCAGAGGCTGCGGTCACCGAGGAGGGCGGCGCAGAGGCCCCCTCGGGGGAGGAGGGCTCGGCCAGCGGGGAGGAGTCGGAGCCAGGCAGTAGCGTCAGCAGCAGCAGCAGCAGCAGCGAGAGCCTGTCCGGGGGCCCCTGGGGCTTCCAGGTGCCGGCGCGGGACAGCAGAAGGGACACGCGCCGCGACAAGCGTCCGGGAGGCCCCGAGGGCTACGACACGGCCCTCTGAGGGCAGGGACAGGTGGGAGCGTGCGGTGCCCCTTGCCCTGTGTGCTGTGCCTTCTGTGTGCTGTCCCTCAGGGAGGACGGGGGCCTCCCCTCTGTGTGACCTGAGGCTGCAAGCACGCCCGCGAAGTGCGGCACCTGTCGTCCACGCGCACGTGTGTGGGAGGGCGCACGACTCCGCTTTCCTCCGCGCGGCGGACGACAAGTGACTCATCGGTATTTCCCGCTTCCCAGTGGGGCCCCTGTTCATGCTATGGCTCACGTCTCTCCAGCGATGCCGGCCGGCGGCGTGGCTTCTGCGAATCCATACAGGGTTCTGGACACAACCCGCAGCAGTGGCGTCTCTCGAAGTCCGCTTCTGCCTATGTGTACAGTTACACGGGCAAAACCTATTCTGAAAAACAGCACAGGGGCGCCACTTAATTTCCGACTCTTGATTTCAGCTCAGGTCATGATCTCAGGGTTCTTGGGACGGAGCCCCATATCAGGGTCTGTGCTGCCAGCGCAGAGCCTGCTTGGGATTCTCTCTCTGCTCCCCCCCCCCCCCTTGCTTGTGCTTTCCCTCCCTCTCTCTTAAATCAAATAAATAAACTTAAAAAGAATCTCAAACATGTTCATACAGGTTTGTAGCTGACACTTTGAAATACTAGAAGCTAAATGAAATAAGTGTTAAAAATGAAGTTTATACCATTTCTTTTCTTTTTCCACTGTGGGTAGGGGTCACCGAAGATTTAGGAAAAAAATGAGTTGACTTGAATTTTTATAAAACATTCTTCTGGAAATCAGAAAAGCTTACTTACTGTGACACGTAGGTAGTTCACATATAAGGAGAAGGTGAAACCATTTTGAGAATAAACTAGAATTGGTTAACCTTCACTCCTTGTCATGTCTGACTTGGATTGGTAAAAGAACAACTTGTAGAAATGTCCACTGTGTTTCAGTTGCTTCCTAGAGGAAAGTTTACAACACTTCATTTACGGTTTTGTGTATTATTGGATACATTATTCAGGTTGGGAAGATATTTTCTTTCTAGTTAACTTATATTTAAATAAAATATACATAACATATACTAAACGCAAGATATTTAAATATATTTAAATGAAGTATACAGAACACTAGGATACTTCAAGAATACAAAATGTTTGGCTAATAGTGGAGGGCTTAATTAGGAATTAGAATAATGTGGGTTTAAAAATTCTTTCTTTAAAATTTGGGGAAACGAAGTGTTAGTATGAACAGGATCTACTGATGCTATGCATACCTTCTGATTTGACCTCCCGAAGAGTGCAGCCACTGTCCAACGATGGATGGGATCCTCACTGCAATATAAATAATAGGCTCGTTTTCACATAGAACAGCAACTCGATCTACAAGAACCCAAGTGGCCTGCAGTGTCTGCTCCTTGAGGGAGCCACACTTCATCCTGAGAAGGGACGCCCAGCGGGCTGGGCCGCGAAAGGACAGTGGCTTCTCTCTCCCTCTCTCAGTTCTTTACCTCCGACAGCTTTCCCTTAAAGGTGTTGAATTTCACAGGCCTTGTACCCTCTGCCCCTCCCTCCGATACCCGTGACCTTGACTGACTCCTTGTCTTTTCTCCCGGCAGTGGGCGAGGAGACGGATGATCAAGCTGGTCGTGGACCGCGAGTACGAGGCCAGCTCCACCGGAGAAGACAGCGCCCCCGAGTGTCAGAGGAAGCGGGCGCACCCTCGCGGCCCGCACAGCAACGTCAACGGCAACATCTACATTGCACAGAACGGCTCCGTGGTGCGAACCCGCCGGGCCTGCCTCGCTGATACCTTAAAAGCCGCTTCCCCTGTGCGCCTGGGGAGGCACTTTAAGAAACTCGACAAGTTGGCAGTGACACAGGAGGAGAATGTCCCCCTGAACACGTTGTCCAAGGGGCCCTTTTCCACGGAGAAGAGGAACACGAGGCCCACCCTGGTCACGTTCGCCCCTTGCCCCGTGGGGACCGACGGCTCTGCAGGGCGGCCGCTGGGCCCCGGGCTGAAAAGCACAGCTGAACAGGACCCTCTGGAAGTCCACAGCGACCACACGCACTCCGACGACGAGGAGCTCTGGATGGGCCCGTGGAATAACTTGCATATACCAATGACAAAACTGTGACCGGAGTTTTGTAAGGAGTTATTTTCATTTTTACTTCAGTTTTTAATAAACTGCGCTTTTTATGGTCACTGAGAAAACGACGTATGGGATTTATATCATGCACACAAGCGAAAACTTTGGACAAAATGCTTTAAACTTTAAAAAGAGACAAATTTGCACTCACATTTGTATCGATTACTTGTTCTTCCCGGAAAATCTTTTTGGACAGACTCTCAATTCACTAAATAACATTTCATAAATAACACCTCATTTCAACGTACCATTTAGCTGTTTTGCTGGGTCTTGGTTTTTTCTTCATTTTAATAAATAATTTACTAAGTAATCATCACTTATATTTTGTTGATTAACACAGACGACTTCATGTCCAGCTTCACAGAACTTTCTTCAGTACATGGGGAAAAAATGGGAAAAAAATTTATATTAGAGGGTTTTACAGGTAATGGGTTTATACAGCTGCTGTCTACACCATACTGATTTTTTAAAAAGAGTAATAGAATTACAAAGTGATAGCAAATGTGGGAATCTTCTGTAAATTAGGAATCATGAGCCTGTTTTCCTTCTTGTCCAATATAAAGTTTTTTCAGAATTTTGCCCATGTATCTGTTGACCTTTTAAGGAACACTCGATGCCCTCTTTTAGAAATTATCATTTGCAGTATTCCCTGGTGTTTCCCCTCAACCCCACCCCCTTTGCACACACACTTTACAAACAAACACTGTATCCATACCATAGTATAACTGAGTTTTGCCATCATCTGAAGTGAAATACTTATTTGGAGTATCACAGAAATCTAACCCTCAGCAAAAGCTTACTGAGGTGAGAGAGGATCAAATAGGCAATAGTACATCTGGAACCTCAATTTCAATACGGAAGACAATAAAATCAGAGAAGTCTCATGTTCATGCCATTGGACACGAATGTCTTAGAAACTCAGTATAAAGGACTTTGGCAGGGTCAAGAATTCATCTAATATGTCCAATGCCTAGGAAAGGTTATACACCCTTAGCCTCAAGTATATTATGGTATTTCACTTCTCTCAGCTCCAGTTTATTTATAGAATATTCTAATGACGGTAATATTTAGCTACATAAAGTGCAGAACCAGATGATGATTACCTGGACATTTTTCTTCTTTATCGAAGAACACAGTCATGATTTTTCACCACTAAACAAAGCACAGTGTTTCACCATCCACAGAAATGAAAACCAAGTTTCCTTTCAAAAAAAGGAAAAAATCCCAGATACTTGCCTTGTGTGTTGCATAGTCTCCAGATGTTAAAAGGATGACACTATAAAGAGACTTCAGAATCTTACTGAATAGGACTTCATATGGTATAGCTAGAGTTCACCTCAAATCTCGTGCAGTACTGACCCAGTTCAGATTTCCATACATTTCTCTCATGCATGCTTATTATATGGTGGAAAGAGACGGAATAATGCAGTCTTATTTTCTCTCTCACGTTTCATAGTTTAAAAATAGCTGATTATAATGCTGTTTCCTCATTTCCAAAGTGAAATGAATTGTATGTAACATAAATTTGCCAACTTATATAAGTAGTAGGTTTTAATTTCAGGTTTCAAAAAGTACTTGAGATCAATTGCAGGAACATCTCATTTCTCTGACATTATTGGAAATCGATGCCTTCTTTCCCCTTGCCAGAAAAACTACCAGCATTAATTGGAAAGAAATAGGGCATTCTAACATTCACTTCTTAGAAATCTAGAATCGTCCTCATACCCCTAGGTCTACTAACACACATCCACATTCTCTCAAGATCCCAAGGTGGTTTGTATGAATATTACATTTTGAGAAACAATTATCTATACATTGAACTCCAGGTCTTACTCCTTCAAACACTAAAGCAATTGTTTGTAACATAACATATTTTAGACACAAGTTAGAGTAAGCATATTATATTTTCCTATTTGCTTAGGCATAGATCACTAAATATAATTTATTATTTTCCTGATGTCCGAGGGAGGGTCATCTCAACTAGTACCCCATGGTATTCTCTCTGCCAAGAGCTTTATCTGATTTTGGTTTTCTCTTTCTCCAATTTCAGGCTGTGATATTTAGCTAATTTCGTCACTTGAGCCTCTCTCTAAAACTTATCTTCCAGTTTATTTCTAATTTCCTGGTGAGAAAGTTTCTGTCTCTGTTTGTTTTGCTTGTTATTGAAAAACCATGAAGCTTGACATAGCCATCAGATATGTGGATTCAAACAAAAGTCTGGCGATTCTCAGATGTTTTGGGAGATTGCTATTGGGATCTGAGCATTGTTTGAGAAATCCGAAATTGGAAGAAGGTTAATGTCCTGATAATATGAGATGTCATTGCACTTTAAGATTCAATTTATAAGAAGAAATATAAAAATATCACAAGCTACTTAGCAGACAGACATTTTTTTAGCAATTTCAAGTTGATCATTTCAGTAAAACCACTCATGGGATTAATCTGTCCCTAAATAAGTGAAGTTAGTATGAAGATAAGTGGTCTTTACACAGAGCAACCAAGCCAAACATTTGGTAGGTGTATTTTGAGGTCAAGTATACGTGGTGGCAAGAACATAAATCTGGACTGGTTGAATAATTATTTTGATAGGACTTTCACTGTTTTGGAAAACTCCAACTCAGGGTTAAATTTGTGGAATCCAGAGGAGATGTCCAAGCAGTTTAAACGTAAGAATACTTGATGTCAAGGATGTTTCTATGTAAATGCTTATAAAGAAATCGGTGGTTCTTTTTTCCTCCATAGACATAGCAATTGTTGTCGTTCTTAGTACCAGCTTTCAGTGAGGAAGAAGAATCCATAGATCCTAGCTAGTTAGTTAGTTAGGATGAGAACAAACTTATAGGACTGGAATTGTGCTAAGCCCGTGGACTTGGGAAGGTGGCGTGGGCATGCAGGGCAGGGGAAACAAGAATGAAGGTCAACATTTGTGACTCAATGGCCATCAGATGGTGGACGCTAATCTCTTGGCCCAGTCGTCTTTTCATTAATAACAGACTCTGAGAGTTGTTACAGAATCAGAGCAGTAGGTTGGCCAAAAGCACCCTTTTAAGTCCAGAAAAAAAGGTTTGCCTTGAATTTTACATGTGATATGTCATTTGTGTTATTAGACCACATGGTTAACAGGGATGTTAAAACACGTTGTGTATCCTGTTTCTTCCAAGTGCAATATGGTAGCCACTATTAAAACATCATTAATGGCATTTGTGTATCATAAAACCAGAAAAAAAATGGAATATCAATACTGAGGGAAGAGGTTTTCTTCTTTTACTTCATGAGTCTTGTTTTTTCTTTTGTTCTGCTTCACTTTCTGTACTCAGTACAGTAAGTGGAGCTTAGGTATACCACATCCACTAATTAGTTCAATAGGCAGAAAGTGCTAATCATCTATTCTCAGGGCAGATGCCCACTGGTGCCTGTAATAACACAGCGATAGGCTGAGGGATGGGTTCAAAATAACGCTGAGAACCTCAATGTTTACTCATAGTTGCTCCCTCTTCTCAAGCGAGAACGTGAATTCCTTTGTTCTACTATTTTCTCTCTTGTTTTTGCATTTGTGGACTTGATCTTTATAACAATCTATCTTTACTTTTTAGATTGGTATTTTTTTTCATTGCATTCTACTTTAAATTTATGGTAAGTTAAGCACATGTACGAAAGGTTTGACCTTTGTCTATGGTTTGGGAAATTATCAGCACATTCACTGCTTTCCCCATTTCTTTATCCAAACAGCTGTTTTTCCTTAACAAATATTACGTTCCTGTATGAAGAATCTCAATTAGAAATTTTGAGTTAAAATGCATTGTTATTCATGACACAATGTCTCAAAAATAAATTTTCATTTGAAAGAAATGTTTCTCATTATTCTGTCAGGTGGGGATAAAAATCAATCAGTGACTATTTTCCCATTTACATTTTTGGTATTTCAGTTTGAGAATACAACGAAAAGCCTGCCCTGCATACGCTTATCTTTGAACAAATTGGAGAAAGGAAGTCTCATTCTTTTCTTTTTTATACATTTTGGTCATGTTCACATGTCACCAAGTTGTAAGAATGACGGACACTGTGTTCCCTAAAACACTGCCTATTTAGACAATTATCATCACTAAACACAAAGGTGTTCACTTATAATTGGTTACATTCAAAGAACTACTAACCGGAATAAATATATCAAAAAGCATAGTCAAGACAAATCTACATTGTGTCTTTTAACATGATCGAGTCTGATGTTACAGAGATCTACAATTTGTACGCTTGTGTCTTCATCTAACTATCTACCCATTCATCTGCCTCTCTGGCTATAGGAAAGATGTTCATATTTCCCTGTCCACATACAGCTCAGTTTAACTTCATAATGCAGCTGATGATGTAATAATCCCAATTACCTTTTATCTCAAACAGGATTGGTAAGAATGGATTTTCTAAAACAACCATGGTGAAGATGGAGAGAATTCTCGGTCCATTACCATTCTAGCATTTATATCATGGAACAGAGTTTTATTTATCTCTGTATTTCCAGGGCCCCCACACACCTTACATAAACGACAGTTGTTGAGAAAAGTATTACATTTTTTTAAAATGTTCATTTATTTTGAGAAAGAGAGAGACAGAGAGAGAGGGAGGCCCAAGAGTGGGCAGAAAGAGAGGGAAAGAGAATCCTAAGCAGGCTCTACATTGTCAGTGCAGATCCTGACACAGGGCTCAAACCCACAAACTATGAGATCATGACCTGAGCTGAAACCGGGAGTTGGATGCTTAACCGACTGAACCACCCTGGCGTCCCCCACAAAAGACTGCATTTAATAGAGTGAGTTAATTTTAGCCCCATCACTGTAGAACTTTGGCCATGGCATTTTAAAATTTATCCCATTAGAAAATGCAATAACATCCACCTCAAGAGATAAAATCAGATATTTAATCTGCACATGTTTTGCTGCTCTATAGTACTGTATGTAAAGAATAAAAGATTAGAATACTTCCTTTGCATTCTTATTCATAAATAGGACTTCTAATACGTTCATGGCTAAATGCCCATGTAAATTTGATCTATTCCACACTGTAGATATTCTAAATTAGTAGCAAGTATGTTTCTTGTCCATGGTACTGAAAAACATATAGGTTTTCAAAGAGGAAAGAAACATATGGATAGATGTTCCCTCTGACTTGGGCTTCTGTGTGTGTGAATGTGTGTGTGTGTGTGTGTGTGTGTGTGTGTGTGTGTGTGTGTGTGTGTATGTGTGTGTGTAAAGCACCTGTGAAAACAGCACTGTGCGATGCTTGTACTACAGGAAGACTGGTGACCTCATGTGTACGTGTACCAGGGACCACTGAGAATTCTTGTGTAAAACCTGCTTCATTTTATTTTATTTATTTTCTAATAGTTTTATTTTTATTTTTGAGACAGAGAGAGACAGAGCATGATTGGGGGAGGGTCAGAGGGAGAGGGAGACACAGAATCTGAAGCAGCCCCAGGCTCTGAGCTGCCAGCACAGAACCTGACGCGGGGCTCGAACCACGAGATCATGACCTGAGCTGAAGTCGGAAATCTAACCGACTGAGCCACCCAGGCACCCTAAACCTGCTTCATTTTAATTTAAATACTTTAAATGCATCTTTCATATAAAATAATCACCAATTGACAATGGTTCTTCAGAATTTGTTGTGAAAGAGATTTGATTTTTATCAAATCTGACCATGTCACCTTAATCTCAACATCAACATTTACATAAATGAGTGTATAGACAAAAGCCGCTTTGGAAATGTCACTATCTGTGATTCTGTATCCCTTTACTATTTCTCTCTTCCATCTTCTATAAAAAATACAGATTTCTTAAACCCTATATAATTTACCATTTATCCCATTAGAAAATGGCCATAAAAACATCCACCTCAATTAGGAGATAAAATCAGATATTTAATCTGCCCATATTTTGCCACTCTATAGTACTATATGTGAAGAATAAATGATGAAAATACTCCCTCTGCATTCTTCTTCATAAATAGGCCTTCTAATATGTTCATGGCTAAATGCCAGTGTAAATTTGATTGATCTATTCCACACTGTAGATATTCTAAAGTATTAGCATCTATCAACCTCTCATTCATAAAACTATGAGAAAATGAGAAAACTATAAGAAAAATCCCAGCTTTTAGGGGATAGATGATAGATATAGGTAGGTATATACAGATGTAGATGGTATATAGATATAGATGTTATATATACATGGTGTGTACACACACACACACGGTATGATCCCACGTCCACACATTTAAATTGTTATTTTAGTTACATAGGTATATTTAAATTCATATAAATCAAACAATATATTATCCAGTGGTGCTTGAATGGCCCAGTCGGTTTAAGTGTCCAACTCCAGCTCAGGTCACGATCTCATAGCTTATCAGTTTGAGCTCCTTTTTGGGATCTATGTTGACAGCTCAGAGCCCAAAACATGCTTCAGATTCTGTGTCTCCTTCTCTCTCTTTACCCCTCCCCCAGTCATGTGCATGCACTCTCTCTGTCTCAAAAATAAATACTATTTTTATTTTCACATGTCCTATAAGCTTATTTACACTATATAAATTCACCATCAGTCAGTATGTATTTTCTCCAGAGCTACATGTACTCATTCATATTCTCTCTCTCAACCCCTTCCTTGCTCATGCTCTCTCTCAAAAATAAATACTACTATTTTTACTGACTCTCCCATGTCATATAATCTTATTTATACTATTAAATTCACCATCAATATCAGTATGTATTTTCTCCAGAGCTACATGTAGTCATTCATATAATATTAAGACAGTTCTTTATTTTGTGGGGGGGTGAGAAGGGGAGACTAAAAATGTATACTCCCTGATACAACAAACATTTGCCATTAAAGGTAAGGCATATATACTATATGCCTTTTCAAATTAACCTTTAAAAGCCTCTTTATGCTACCATGTATAATGAAGATAACACAACCCCTATAACAGGCTTGGTGAGCAATATATATAGGCTAGAAACAAATATCTAAATAATATTAGAAGCTGGAGGAGAAGTAGGGAGTTCTGCGCATTTTGCTCGCTCCCATTTCTCAAATGGAGAAGGCGTTAAGCCATAGGACACTGAACTGCAGGGGGTTGGGAGGAAAAGAGAGTCCACTGAGAAGGCAACATCATAGGTGCGTGAGTACAAACTGGGGAAGATAAAAACGGGCCAGGACCCAGAGACATGGAGGGAGGGGAGGGAGGCCCCTTTGCGGGGAGCTGCAGTGAATGAAGGGGAAAAGAAAGAGCAGCTGAAACTGCTCATAGAACTGTCCCTGGAAAAGAGAAAAACCTCAGCTCCGGACAGAGAGGGATCCTGATTCCAGCTGTGGTGCTGACTTTGGGCTGGGTGTCCGGGTCCCAGGCAGTACGAGAAGAAACTGCTCCGCTGCTCTCCCAGCTCGATTCCAAGTGGGAAGGACCCAGCCTGCAGGTTTATATTTCGGGTGGTATCAATAAAGCACGGGAACTAAAATCTGGAAACGAGGCGTGGCTTGGGACATAGAATACGGCCCACCTTGGCTACTCCTGCAGCACAGGGAGATCTGACCCGAAAGAGTGATTTGCAATGCCTGCTTGGAGAAAGGACTGGGGCGCCTGCATTTTCCTGCCCACAACCACCAAGGCAGGACCTCAGGGAGGAGCCCACAGGACACACTGGAGGCAAGACCTACCTACACCAAGTCACACCCATCCCCACTAGAGAGAGGCTTTTTTTTTTCTTTTTTACTGGCGCTCAGGGCAAAACCAATATTGATGCACTATCTTGGTTAATTCTAGATCAATTCTTTCTATTCAGATATATTTTTCCTTGTCTCATTTGTGTCCCTCCCTTCTGCTGGACTGCACACTCTAGTCACTGGTTTGCTTAAACAAACAGTCACATTTAATCCATTCTCTAGATGTATATTCTACACCTCCACCACTACCTTTCCATCTCTCTCTCTCTGGAGTGATCAGACTACATAGTTTCTCTGAGTAACATAATCTTTGTTTCTTTCTCCTCGCCTCTTACCATATTCTCCTCTTTCTCTCTCTGAATTAAGCCTCTTAGTGTCTCTGCCTCATCACTATCCAATTTCTCTTTCTCCCGACCCGTCATTTCTCTCTTTGTATATGCTCTTCCAAAAGCACTGCATGTACCTTGTTTTTTATTTGTAGCGGGGAATTCTGGTTTTACGCTTTTAGACTGTCCTTTGTCGTTGGGTTTTTTCTTTTTTCTTTTCTTCTTTTTTTTTTAATTTTACTTTTTTTCTCTTTTTTTTAAATCTTTTTTCTTTTTTCTTTTCCCTTTCGTTTGGCTTGTTTNGTTTTTTAATTTTACTTTTTTTCTCTTTTTTTAAATCTTTTTTCTTTTTTCTTTTCCCTTTCGTTTGGCTTGTTTGATTTGTTTGTGTATTTGAATGCCTTTGTTCCCTGTGTGTTTGTCTGTGTGTTTTCTTTCCCAGGGCTACCTCAAGAAACAATCCAAAGTACACATGGTGGAGAGTCCTAAAAACCACTACGAGTAGGGAAATAAAATAACCAAAGTCTCAACAATAGAGACCAAGAGACACCATTCAAAGAACACATCCTAAACAGACAGGCCCTGGACAGTCAATGAGCCTTCTTTAATATAGCAGTACTCACAGTTGCATAGCACATAACAAGCTTTTAAAACTAACAAGAGACAGAAGGCTAGCCAATTGACAAAACCGAAGAACTCTGCTCTAAAGAAATTCCAGGAAAAAATGACAGCTAAAGAACTGCTCAAAAAAGGTATAAACAACATAACTGGCCAAGAATTTAGAATAATAGTCATAAAATTAGTCTCTGTGCTAGAAACAGGCATAGAACATCAGAGAAGCTCTTGCTACAAAGACTAAGTAGCTTAAAAATAATTGTGATTTTAAAAATGCTATAAATGAGATGCAAAATAAAATGAAGGTGTCCAATGCATGGATAGAAGAGGGAGAGGAGAATAGGTGGATTTAGAAGACACAATTATTGAAAAAGAGGAATCCAAGAAAAGAGAGATAAACTGATCCAGGAACATGAAAGGAGAGGTCCAGAGCTGAACGATACACTCAAGTGGAACAATATCCATATCATAGGAATTCCATAAGAGGAAGAGAGAGAGAAAGGTGATGAAGGAATCCTTAAACAAGTTATAGCTGAGAACCTCTCCAATCTGGGAAAGGAAACAGACATTGAAATCCAAGAGACACAGAGAACTCCCCTTAGACATAACTTGAGTCCATCTTCTGTACAACATATCATAGTGAAACTGGCAAAATACAAGGACAAGGAGAGAATTCTCAAAGCAGCTAGGGATAAAAGGGCCCTAACATACAAAGGGAGACCTATCAGAGTAGTTACAGACCTATGTACTGAAACTTGGCAGGCCAGAATGGAATAGCAGGAAATCTTCAATGTGATGAACCAAAAAATATGCAGCCAAGAATCCTCTATCCAGCAAGCCTGTCATGCAGAATAGAAGGAGAGATAAAAGTCTTCCCAAATAAACAAAAATTGAAAGAATTCATCACCACTAAACCATCCCTACAAGAAATCCTGATGGGGACTCTAGGAGAGAAATGTTGCAAGGAGCACAAGGTACCAGAGACACCACTACAGGCATGAATCCTACAGAGAATACAGTGACTCTGAACCCTTATTTTTCAATAGTAACACTGAATGTAAATGGACTAAATGCACCAATCAAAAGACATAGGGTAACAGAATGGATAAAAAAAACAAAATTCATCTATTTTCTGTCTACAAGAGACTCATTTTAGGCCTGAGGACACCTTCAGATTGAAAGTGAGGGGATGAAGAAATATCTACCGTGCTACTGGAAGTCAAAAGAAAACTGGAGTAGCCATACTTGCATCAGACAAACTGGACATTAAAGTAAAGGCTGTAACAATGGATGAAGAAAGGCATTATATAATAATTAGAGTGTATCCATCAGGAAGAGCTAACAATTATAAATGTCTATGCACCGAATATGGGAGCACCCAAATACATAAAACAATCACAAACAGAAACAATCTGATGGACAAGAATGTGCTAATTGCAGGGGAATTTAATACTCCACTTAGAGCAATGGATAGATCAACTAGACAGAAAATCACTAAAGAAACAATGGACCTGAACAACACATTGGACCAGATGGATTTGACAGATATATTTCGAATTCTACATCCTGAGGCTCTGGAATTCACTTTCTTCTCAAGTGCGCATGGCACATTCTCCAAGATAGATCACACACTGGGTCGTAAAGCAGCCCTCAATAAATATAAAATAATTGAGGTCATACTATGCACACTTTGAGAACACAAAGCTATGAAACTTGAAATTGATCACAGGAAAAAGTCTGGAAACCCTCCAAAAACGTGGAGGTTAAAGAACACCCTACTAAAGAATGAATGCCAATCGGGCAATTAGAGAAGAAATGGAAACAAATGAAAATACAGCAATCCAAACTCTATGTGATGTGGCAAAGGCAGTCCTAAGAGGAAAGTACATTGCACTCCAGGCCTATTTCAAGAAACTAGAAAAAGCACAAATACAAAATCTAACAGCTCACCTAAAGGAACTAGAAGTAGATCAGCAAAAACAGCCCAAACCCAGAAGAAGAGGAGAAATAATAAAGATCAGGACATAAATAAACAATATAGAATCTGCAACAAACAAACAAACAAAAAACAGTTGAAGAGATCAATGAAGCCAAGAGTTGTTTTTTTGAAAAAATAAACAAAATTGAGGGGCGCCTGTATTGCTCAGTCGGTTAAGTGTCCAACTTCGGCTCAGGTCATGATCTCATGATTCGTGTGTTCAAGGTCCGCATTGGGCTCTGGGCTGACAGCTAGCTTAGAGCCTGGAGCCTGTCTTCAAATTCTGTGTCTCCCTCTCTCTCTCACGCTCCCCTGCTCATGCTGTCTCTCTCTCTCAAAAATAAATACAATATTTTTAAAAATTTAATAATATAAATAAACAAAATTGATAAACCTCTAGCCTGGCTTTTCAAAAAGAAANGGGGCGCCTGTATTGCTCAGTCGGTTAAGTGTCCAACTTCGGCTCAGGTCATGATCTCATGATTCGTGTGTTCAAGGTCCGCATTGGGCTCTGGGCTGACAGCTAGCTTAGAGCCTGGAGCCTGTCTTCAAATTCTGTGTCTCCCTCTCTCTCTCACGCTCCCCTGCTCATGCTGTCTCTCTCTCTCAAAAATAAATACAATATTTTTAAAAATTTAATAATATAAATAAACAAAATTGATAAACCTCTAGCCTGGCTTTTCAAAAAGAAAAGTGAGAGAAACTAAATAGACAAAATCACGAATGAAAATGGATTTATTACAACAAACCCCTCAGAAATACAAGCAATTGTCAGGGAATCCTATGAAAAATTATTTGCCAACAAACAGGACAACCTAGAAGAAATGGACAAATTTCTCTACACACACACACACACACACAATCAAAATTCAAATGGGAAGAGATAGAAAATCTGAAGAGACCCGTAACTAGTGAAGAATTAAATCAATTATCAAAAATCTTGCAACAAATAATAGCTCTGGGCCAGATGGCTTCCCTGGGGAATTCTACCAGACATTTAAATCAGAGTTAATATTCATTCTTCTCAAGCTATTCCAAAATACAGAAACGAAAAGAAAATTTCCAGTCTCATTTTCGAAGCAGCATCACTTTGATTCCAAAGCCAGACAGAGACCCAGCAAAAAAGAGAACTACCGGTCAATATCTCTGATGAATACAGATGCCAAAATCCTCAAAAGGATACTATCAAATTGAATCCAATAGCACATAAAAAGAATTATCCACCATGATCAAGTGGGATTCATTCCTGGGTTACAGGGCTGTTTCAATATTCACAAATTAATAAATTTGATCAATCACATTAACAACTACGTTAAAAAACATATCCTGTCGATAGAGGCAGAAAAAGTATTTGACAAAATACAGCATCCTTTCTTAATAAAAACCCTCAAGAAAGTCGGGATAGAAGGAACATAATTAAACATCATAAAAGCCATATATGAAAAGCACATAGGTAATATCATCCTCCATGGGGAGAAACTGAATGCTTTCTCCCTGAGATCAGGAATATGACAGGGAGGTCCACTCTCACCATTGTTGTTTAACATTGTGTTGGAAGACCTAGCATCAGCCATCAGACAACAAAAGGAAATAAAAGGCACTAGAATTGGCAAAGAAGTCAAACTTTCACTTTTCGCAGATGCCATGCTACTCTACATAGAACACCTGACAGACTCCACCAGAAGCCTACTAGAACTGATCCATGAAGTCGGCAAAGTCACAGGGTACAATATCAACATAGAAAAATCGGTTGCATTTTTATACACCAATCATGAAGAAACAGAATTTAATGAACTGACCCCATTAAAAGTGCACAAAAAAAAACCATAAAATACCTAGGAATAAACTTAATGAAAGATGTAAAAGATCTGTATGATGAGAACTATAGAAAACTTATGAATGAAATTGAAGAAGACACAAAGAAATTGAAAAACATTCCATGCTCATGAATCAGAGACATAAATACTGTTAAAATGTCATTACTTCCCAAAGCAATCTACACATTCAATGCAATCCCAATCAAAATTGCACCAGCATACTTCTCAAAGCCAAGACAAACTATCCTAAAATTTGTATGGAACCACAAAAGACCCCAAAGAGCCAAAGTACTATTGAAGAAGAAAACCAAAATGGGAGGCACCACAATCCCAGACTTTAGCTTTTACTACAAGGCTGTTAGCATCAAGACAGTATGGTATTGGCACAAAAACAGACACATAGACCCATGGAATAGGATAGAGAACTCAGAATTGGTCAGAAATGTTGGCCAACTAATCTTTGACAAAGCAGGAAAGAGTATCCAACGGAAAAATGACAGCCTCTTTAACAGATGGTGCTGGGGGAACTGGACAGCAACATGCAGAAGAATGAAACTAGATCATTTTCTCACACCATACACAAAAATAAACTCAAAATTGATGAAGGTCCTGAATGTGAGACAGGAAACCATCAAAACCCTAAAGAAGAAATCATGAACAACCTCCTTGACCACAGCCACAGCAATTTTCTGCTTGACACATAAGGGAATAAAGAGCAAACATGAACTACTTGGACCTCACGAAGATAAAAAGCTTCTGCACGGCAAAGGAAACAATCAATAAAATTACTAGGCAACTGATAGAATGGGAAAAGATAGTTGCAAATGACATATCCGATAAAAGACTAGTATCCAAAATCTATAAGGAACTCACCAAACTCCACACCCAACAAATAAATAATCCAGTGAAAAAATGGGCAGAAGACATGAACAGACACTTCTCCAAAGAGGACATCCGATGGCCAACAGACACATGAAATGATGCTCAGCGTCCCTCATCATCAGGGAAATACAAATCAAAACCACACTGAGATAGCACCTCATGAGGGTCAGAGTGGCTAAAATGAACACTTCAGGAGACTATAGATGCTGGCGAGGATGTGAAGAAATGGGCACCCTCCTACACTATTGGGGGGAATGCAAATGGGTGCAGCCCCTCTGGAAAACACTGTGGAGCTTTCTCAAAAAATTTACAATAGAACTCCCCTATGACTCAGCAATATCACTGCTAGGAATTTACCCAAGGGATACAGGAGTGCCGATCCATAGGGGCACATGGACCCCAATGTTCATAGCAGCACTTTCAACAATAGCCAAATCATGGAAAGAGCCTAAGTGTCCATCAACTGACGAATGGATTGAGAAGATATGGTTTATCTACACAATGGAATACTACATGGCAATGAGAAACAATGAAGTCTGGCCATGTGTAGCAACGTGGATGGAACTTGAGGGTGTTATGCTGAGCGAAATAAGTCAGGCAGAGGAGGACAGGTACCATATGTTTTCACTCATTTGTGGGACAGGAGAAACTTAACAGAGGACCAGTGGTAGGGGAAGGGGGAAAATAGTTGGGGAGAGGGAGGAAAGCAAACCATGAGAGACTCTTGAATGCTGAGAACAAACTGAGGGCTGATGGGGGTGGGGGAGAGGGGAAAGGAAGTGATGGGCATGGAGGAGGGCACTTGTGGGGATGAGCACTGGGTGTTATATGGAAACCAACTTGACAATAAACTATAAAAGAAAAAAAAAGACAAATTTTGGTTCTAGTCATTCTTTTACCATTTCATGTTGGTCTCATCCCAAACACTCTGGTTCAGTTTCCGTAACTATGAAATGAGTTTTGCTCTAAGATTGCCAGGGCCATTTTGAGTAGAAGTTGAAACAATGGGAACAGTATTGCCTGAAAACAGGCCAGCCTGACAGGCACAACTGTGCTCTCCAGCAGCGGCCGTGCCCATGCCCCACATGTTCTCTCCTTCCATCCCATTTCAGAACAAAAAGGCCTCGTGATTGACAAACTAGCATAGACAACAAGAGGTGAAACTAGGTTGAAAGAATAAGGCAAAGGAAAATAAAGATAGGGGAAGAGTAAATACAGTGGTTCAATCAGCACCCAGACTTTTGTGTCCCACAGTCCTATACATTAGTTATTCCAGCCACAAATTTAGCCCTAATCTCCCCCAGTTGTCAGACCAAAAAAGAAAGTAGAATTAGTAGCACACACGATTCATAGTGTGCATGAAGTTAAAAAGCAATTATTGGAGACAAGTCAGCTTTGCTTGTTGCCAAGACCGGAGAGAAATCTTTCCTCAGGGCTTTTAGTAAAACTACATTATATGATATAGTGACTTAGTTGTAGGCATTCAGGTCTCTTGCCCAGCTTGCACACATCAGCCTTTCTTCCAGAGGATCTCCGGTGTTTAAGTCACTGACTTGGTCTCTCTGTTATCAGTGTTTCTTACAATGATTGCTGGAAGGGTCGATTGCCAGAATATTTCCTACTTTAACTAGCATTCTTTCTTACCAACAGATTTATAATAATCCCACTTTAATTAAGTCATTAATCAAAGGCCGGGTTGTAAAGGTCTGCAATTTTCACAGATCTGTGGCTGTGCTATTCGCTGATGATGGCATATGTAAATGTAGACCTATTTCTCTAATTCTTCACAATATAGACTTTTTTTTACCCTTGAAGCTCAAGCCTGAATTTAGGGAACTTTTTTTTGGAGAAATGAAACTAGCTCTTATGGGGTGCCTGGGTGGCTCAATCGGTTAAGCATCTGGCTCATGATCTTGCGGTTTGTGGGTTCGAGTCCTGTGTCGGGCTCTGTGCTGACAGCCAGCTCAGAGCCTGGAACCTGTCTTCGGGTTCTGTGTCTCCCTCTCTCTCTGACCCTCCCCTGCTCATGCTGTCTCTATCTCTCAAAAATAAATAAAACATTTAAAAAAAAGAAAGAAGCTAGATCTTATCAGCAAGTATAACGTTAGGAATCCACTATCACCTTAACTGCTGGGCTTATTTAGCCTAATTTTTTCCAGTATATTAGCATTTCATATTCCTACATTTGGACAAGGATAGGTGCAATTGTTATGGAATCTGGTCTGGACCACCTTGCTGAAGAACCAAGTGGCACTCGGAGATCTTGAAAGGGATGAGGTTTATTTTAGACTGGAGGGCTCAGAGGAGATCATTCTCCAGAGGTCTGAGCCCTGAGCATTAGCAAACAATTTATAGCCTGTTACTTCCATATTCCTCATCCATCAGGACAGGCATTTTCTTATTAGTCCTGTTGGCCATCTTACAACAGATTTTCCTTATCATTTCCCCCTTTGATGGCCCTTTAAAGAGATCTAGTGTGTATTAGAGGGCATCACTTTTACTATGGACTAGTTCTTTTCCTTAGTTCAATGGCTTTTCTTGTGACTAATCCTGACTGGTTTATAAAGTCTCCCGAAGAAGATGCAGGTGCCCTTTCTTTCCGCAGAGAAGAGGTTCCTGCCAGGGACTTCTTTGGCTCTGGAGGGACACTAGGGAGTCAGCCACTTGTTGGTCCCACAGAAGAGCCTATACCTCCTGTGCCAGTCCCTATCCTCGTGGTTATTTCTGCCCCTAGGAGTACAGGTAGCAACACTGCTCATGTAGCCCGAACCTTAATGCTAAAGGTTAATCTAAGCACACTCTCTTTTTCTTGAAGTGTGAGGCAGTCTACTTTCCCTGAGCTTTGAGGCCGCTAAGCAGTGTGAAGCTTCCAAGTGATATTGAGGGAGTTGGTTAAAGTTTGTATAATGTCAGCCATGAATGTCCATTATCACTGTGGATTGTGGCCAGCAGGCCGAACCGGGAAACAATCTCTTTCAGGAGGACTTCAGCTCCGTTCAGTCCTGGTAGGGAAAGCTTCAATCCACCCAGAGTGTTGTACAGACTAGTACCAGGAGGATCTAAATCCTCAACTTGGCTGGACACCTGTAAAGTCTATTTCCAGACATTCAAAGGGGGTAGCTCCTTCCCTTTGGACACCTGGCAGGGGTCACAGCACAGACCGGGCATTGTTCCTGGCACAAGTCACACACGGTTCGCTTACTGTTCGACACTGTGCTGCACCCGGCTGATGTAGTACTGCTTTGTGAGGGGGGCCTCGAATGCAGGTTTTCCTAGAGTGATGGTATTCACCAACTAGATGCCCTCCAAGGGCCGCTGAGACCAAGATGTGCCCATCTAGCAGTTTCCACCATCCTGGGTGTCTGGGTGGCCCCCTCAATTTCAGCCCATTTAATTTCTTTTTTAGTATATTTTGGTGGAGGGGTCTCCGCCATGGGTGTCAGCATCATAGTAAGGAAGGGGACCTTGTCTGCCTCTCTGATGGCTGCTACTTCAGCTGCCTCATCTTCCGGGCAATTTCTCCTTGCAGTAGACTCACTGATCCCTTGCTAAGGAGGTCTTGGGCTTCCCCTCTTTTGGTGGTGGGACCTTCTCCATCCTTTCATAGTCCTTTTCCTTATTTAAAGCAGCGGGGAGGAGGCTGACCTTTCCCTCATTGTTTTCTCGGCTTCCCTCTTGGCAGTGTCCTCCCTGTTCACGTAGACCTTGTTAGCAACCTAGATCTGCAGGTGGACTGCACGCGGGTGCCTCTTAACAGTTTCATGCCCTCTTGAACTCTCTCTTCAACTGCATGATGTTTATTCCACCGAAACCCTCAAGTTTTTGGACCTTCCTTCTGGTATCTGGGGTGGCTTGGACCATGAAAGAGGTGTTTACCATCTGTCCACTTGTTGGCTTTCCTGTGTCGGGTTCAAACGGGGTGTAATGTGGTTAAGCCTCGCACAGCCTCGCATAATAATCCCCGGGGGATCCCCCTTGCTGCTGGGTGATTGAGGAGATCTCAGTCCTATTCATGGGCTTCTTAGTCCCTGCTCGGATCCCCTGGAGGAGAGGCTCTTGGTACCAGCAGATGTGGACTTGTCTTTCTGTAGTGAAGTCCCACGTGGGACGTCCTTCAGGTGCGGAGGCTCTAGCCTGGGTGCCAGGACCGACAACCCCGGCTGGTGCGTGTTCCTGAAGGTACTGCTGAGCTCCTCTCAGAACTCTCCATCTCTCTTCAGTGGTGAAGTGCAGATCAGCTGCTGGCAGTCTTCCCAAGTTGGTCGGTGGGTCTGGAAGAGGGACTCCATTAGGTCTAGCATTGCCTGTGATTTTTCAGAATATGATGGTGTGTTATGTTTCCAATTGAGGAGATCAGTAGTGGAGAAAGGCTGGTAATATCTCATCGAACAGCTAGGCTGGAGGGCTCCATTTTCATCATGTCTCTCAGGTTTCCCTCATTCTGGCATCCAGGCCAGCACATCAGTCTCTTGTACTGCCATCTGGAGGGCACCTGAGCCTGGCCGAGGGCCCAATTTGGTGGCTGGTCCAGAGGGGTGTGTGTGTGTGGGGGGTATCTGTTGAGTCCGGAGGTGGTGGGGAGGCTAAAGGTGGTGGAGCATTGGTAGCCGGGGGGTCAAGTGCTGATGGTCTCGGGAAAGCATATGGCAGGGGCAAAATTGGTTCTTCCTCCAGGTCACTGGCAGGAATTTGCAGAGGTCGGGACCTCTGTACCCTAGTCTGTTCTTTGGAGGTAAGTCGCTCCCAAGGGGGGCGGGTTTGGGCACTCTCTAACCAGGAGTCAATATGCGGGAACTGATCAGGGTAACCTGAGACTCCAGATGGGGCAGACTTTTGGGACATCTAAGGTTCCCTCTGAGGATCATCCTACCCCAAAAGTGGGCCATTCCAACTCACATAGGGTCCTCAATTTGCTGGGGGTCCTCTTAATTCTACAGTCTCCTGTAAACCCCTTCTCAAAGTTCTCAATCATAGTTTTAAGAACTGTGGGTTTGCTCTGTCCCAGCCCCATACTGTTCCCGTGAAGCGGTGTCACAAAGACAGAGGGGTAGAGGTGCCCCTTCTAATGAGGAGACCGGTCAGATGCCCATCTGGCCATGTCCCAAAGAAACTTAGGTGATGCTTAGCCATAGCAGTCTCAGCTTTGTGATTTATGATCAGGAACTATTACAATGCCACCATAGACTGTATGCCATTCACCACAGAATCTCAGATGGGCCCACTCAGACTCCGTAGGCTTTTGGTTCCCACTGGTGGAGCCATAGAATCGAACCCAGCAGGCAAGCCAGACCAAGTTGCACATTCATACTCACATACACACCAGAGGTTATTACACTCCCTCCCACAGAATTCCTACAGATGAGACCACTAGGGTCTCCGGGGAGTGATCAGCTCCCCCTTCCACTGCTATGGGTAGGCATGGCAGGATAGATTTAGGGCCCAGGCCTTACCAGTTTCCAAGGTCAGTTCCAGGTCCTCACTTACAGAGTCTCCTCTAGTCCAGTGGGAAAAGCAAAGCAGGGCCACCCGAGGCGACCGAGCTGGAGACTGCAGAAATTCAGGTAGTGCACGCCTTCTCCTTCGTGATTCCTCGGCCATCACCGCCTTGCTGTTTTCCCAAACCGGTGGCAACAACGGGTCAGCGCGGTTGGGTTTCCGGGTCAGGGAACCAAACGTTGTGGAATCTGGTCTGTATCACCCGGCAGAAGAACCAAGCAGCACTCGGAAATCTTGGAAGGGAGGAGGTTTATTTTACATCAGTGAGTTTAGAGGAGATCATTCTCCAGAGGTCTGAGCCCAGAGCATCAGCAGAGGGAACAAGGCATAGCCTGTTGCTTCCGCATTCATTATCCACCAGGGACAGGTGATTTCTCTTAGTCCTGTTGGCCATCTTACAACAGATTTTCCCTATCACAATTAGTGTTATTTTCAGCAAAGTCCTGGTAAACCAGCTCTCCAGAAAAAAATAAATAAAAACAAAACAAAGTAAAATGGCTTGTATTTTCAGATTCCTGTGTAGTATTTTCAGTAGAAAATGATGGCTTGATAACCAGCTTGCTAAGTTCTTGCACTTAACACTAGCCCCATAGCCCAGTATGGAGTGGGTCTACAGGTTTTATATATATATATTTTTTTGTTAACTTACTTATTTTAAGATAGAGAGAGAGAGCAGGGGATGGGGCAGAGAAAGAGGGAGAGAAAAAATCCCAACCAAGTTCTATGCTATCAGTGTAGAGTTTGAAACAAAACGGGGGGCTCAATCCCATCAACCATGAGATTATGACCTGAGCCAAATTCATGAGTAGGAGTCTTAACTGCCTGAGACACCCAGGTGCCCCTGTGCTAGGGCACTTATTAGGAGTACTTATTAACTCTCAAAAAGGGCACCAGAAACTGTTTCTGGAAGCCAAGAAAAATTTTACAGAAGGGCATGCCTCAGGGGACAACAGAAAATGATCAATTAGATAAGCTTTCACCGTAAGTAAGGAAGGAGGGAAAAATCACAATACAGAAGGATGCTAGTCAAGCAGAAAGACCATTTTGTGCCACGGCCAGAAATGTAAGAAAATTAAAACACATATTCAGAAAATGACCAATGTCACATTTAAGGAAATGTGATGGAGTGGGGTGGTGTCAGGTAATGTAAGATAAGGCTACTGTCAGGCAGGAAGTAGGTCATTAAAAAACCTATTTCCATCTTATCTCATAGACAAATGGGCAACCACTTACAAAACCAAGCACTATGGAAAATCACTTAAGAAATTTCATAGATAAGATGAATGCCAGGATTCATAAGAAAAGGTTATGAGTAAGAGAAAGAGAAAGATATTTCAGCCAGAAGGCCTGGAGTCAAACCTCAGGTTATGGATGAATACACTAATGGAACTTACCATTGGCAGACCCACAGACCCAAGGAGAGGGACAATGTAGCCATTTCCCCTGCCTTTCTATTCCTGATTCAGTTATTATCACCTGCTCTTACAATGTGGGCTTCATCCCAGAGCCTGTCATTCACTTTTATACCTCAAGACAAAAGTAGCCAGAATAAAATTTTGAAAACAATAAATTAATGGGCTTCCACTTATTTGTAATTCATGTTTCTCAATTAATCCACCTAACCACCTAATGGAGAAGAAGCATAGCTTAGATTTGAGCTAGAAGGCATTAGTCCAAATAGTGGGTGTGCTGCTGAGAAGCTGAATCCTTTATCTGCAAAGTACACACAGGAATAGTACTTATGTTCGGGGTTGTTAAGAGGATTAGGTGAGCTAATTTTTGAAGAACCTTAAGAACAGTGCTAGCTATTAGTAGACACTACATAAGTGAAAGAAAGGAAAGTTGTACGGGTAACAGTTACTGCAAGAACAAAGGGTATAGATGTAGGGATAAGTGTCATCTAGACAGGAAGAGGAAATAGAAAATCAATTGACCCCATCCTTGAGCAAACCATGAGAAGAGCGTGAAATGCACACATTGTGGTTTCCTCTCTCTTTCCCCACTCTTCTCCCATTCACTGGATGGTGAAACCCAGTAGAAAACGGGAGTTTTGGGTATGGATTCTGGTTTGAGACTTTGGGGAACTTTCCACAGGGGAACATTGCCAGCATGGACAAACCCATCATATCAGACTAAAATCAGTAGCTGTGGTGGTAGATAGAGGCCTGAGTTCAGCTCCTGGACATTCACTATGAACCCCACACTAAACAGAAGGTGTGCAGAAGTCCCTACAATTGTGTTCAAGGATGTGGAAGAATGAGAAGGTGCAGAGTGAAAACTCAGTGGGCCATACTTAATGATGGCAGGGCCCCAGTGCTCCAGGAGGAATAGGCAGCAGACAGGGATTTCCATGGGATATGTAGCGCTTGAATCCAACAGACAGGTGTGTGGGAACATGAAGGCTAAAGCAGCATATTATCCTGTAGAAAGGAATAATTGACACTGATGTGTCATACATTCTGGTACTATAAATATTCATAAAGAGTAAGAGGGATTTCTTCTATTTAGAGACTGCTACACAAAGACAGGTGAGCTCCACCCTCTCTCACAGCCTAGAAATAACTGGAAAATCCCAGTGGAGAAAATAAAACAAGTTTTCACTGAAACCTTGGTGGCCGCCAGAGCACTTAGGGGGGCTATTTCCCGGTATAGCGGGGCTGCCTGCCTGATACAGGTCCCAAATGGATCCATCTATTTTTTCCTGTAATTCCTGACACATGAATGCCCTATGACTTTCTGACTTTCTGGCCTGATGTCCCTACTTAGACTGAATGACCAGCAAGGAAGGGTTCAACAGTTCCAGCCAGTCAAATGAAAATTATATAGTTCACTGGCCTGGCTGTGCCACTGCCTTGGTTTTACACAAAATGATGGCAACTTCCTCCGTGGGGAAAACATTATCCACCCCCTTCACCATCTGAAACAAAGCTCTTAGCACAACGGAGCCCTTGAGGCACAGAGATTCCTGTGTGGCTAAACTGAAACCCAATTGTGTCCACTGGGCTCCTGCAGCTGTTCAAACTCAGGATTGCTACTCAGGACTAAAAATGAACATGGTCACTCAGTTCAGGGGGGAGGAGCTTGAAATCATGCCCATAGCTCTGCTCAGTATTCCCCTTAAAAAGTTTTGTTATATTTTTACTGACTTTTGGGCCAGGAAATTATATGCTGACAGGTGCAAAACACCTCTGTTTGGGACTATAGATTATCAGAACAAATCATACTGCTGATGGGACTGCCCACCTCACTCATGTAGATATCCCTGTATGGCTCCATTTTCAGATGAGTTATGTATGATTCTGGCATCGAAGCCATCAGTAAATGTCAAGGTTGAGTCCTGCCAAAAGTTGCTTTATTTGTCTTGCTGTAAAGAAAGCTGGTGCCTGGGACAGAGATGTGACTCATTCCTAACACATCAGTTATATCAGATTTTTAACCCCTTCTCAGGGCTACAAATGGGATGTCTCCACTAATAATAGTTTTCAGGTTCCAGTGCTACTTCCACAGCCCAGTCAGTCTGTTACAGACACAACACCACAGACCTTGAAACTTATCTGCATCATGTTTCTGGCTCTGGACCATTTATAGTCAGACCATGATACCCCCCTTCTCACAAAGGAGTCGAGGCATGGGATGGATGGCCGTTCTGCACCCCTTGCCACTCACAACCATTGGGAGTGCTTGTCCATAGTGGGATGCCAACCTCAAAAATCAACTCAAAACTATTCTAATTCTATCTCTCTCCCTGCCACCTGCTCCACACACCTCAGTAACAGTTTGGCCACTAAATATGGCTGTCTTCCCCAAAGGATTATCTCTTCTTGGCTGCTTTCTGAATAATGAACAGAACATAAGTTGGGGGGTATGATAAACTTACTTTAAATTTGGGGATTTTTGCCTTGACAAGTCTTAGACTTGTTTTCTCTTCCTTGTAAAAGTAACCACAGCCCAGGCTGATTTTACACCCTCTGGGTAGCAAGATGATCAAAGGAGCCAGAAAGATTCAAATGTGATAATGATTCAGACATCAGGGGTAAAACACATGGTTCCACTTGCACTTCACACTCATGGTTGAAAGGCCGGGATGTAACTAGGAGGTGATCACCGAAGAAATGAATTACAGGCACTAGAAGGGGCCACAACAATGCTGGCGTGTTGGAGGGGGAGCATCGCCCCAAGGTCCTGGGACCTGACCCTAAGAGTTACAAGGGGCCTGGCATGAACACCTCAGTCTAAAGCAAACCTCAGCCGCCTCTGGAATTCTGGGCTGCTGCTGGATTTGTCAACCCTTCCTGGTGCCATGAAACAGGAAAATGCATGTAGACATGATGGGTCCTATGATTTTCAAATTTGCCCTTCAGGCATGGAGGTAGATGGTTGACGAAGGAAATCCACCAAGAGTCAGGGGCGTTCCTCACAGTTGCCCACTGCAAACACAATCCTGAGGGACAGCCCTGAGGAGAGAGCCATCAGACTTGCTTTCCCCAGTGTGCCCCCTGGGGCCATTCTGTGCCAGACTGGAGTGTTTCCAAAGAGACATCTCCCTGTGTGAAGGGCTTTCTCCAGAACCCAAAAGGCAGATGGCAGTGAATTACAGCTTGTGGGTTTCTAGCCCATTTTGCCAATGTGCCATCACAGAGTCTTCTCTGCCATTAGGGAGCCAAGGTCATGCCCTCTCCAACACCACGTGGATCTCAGAGCTGGAGGAAAGGGGTCTCCCTTCATATGAGGAGGAAAGTCTGAGGGTGTATTTGTATATTCATGTTTCTTTGTGTTAAGTGTGGTGAACAGAATTTTTGAGGTCCTTTATTGTGGCCAATTGTCTGAATAAAAAATAAAAGAAAGCCAGTTGTTTATCATTTTACGCATTATAATTATCTTCCATAGACTAAAAGGTGCTAACAGGTGCCCTAAGGAACAGTTTTGGAAATTAACTTATTTAATATTCTAATTAATGATCTGAAAGAGAGAAGAACAAGAACTTTAATGAACTATCTAGCATGACTAATTTGAAAGGTGCTAAGGACACAATCAGAAGCAGATAAATTATAAAAATTTACTTAGAAAAACATGAACAACTGAAACAAATTTAAATTTTGCACAAAAGAACTCAAGGCAGTCTAAAGAAAATGAAAATGATGTTCAAGCACTAGAAAGGGACAGTAAGATTAGGAGAGCACTTGTGGGGCCTGACAGGAAGTGCTCTGAATCAAGGCTAATATTTTTATTTTTTGGAATTTGTGGATTTATGTGTTTACAACAGCAAATGATTTTATTCTTTCTTCCTTTCTTTCTTTCTTTCTTTCTTTCTTTCTTTCTTTCTTTCTTTCTTTCTCTTTCTTTCTTTCTTTTTTTTGTGAAGACTTGAACCCCTCTTCTCTAGAACAAAATAGAAATGATTCTATGTTTATTCTTTTACTGGCTCTCCTGGTTTATTTGGTGAGCCCATCACCCCTCTGGCCATCAGTAGGGTCTGAGAATTTTAATTCTCTGGACCCTCCAAAATTGGATTTTATCAAACTTTTAAAGTTTGTCAGTCTTACAGGAGATAAAAATATATCATGGTTTTAAATTACATTTCCCTCTGGGTGCCTGGGTGGCTTAGATCATGACTTTGGCTCATGATCTCATGGTTCATGAGTTCCGGCCCCATGTTGGGCTCTGTGCTGACAGCTTGGAGCCTGGAGCCTGCTTCGGCTTCTGTGTCTCCCTCTTTCTGCCCCTCCCCATTGCGCTCTCTCTCTCTCTCTCAAAAATAAGCATTAAAAATATTATTTCACTTCTAAAAATTAATAAAAATAAATACATAAATAAATTACATTCCCCTCTTTATTAATGAGATTGAGTGTTTTCTTCACATTTTCGTTGGGCATGTACATTCCTTCATGAATGGCGTCCCTGCCTGTGTACTTCTCTCGTTTTTATGTTAGGTTTCTTCTTTGTATTCCCCAAAATAAATTTTGTATGTTAAGAATATTATCAGCAGCTCAGTCGGTTGAGTTGATTCTTGATTTTGGCTCAATCCACAATCCCAGGATCATGGGAACAAGCCCCATGTCAGGCTCTACTTTAAACATGGAGCCTGCTTGAGGTTCTCTCTGTCTCTCTCTGTCTCTTTCACTCTCTCTATCCCTCTCTCTTTTTCTCCCTCTGGCCCTCTCCCCTGCTCCTGCTCTATCTCTCTAAAAGTAAAATAATAAAATTAAATAAAAAATAAAACTTTACAAAAAGAATATTAAATATTTGTCATGTGTGTTGTAAATACCTTTTGTGATATATATTGTGTCTTTTGAGTTTGCTCATAGATTTTCATCACACAATATAAAATATATAATTGTTAAATACATTTACTTCCTTTTATATTTTTTCATCTTTTTTGCTACAGGAAGTTTTTCCATGTTTAAATTAAACAGGATTGTCCTAAATTGTATTCTAATCCCAAAAATTAGACTAATCATACACCTAATTTTTTTGTACAGATGTGCCTGTAGCAGTAGGAGACACAGAAATCATTCAGCATGGCCAACAGGGAAGACTATCAACTATTGTCGTGAGACTGAAGTCTACTTACAGGCTCTGCTTTTGCAACATGACTTTGGATGATATGTTTAATTTCCTGGGGTCTTAGCTTCTTTTTTTTTTTTTAAGAGATTATATTATTTTGGGTTTTTTAAAAATCTTTATTTTTGAGAGAGAAATATTGAGAGAGAGAGAGAGAAAGTAGGGGAGGGGCAAAGAGACAGGGAGATACAGAATCTGAAGCAGGCTCCAGGCTCCAAGCTGTCAGCACAGAGCCAGATGAGAGGCTTAAACTCATGAACCTTGAGATTATGACCTGAGCCAAAGTTGGATGCTTAACTGACTAAACCACCCAGGTGCTCCAAGAGATTAGGTCTATATTCTGCCCAATAGAGTTATCTCTAGGATATGTACAGGGTGCTCCAGGAATGTGTTTATTATGGGAGCCCTATGTATTAAATAATTCAAATCACCCTCATCAGCCTGTTACCACTTTGTGTACCTGATCTCATGAGATCCTTCAAAAGGAATGAGGTGCTGGGGGAAATCCACTGTGGTCATGAATCCCAAAGCTCTTCGGTGCATCTGGTCAATCCCACTGATGGGAAGGAGACAGGATCAGAGTGTTCCCTGAAAAAGACAGAGTCTCTGCCCGTCTGAGTTCTGATTCAAGCTCAAAGTTTCCTGCTGGAAAGGCAGTGCCTGATTCACAATTAAAAAAACAAAACAAAACACAACACAAACGGTAGTTATCCCTTTAAAATAGAGCCAATCTCATTAAATGCTTATTAGCCCTAATGACAAATTTGTAAAACACAGTTTCTAATTCCTATTAGTGAGGCTAGTGGGTTATATTGATGGAAGAAGAAGGGACCTTTCCTCTAGAGATATTCCAGTTAGTGACCCAAGGTACGTCATTATCAGTGAAGCAGAAGATACTCAAAAAGCATTGCATTGCAAATGTGAAGTCATTTTATTACATATATTTAATAATTAACACTATAGTACTTTATCATTCTATCAATGCCACACATAGGATACATTAGAGAGTGAGTCGTACGTCAATATTTTTAAAAAGCATAATAGAGTTCACCATTAATTGATTAGTTAATATGCTCCAGGTCCTGCCTCAGTTCCCTTAATGCAATAATTATGCTCTTAAATTAGTAGAAAAACTTGGAATTTTGTCATGGGTCTGATTCAAGGGTCTGTCACAATTAGTCAGTAAAATGTGGTCAGATCACTGTGAAATGGAGATCATAATCTTTATTTTAAAGACCCTAAGTATTACATAGGTGATGTAGCAGCACACAAGAAGCACATCTGTCTCTAACCCAAAAATGAGAAGAATGGATTCTGCAGAGAGATAGTAGAAATAGCCCATCAGTGAATCCACAGGGCCCCCATCGGGCCCTGTGTGGGTATCCCCACAGCCCACAGTCAGGCATGGTGTATAGTTTCTCTTATGATGAGTGAAAGGAAAAATGTGTGGTTTTGCCTTCAGAAGAAAGCTTGGCAGCATAGTTTGCAGTGTCCGGGAGCTGCAGGACAGCCAGAGGTCAGCCAGTCCGGAGCTGCCACATTGGGGCACCACGACTACTGTTTGCGGATCTGCAATTACACAGGGTGGAACAGAGGAGTGTGTGTGAGGAAACATGGGTGAAGCTTATGATTCCACAAAATAAATCTGCTTGGTACACCCTGGATGGTTTCTGAAAACTAATCACTAAAGTGAATGAAAGAAGTTCAGTGAAGAGGCTTTTTTAAACTTGACTTTGAAATTCAAACAGAAGCTTCTGCCTGTGCTTTGCTGCCTTGGTTTTCGCAGTCCTGTTCTGTTTCCAAATGAAAATGATTTGATCTCACATAATCATTGCCTACAACACACTCCCCCTAGTCACGTGGGTTCCTTATAACCACGATATCTGACTCCTTATTCAAAAATGACTTGAGCTTCAAAAATACAAACATTTTAATATTGACTTGGTGCAACTAAGAGCCTTTCCTATAAAAAATTAAGAAACAGAGCTGCCCTGCTCTATTTTTTTTATCCACCTAGTGTTTCGTTTTCAGGGATAGAAATCCTCTTCATGTCCCCTTTCATATGTATGTTTTTAACAGAGCATTTTCACCTTCACCGATCACAAGTCCAAAATCCATTCAGCTGGAATAATGTGCTTATTCATCAACTGGAGGTCCATGGCGTAGGCAGTGCCGATGGACAGATTTATAGGTAAAGTGCCAGGAATATGCTGGGTGCTTGATGAAGTGTTGCACTCTCTTGGCTGAGAACAATTCAACTGCACACATATTTTATTAAAAATAAGCAATCGACTTTTGAATGATCTGCCTCTCACACAGAGAATCACACTAATCTCTGAGCCGTATGCTTCATCGTCATGGCCAGAATAAATTCACGGCTGACGATGAGCTCACTTGTAACAGAAAATGCCATCGCTTGAAAGGCTTCAGATTTCCTTTAAAAATATACACTAAAGTATTTGGTGGAGAAAAGGTGGGCCTCTGACCATGGCGCCTATACCGGCCTCACTTATGGTGCCAGGGTTGGCCTGGAAACAACACCTTGGAATATGATACAGGGCCCGGGATTCCAGAAAATGTCAGATGTATAGGAGCTTATTACAAATGCGTTATCTTGTTTCTCCCAACAAATCATCTGTCTACCATGAAATGTTACAGGACTTTATCCCATGAAGCCCCTCTGTTGATGGCCCCTCCCGTTGCATCTGGTCTCCGCTCAGGAGCATTTGCTCCCATAGTCTCCTGTGCAGCACAGAGGGCTCTCTTTGGGGACATGCTAGCAGAGTACCTTCCTGCTTGCCGCTCCTCAAGTCCTCTGGGTCCTGACTTTTCCTTCCTCTCTGACCCTCAGATTCTACAGTTTCAAAGTTGTGGTTTTCGTTCCATTAGCTAAGTCACCACCAGTAACAACAGCTATCCCCTCCCAACATGGACTGAACTGCCAGCCACGGTGCATTAAGTTACACAGTCGTTACAGAAACCCGAAGAAAATGCTGTCTGGATTATTTTTGTTTTACCAATTAGTTAGAAGAGGGAGTTAAAGAGGCACATGGAGGTGGCAACTTTTACTCAATGTGACATATCTTTGAAGTAGTGAAGCAAGGGTTGGGGAGTAGGTAGTCTGACTCCAGAATATGAATTGAACCACTTTGTTGACAGAGGAAATGGCCCTCGGCGCATATAATGAGAATTATTATAATAACAGTTATTATATGAGAATAAGAACTTAGTTCATGGGAGAAGAAGTAGCTCAGGCCCTCTGTCCAGGCCGGTGCAGTCCAGCTCCGAGAGGGGCTCTCAGCTGGGAGTCTGTGATCACATAGACCTGTCACGCCCTACCACTTGGTCATCGGTAAGTGACACTCTTGTGCACATGAGATATACCATGCAAAATCAATTTTAGATTTAGTAAGATACACATAAATTTTGGAACACCTAGGTGGTTCAGTCAGTTGAGTGTTTGACTCTTGATTTAGTCTCAGGTCATGATCCTGGGTTTGGGATTGAGCCCCACATGGATCCCCATGTTCAGCAGGGAGCCTGCTTAAGACTTTCTCTCTCTCCTTCCCACTCCCGCTCACTCATGCTCCCTCTCTCAAAAATAAATAAATAAACTTTGAAAAATAATACACACAAATATAGTCTATGTAAAAGTCTTATTGTACCTACTTCAAAAAAATCTGAGTCTCTTAATTGACATCCATTGTTAAGTCTATTAATTGATTCTTCTGTCAGTAAAGACTCATGTATTTTAAATTGCCATTACCATTTTAAAATAATAATATTAGTCTTTATATTAAAGTTTTAGCCGGGTAATGGTTGGTACAAGTTCATTGATCTCCTTGTATTGTCTTAAACATCTTTTCATGCTCTTGTTTTTCTCCTTAGTGTTGCAGGAATTAAAAATCTTATGAAGAGATTTGGAAAATCTCTTCCAAATACTACTCTGGTAGTATTTGAGCACTTTTAGTTCACTAATGGACATTCTGCTCCAAGGATTTCTCTAACTTCACTGAGAGAGGTGAAAAAGAACAGCTCCCTTTAAATATGTTAGTTATGCCCACACTGACCTGGTGAAGCATAAATAAGTAATTGTCTGCTTTGGTCTTTTATCCCCTTGCTTTTGTACATGAGCACACCATCAGCTGACTTGTAAGCTATGTATATCTTTCCACATCCTGTGGAGCGGGGCTACGGCCATTGGCATACACATCTTCCAGAAAGCAGTTTTGCAAATTGTTTTGTGACAACTGGGATTCACAGTGTTAGATTTGCATTCACACATTAACTGGCAGGAATAAACCCAGGGAAGACAAGCAGTAACTAGCAGACCCTGTGATCTCAGGGCGTGGATGCCTCCTGTGGACTGAATGGTAAGCTAACCTGGGTCTTTTCAGTTTCAACCTAGACAGTGAGGCTAAAATTATCAGCAAATGTGAAGACCCGCAGTAAACATTTATTAGTCTCTTATACACAAGACTTTCCATTATACAATGAGAATTTAAGATATTATATACAATCATTATAGATCCCTCTCTTTTCTCCCTCAGGAACGTCTTTGGCTGCCCACTGGTATAGAAAGAAGAAGGCAGGAAACACAACCATATCACCCTAACATCTGGGACATCCACATATACAGTGAGTATTTTTTGCCATTTACAGGTGTCTCTGTGTCGATACTTCTCACGTCCCTGGAGGTCACATGAAGATATTTTGTCACTCTTTGCCACGGAGAAGCTGGGCAAAATTTCCAAGAGATTGCTCTTTTCCCTCATTTCTAATGGTGATATAAGTCTCATTCCAGCCCTTCTGCCCTTATTTCATTTTTATAGTAGGCTGTTCATCACAAAAGAACATTAAAGCATATGGGGGGGGGTCGATGAGGATATTTGTATATGTTTCTGCCTTAAAGAAAAGGGTCCTTTTCCTGTGCCTCTTAAATGTTCTTCTGAGGGTCACCTCTGCTTGCAAGCTTTCCCTGACTCAGAGAAACAGGCCTCTATTCCCTTATGAGTCTATTAGACTATATATCATCTTATTTTATAATTAGTCATTTATGCATTGTTTTCTGCCACCAGACTGAGAGCTCTTCCAGGAGATAAATTATGTCATAGTCACCTTGTGTGTACACTGGGATCTGACAATATTTTGTTGAATGAATGACTGAACTAATGAGAAATTCATTACAAATTTTAGGAAAGTATTTTGACAGAGTCTTATGTATTCTTCATATAATATTTCCGGTCATTTGAGATCAGTGTTTACATATCATCTATATAGTTACATGAATGAAATAAAATATTATAAACTTCTTTATTTCAGGATGCGATTTAGTGGTCAACTACTATTCCATCTATTTGTTTTAAATATTTTTCACTTAGAGAAAAAACATTTTTATAAAACCTCAGGACAAGAAACACCACACTGGTACATATTTTACATTTTTCATGAAAACTCTATCTGTGGAGTTTTTAAATGTACAATGGAACTGGAAGTCTGTCCTTCTCCAATGTTAAAATATCAGTCAGATGTCGCAGGATAAAGTACCCAACCCTCAACAAATATGTGAAGTTGAGAGATGAAACCCAGTCTTTTTCATGCACTTTCCTCAGGGCCCACATCTATGCTAATTCATGTTTCCTCTCGGGATCCATTTAAAAGGGTTGGAGAGGGTTCAGCATGGGACAAAGAGCCAGAAGCTTTTACTTCCCCCTTCCAGAAAGTAGCAGGAGATGAAACTAAGATAGGCAGGGAGCTTCACTGTCAGTCAAGATTAAACCAATTTAAAGGATATGAAGAAAGAAATGTCTTTACCTTTTTCAAAGGTTTTCCATGCCTGAGGATCTTCCTATCTGAGGTCATATAATTCCAATCCCATTTGGGTTGTCTGTTCTTCATGTTGGAATGTCACAAGGGGAGATTCGAATAGAACTTCCAGTACCCAGTACTCTTTTCTTAACCAAATTTATTTCCTTCTGATGCTGAAATAGTACAGAAGAAATTTGGATAAGGGTAATAGAACATGAACTGCTAAATGTGAGAATATGCCAGCTTGGGCACATAGGTGGGCACTTGGGTACAAGAGAGAGAAAAATGCACCAGGGAATGGAAGAGAAGAGCAAGAAAGGAGTTGGAATGGCAAAACGAATTTTGAATAATCCGGTGACGGGGCCTTAGGTATGGTGGCAAATGAGACAAACACTGACCTCAACACTCAGGGCTTCTCATGTAATACTCAGAGGACTGTCTTCACATTAAAAATGGATTCCTGTAAAAAAAATGCATATTCCGGGTTCCTCTTAAAGTTGCTCAAAGTAAAATGTCATGTAAATATGAATGCTACATCTGGACGCTTCTTCACTAGTGTATCTGGTGTCTTGACTGAGATGATCCAAAATCTAGGGTCCCCTGATACTATGTATAGAAAGATCAACACATGGCCTCTGCCCGGGTCTTGGGTGTGTTCCCAGCACGGTGGATCTGAGGTCTTCACATATCCTATGCGGTGCCCCAGGGACAAGATGGAAGCTTCACTACTATATGTCAGAAGTGATGTGACATCATTTTTACCATACCATAGAAACACAATAATAAATTTACTCAGATTCAGGGTGAGAGAACTTGAGCCCTGTTTTCTTTTTTCCTTTTTTTTAAAATTTTTACTGTTTCTTTTATTTTTGAGAGAGATAGACAGAGTGTGAGCAGGGGAGGGGTACAGAGAGAGGGAGACACAGAATCTGAAGCAGCTGTCAGCACAGAGCCTGATGTAAGGTTCGAACTCATGAACCGTGAGATTATGACCTGAGCTGAAGTCAGGTGCTTAACTGACTGAGCCACCCAGGCGCCTTGTGCCCTCTTTTCAATGCAAACATTTTGCAGCCTTTTTTTTTTAATTGTGCCAGTTCACCATCAGATAACAAATTATCTGTATTCATTCCATATGCAAACCATGCTCACTCATCCAGACACTTAAAAAAATCTTATCAGCTTAGGACTAATTCAAGCTTGAGGTCCAAGATCCCTTCATTTCAGTCAATCCACATACACTTCCTTTTCACCAGAAGAGTGGTCAGATGAAGAATTACATGATGCGTCCCCCCGGTGGACACAGAACAGTGAAGCAGGGATACAAGATGTGTGAGGGAAGTCTCCCTCTGTGCGGCCGGAGACACAGGCATCACGGGCTCCTTGATATTCTGAAATCCGGCCAGTTCCTTGATTGAAGAGAAGTCCTAGTCTATAGGATTTTGTTCTTGGTTGTTCTTTTTTTTCCCCCTAACATCAAAAACCACTCTATTTATTTACATCCAAGCTAGTTAGCATACAGTGCAATAATGATCTCAGGAGTAGAATCTAGTGATTCATCCCCTACACAAAACACCCAGTTCTCATCCCAACAAGTGTCCTCCTTAATGCCCATCACCCATTTAGCCCATCCTCCACCTACAACCCCTCCAGCAACCCTCAGTTGGTTCTCTGTATTTAAGAGTCTCTTATGTTTTGTCCCCTTCCTTGTTTTTATATTATTTTTGTTTTCGTTCCTGCATCTATTCTGTTTCTTAAATTCCACATATGAGTGAAGTTATATGATATCTGTATTTCTATGACTGGGTAATTTTGCTTAGCAGAACACCCTCTAGTTCCAACCACATAGCTGCAAATGGCAATATTTCATTCTTTTTGATTGCCAAGTAATACTCCATTGTGTGTATGTATACACACACACACACACCACATCTTCTTTATCCATTCACCCATCGATGGACATTTGGGCTCTTTCCATACTTTGCCTATTGTTGATAGTGCTGCTATAAACATTGGGGTACATGTGCCCCTTTGAAACAGCAATCCTGTATCCTATGGATAAGTACCTAGTAGCGCAATTGCTGGGTCTTAGGGTAGTTCTATGTTTAACTTTTTGAGGAACCTCCATACTGTTTTCCAGAGTGGCTGAAGCAGTTTGCATCCTACCATCAGTGAACAAGCATTCCTCTTTCTCCACATCCTCGCCAATATCTGCTGTTGCCTGAGTTGTTAATTTCAGCCATTTTGCTGGGTGTGAGATGATATCTCATTGTGGTTGGGATTTGTATTTTCCCGATGACGAGCGATGATGTTGTTCTCAGTTGTTCTTAATTTTGTCCCCCGATTCCACCCTCTCAGTTGGCCTATCTTTTCCAGAAGGAATACCTTGTTTTTACAACAAAGTAGATTCTCAGCCTCTTTCTTGCTCAAGGAAGGTTTGAGGTGCACAGGCCTTTTATACATTGCTCACTCTCCGGCCCTTTGATACAAAGGCACTTCCACCACTAAGATTATTTCAAACTTGTATGGGTTTATTGTGGATTTTCTTAGAGAATTGTTCTACTGGACAAGTTCCCTTGAGATGGGGCTTCTCTATCTCAGGCCCCCAGTGAGGCTGCTGAGGGACTGTGACATTAAGAGTCTTTGAAGTCCTTAAAACCCTATAGTCACAGACTTAAAATCCCTGTAAGGCTTTTTCTTTCCCTGAGGGTCCTTGCAGATACCACGTTAGAGCTCTCTCAGGTCTTAGCAATGGTCTCATCTTTGTCCTGGGAACTCAGTTTTATGTTTGCCTAAGACATTTGACGTCTAGAGAAACCAGATGGGAAATAGTTTTGTTGTTAAAATCAGAAGGTTCTGACCTCTTTATATTTCCTCCACATTCTCCTTGAAAAATTATTTGTTTGACTTATTTCTATTCCTCCCTCAAGGTACATCCCTCGAGGAGATTAGCTCTCATATTCTCCCTGGAAATCTCTCCTGCTAGATCATCAGACACATTTTTGGTACATTTTGTTTTCCACAAAACCACATGTAACAGGTGTGGGAAACTGCCCATGATAACAATGCAATGAAATCCTTTCTTTGATCCTTATTGACACAAAATGCACAAACCTTCTAGTAATTCTAAAAATATAAAAACAGTAAAGGAAGAGAGTTTCATCTGAGCCCAGGTGAGGACAATCACCCAGAGGATACACAGTCTTCACAAAGAGTCAGTTCCAGGGAGGGAACATTTGGGGCCGGGTTATATACATTTTTTACATGAAGAGTTACACATTATTAGCCCAAGAACATGTCAGAAAGTTGCAGACTTATCTTAGGTTTCTGGTATATGAAGAGCTGTATCACTTTAATCTTATAGTACCAGGGAAATTTCTTCCATTCCCTTATTTTTTGTGTCCAGAATGCTCCTTTTTGGGGATTTTCTTTAATGAAATAGATGGGCAATGCATGCTCTGGGCAGAAATAGAGCCTGGGCTTTGAGATTCTGCTGACTTGTTCTGACTTGGTGAGTGTTACAGGGGTAGCTTCCTGGGAGCCCAGAAGCAGAGCCCACCAACATGGAAAGTTGAAAATTCCTTTCATCACCATCCAATGACCCTTCCTCCCCTGGGTCCTGGCTATCTGTGCTGAGGCTCACTGGGATCCTCTGACAGCTTCCCCAAGGCCATTGTGCCTTCTGACCATCACTACCTAGGAGCAGAGACTGTGACCCACACTCTACAGATTCCTATGACAGCACTGCCACCAGGCACCAGGATCAGGTCCCATTACCATTTTCTTTTATTATCTTTTTGATGTTTGCAGAATCTGTAATGCCCTTCACTATTCCTGACTGTGGCTGTTTGTACAATTTTTTGTTTTTAAATTGGTCTTACAAGAGGCTTGTCAACATTACTAGTCTTTCCAAAGAATCAATTTATGACATCAAGTTTTACATTTATTTCAATTATATTAAATTATCCTCATTATTATTTATGAATTCATCTAAATTATTATTAATTTATATTATTATCATTATTAGGTTTTTTATCCCAATTATTTTATTTTAATAGGATGTTGATTATAAATTTTTAGAAGGATGCTTAGGGCATAGCTTTTTATCCTTTTTTCAACATATGCACTTAAGCAATAAATTTCCTTCAAAACACAGGTTTCTGTACAATCTGTAAGTTTGTCATTATTTTCATTACCATTCAGTTTAAAATCTAATCTAATTGTTATTCAGATTTATTCTTTCATCTCCAGGTTACCTAGAAGTGAATTGCTTCTCTAAAAACATAAGAGATGTTTTAAACATTTTTTTGATGTTGTTGATGTTTCCCTTAATTCTATTTTGATTGGAGAACATAACTAGTTTATTTCCATCCCTTACAATTTTTGGAGACATTCTTTATGACCCAGGAAATACAGTTTTCAAAATGTACTGTGTTCCAGAAAATGACATTCTCTGAAGTTGTTGGGGGAAGTGTGATGTCAATCAGAGCATATTGGTTCATTTCCAAGTCAGAACTTCTTGGTGCTATAGATTATGGACTTGTCTGGTTGTTCTATTGGTTACTAAGAGAAATACATTATTTTCCATCATAGTATTTAAATTTCTCCCAACCCTGTCAATTTCTTGCTTTATGCAACAAGATGCTATTATGTATGCACTCACATTAAAAATGTTATAATTTATGGGTGGATTAGTGTTTTTATTAATATTAAGTGTCTCTCTGTGAAGGAATGTTTTGCCTTAAATTACGTTTTGATATTAATGTAGCCATATCAGTTTATTATTTAGGTTAGCGTTTCCATCGTATTTTATCTCCATAATTTATGTTGTCAACCACACTGTATCATTATATTTTAGGTCTTTCTCTTAGAATCCAGATATAGGTGACTTTTTTGTTGTTGATTTTATTTGTTTGTTTTGGTTCTTAATTTTAGTGGGAGATCAGAAACAGGCAGAGAGACAGAGACAGAATCTTAAGCAGGCTCCATGCAGCTCAGAGCCGGACGTGGGGCTCAACCCAACGAACCATGAGATCATGATCTGCGCCGAAACCTAGAGTCAAATGCTCAACCAACTGAGCCATCCAGGTGGCCCAAGGTGACCTTCTAAAAATCCATTCTGACAAGGGGCACTGCCAGTGTAGATCCTGCTTGAGATTCTGCCTCCCCTCTCTGTCCCTTCCCTGCCTGTATTCTCTCTGTCTCTCTCTCTCTCCCACTGTCTCTCAAATTTAAATAAACGTAAAAAACAATCCAGTCTGACAATCTGTTTAATTTGGAAAACTTAGTCTATCTAGATTGAAGAAAAATTTTGAATTTATGCTTAAGTATTATTTTTTACAATTTTATTTTTATTTTTTTCTGGTCCTTTTTCCCCCCTCTTCTTTCTTTAAGATTAATAATTGTATTTTAAAATTCCATTTCTCCCTTCTAATGGCTAATCCATTACAATGCTGCTATTTCCTGGTTATACCAAAGACTTCAGTGTATTTCCTGAATACCTTTCTCATTCCCCAGGAGACGTGATGACTGTAGAGTGTCTTAACCACTTTTCCAGACTCCCAAATAACCTATTATAGATGTCAAGTGTATGTTTATGTATAACCCTGTTATGTATGTTTATATGCATGCATACACACAGACACACACACACACACACATCATTTGCGGTTTTATGCAATGTGTACATATCCAATGCTATGTTCTATAGGAACAACTTACTCATTTAAACCCATTGACACATCTACCGTCTCAACTAGTTTTTATTCTTTCCTGCAGCAGATCATTTTGTTTCTGTGAGAAGAATACTCTGGTATTTTTGCAAAAGCTCTGTTGGTGAGTATGAGTTGTTTTCTGTCTTTAAGCATCCTTATCTGGGCTTCATTTTACTTTCAGATTTCAACAGGTCACGTCAATAGGGATAGGATTCTTAGTCGCTGTGCTCCCCAAGGCCACCGTCATGCTTGCAGATGCAGTAGGAGTCATGAGACTCAGCCTAGGGGGTACTTATGACTGAGACTTCTCACCAGGGCCCAGCACAGATCCGCACTGCCATCACGGGGCCACAATAGGAATGCAGAGTGTAGAGGAATCCACGTGCTCTCTCCCTTCTGAGAATTCATGCAGAGTACACTCTTCCCCTAGCCACAGAACTGCAGCAAGATGTGTGTGATTTGATGCACCCGGAGGCATGTAAGAGATTTCACGTCGGATGTTTCATTAGGGTTGATCATGCTGGCACCTGCTGCCTAGCACATACCAAAGTTCTAGACTCCCAGGAAAGCAGGTGTTTCACATAAACCATAAAGAGATAGACAGCGGACAAGCAGGGGAGGTGCAGAGAGAGAGGAAGACAGAATGTGAAGCAGGCTCCAGGCTCTGAGCTGTCAGCTGTCAGTGGGGCTTGAACCCAGAACCACGAGATCATGACCTGAGCTGACGGACACTTAACCAACAGATCCACCCAGGCGCCCCTAAACATAGCACTCTCAAGTTTGATATGTTTTTCTGTATGGCTGGTAATTAGTTTTTAAGTCTTCTGCAAATATGATTCCAATGTCTTCTGCTTAGTACTGTTACTAGTTATATGTCAGCAGGTAGCATGATTGATGCATTAAATAAAATAATATATGTTCTATTTCTATTTAAAATTTGTCTCCAAGATTGATCACAGTGTGCTCAGATTGGTTTCTCCTAACATTTATCCTGCTTTGCTGCTTTCTAAAGGCAGTGCTTTAAATCTGTGGTTGGGTATCTTCCATAACTTTTGGAAAATTTCAGGCATATCTCTTCATATATTAGCCCTTTTGTATTTCTCTTCTGCCCCTAAGATTACAATTATTTACATGTCTGACGTTTATGCCATATTTCATACATGGTAGCAAACCCCACATGAAGATGTGCTGTTGCCAACAACCAGAAACCCTCTGAACAGCCTTCACATCATTCTCTGTCTGTCAAAGGTGACCGCAGTAAGGACTCCTACATTGGTTTAGTTGAATCGTTTTTCATTATCCTTTTAAAGGACTGAAATTGCATCAACAACCACATTAACTTCCTTCCATTTGAATCAATATGTCAAAATACTGACATTAACAAAATTAATACTAATTTAGTCATTGCTTTTATTTATTTTTTAAATTTTTTAACGTTTATTTATCTTTGAGAGACAGAGATACAGCATGAGTGGGGGAGGGGCAGAAAGAGAGGGAGACACAGACTCCAAAGCAGGCTCCAGGCTCTGAGCTGTGAGTACAGAACCCTACGCAAGGCCCGAACACACAAACTGTGAGATCATGATCTAAGCTGAAGTCAGACGCTTAAATAACTGAGCCACCCAGGCGCCCCTAGTCATTGCTTTCAGATGAGGAAAATGAGGCTCAACTTCTCCTTCTGTACCCTTCCCATTTACCTCTATGTGTGCCCCCTTTTGGGATGAAATCTATACCCATGAAATAAATAAAACAGAGTATTTATCAGAAAAAGCGCTTAGCTATTTTTGTAAGCAGTGGCATGAACTACTTGAAATTTGTGATCTGTACACAGCTGCTCATCCTATCATCCTTCTGCCAAAAAACTTCGGATGGCTCATCACTAATCTTAGGCTGAAGTCTCAACTTCTTACACTTTTACTCTCAAGACTCATCTATGCTACCTGAATAATCCAGCCTCTGCTTCCTGCTGAGTGTGGTATCGCTCTTCCCATTTCTTACAACCATTTCTCAAGCTTATTAAAAGACTCCAATTCCTTATTCACAGTCTTACACTTTTCATCTAGGTATGTGAATACTTTGAATATTCTTTTTTTGTTGTTATTGTTCCATTTGCCTAAATATATTATTCAAATTTTGCAACTGAATTTCAATTTTATCCCTTTGAAAAACACCATTAATTTCTACCATAGAGGGAAATGAAGTTTTTGGAGCACTACTCATTCTATCTATATTGATATCCATATTATACTAAAAATGATGTCTGTATCATATTAAATACTCAACAAAGGAAACATTTTTGTTATTAAAATAACTATTTCATTATTAGATAGTGGGACATATTTATGAGCAGAAAGCAAATTCTATTTAATCAGTGAGTTCTTACAACACGTCCAGCCAAGAGTAGTTTTTTAAAAGATTTTAAAACTTTAAATAGGTTGTTTTATAATTTAGCTAATAGCTATTTAATATATTCTTCTATTTCATTATCTATGATCTATCCATATCAAGATAGCATACTGGAAAGTCCACTGAAACACTTTTCAAATTATCTGGACCATGAGACCCTGAGTCTTACATAGTTGGTTTTTTTTTTCCCTTCTGAGTCTTTTGAATAAAATTACATTATAGATCAACAGAAACCATTCTTTAATGATATTTCAAGAAAAAAATCTCCTTCCATTCATCCTTCCTACTTGACTACAGAATCTATGAAATCTTAATGATCCCACTGCAAATAAGATGCAGAATTTATCCTTGAATGGAGGGGCCAGCCAGCATTTACCATAATCTGTTGGCCTTTTATGGAAGCAAGAGGAAGAATCTCTAATAGCTTAAAAAATAAAGCAGTTTGGATTTTGAAATATTTCTGTTTCCCTTTCTTTCATTACATTTGTACCAAATTATAATAATCACAAAGAATAAATTAAACACATTCTAATGGAACTACAGATTCTGCTGATTAAATAGGCTAATCATGCAGAGATTTAAGGGCATGTTGTGAATAAATACGTTTAAAATCACATTAGTATCATTCACGTAACTTAATTCAAAGTTTTACAAAAAATGTAAACACTTTTTCATAGTTCCAATTCCCATAACCAACTATATTAGTTGAGATTCCATTCTGTGGGGAGATATCTTTATGTCTGCATCCCCGGAATAATTCTGCATGTATTCAAGAGACAATTCCCTTTCACAAGTGGGATAAAAAGGCCTCGGGCTGGGGTATGGTGATCTTTAGTTTGTTTGATGCCTCACTATTAAATGAAGAAACGGATGAGATTAGAGTTCATATTTAAAGTGTATGGGGAAAATCATCACAGTTATTTCCAAAATACACCATCCACTGTAGTCAGGAAGTACAATGCTGGCAGATTTTTGTTGAAGAAAATAGCTGCTAACTCATTATATGGAGATGCACATTTATAGTTTTAGGAAACTATGAGTCTATTGGCATGAGATAGTTGAAGGAAATAGAACGATCATGAGCAATTCCAAATTAAATTCAAATTATAGTTAAACATAATTTGCATTAATTAAACAAATTAATAAGCATAAGGTAATATACATAAATTAGTAAACATAATTATATATGTATACATATGCATATAAGGCAAGTGACATGCCTAAGTCCTCATCTTTCTTGCTCCCCTATTTTGCAGACTTTAAACAGTCTTCTTTCCATTTCTCTTCCACTACCAGTGGCTGCTTGAATAAGTAAACTCCAAGTTCTAGTATAATCCTCATTTCCTCTCCCACAAGTTTGGTCACTAAATCTATCTCCCCAAAGCACTCTTCCTTATTTTTTTCATTTACTCATTCATCATCAAATATATTCTTGAACACCTGCTGTGTCCTAGGGTACTGGGCAGTGGAGAAACAGCATGGATAAGACTTACCTTTTGTAACGAAACTTGCATTCTGTTGAGAATATTGCAGTGTAAAGTATTGTAGAGTAAGTGACAGTAATATCACATGCATCCGTATGTCCATCCATTTGTCTTCTTTAGAACATGAGCTTTTTTAAAATTAGTTTCTCTGGGGGTGCCTGGGTGGTTCAATCGGTTGAGTGTCTGACTTTGGCTCACGTCACGATCTCATGGTTCATGGGCCGAGCCCCACATCTGTCAGATTCACTCTCTCTCTCAAAAAAAAATTTTTTTTAAGAAAATAAATAAAATAGATGCAATTTTCATATTTTGTAATATTTACACATGGCAATTTATATTAAAGTTATGAAATAGATATTATTATATATTAATTACATATGATATATATTATATATACTTATATGTTATATATAAATTATATGTTTAATATTTTTATATACTGTTCATATATATAAAATTATATATGTTTTATGGTATAATTGCTATCTGTTCCATATTCTATTCTACATACATAGTCTCATAATCACAAAAAAAGGAATGGAATGAACAGCAAGCTCTATTTCAACAAGCAATTATATGTTAAGGAATTTAGCTTGTTGGCACCATTCGAAGCAGGTTAAAATGAACAAATTACTGGAGATCTTGTGTAACTGATATTTATTTTGTCTTTGTCCCAGTTAGAAATAATGAAGACAAGGACTAAGTAAAAAATGTGAAAAAAATAACTGATAGTAATTATTTAAAGCATGAAAACAGGAAGATATAACACAAAAGAGGCTTTGTAGACCCTGAAATAATTAGTCAGGGCAACAAACTACCCTGAATTAAATTGTACATGTAATTTTCTTCTATAGACATAAGTATGGATTTTATAATTGAGCCAGATAGGAAATTAGAAATGAGATTTCAATCGAAACAATACACTAAACCAAAGTAAAGGCAGTAAGGAAGCAGCCGAACACTGACATGCAAAGAAAGAAGAGAACCAGGCACTGCTGACTCTATTCGTTGTGGTTTATTTCTTCTTTTTTCTTAGGACCCTCTCCTTCCCTTTCTTTTTTTTTCTGTTGTTCCCTTCCTCCCTTTTTCTCTGCCCATGGCAATTCTGTAAAAGAGATTTGGCGAGAATTCTATGTTCAGTCTGAACATTTTCATAAAATGATTCAAGCACGTCAGTGGGTAGATCAATTATGTATGTCTAATTTGTCAAGGGGCATGTTTTTGCTTTGCCTTTCTTTATATTTACCATTTTTCACCTACTGAAATTGTGTTCTCAGAATGAAGTTCTTTATGAAGTTAGAAGCTGGCTTGTAACTGAACACTATGCTTCTGATAAGTTTTAGTTGTAAAATATCACTTTACAGGTAAAATACATAAAAATAAGCCTGTGAGTCTTTCCTAAAGCTTATAACCAATAAATGCTTATATCCACCTGATTTAGTGATACAATTATTGTAAAGTAAGTGGTTGTGAGCAGTTAGAAAATTCAAGCCATTAAGACCACACTGTCAACATCAAATGGTTGAGAGGTAAAGTAACCAATCGCCCAATCAAACAACCAGAAAATAAGATTAGTGTTCCAATAAAAATGTTACCTAATTTATTTGAGTTGTCTAGGGGAGCCCAAAGAAACACACCTAAATGTATTCATGATAAAGAGAAAGCTGCCTTATTGTTGGACTGAAAGGGGAGGGAAGATATTTTATTGTTTCCCTGTACACCTGTAAAACTCATCGCTATGGAGTGACCTAAATGCCCTTCACAAGACTCCTTGAATGGGTATTGAGCCCAGAAAAAGAGGTCAGGACAGAAACTGATGGAGTCCATAGTTTGAAAGAGTTGATAGACTCAGAGTTGAGGGACCACAAATGTCCAGATGAGACAATAAGTAGGACACAGACTTGGGGACAGAGCCATCCCACCACCGCCCCCACCACTGCGTGGGGAGCTGAGGGTGCAGGGAAGACCAGGAAGCATAGACCTGTTGCTCAAACCATCTGAAATGTCATCAGCAATGTTAGGTGTAGTGAGCCTGTCTCGAGCAATGTTGCCTCTACAGACTTTACAAGAATGAAGCCGAGCCAGAGGGTCAAACGAAGCCACAAACAAGGACAACACTGTGATGATGCGAACGTGAGCATGTATGCGCATGTGGGGGGAATAATTGAACCTATGCAGAATGTACATTGAATGTACACCCTTCCTGTGTGTTAAGAAATTAGAAACAGAGCCAGTTTTATTTCTCTTCTTAATGAAAAATATTTATGTAGTCCTATGAACTAGGGAAAGGGTAGAAGAGGCTACAAATTTGGGATTTATTCTGCTTTGTGTCACTAATTGGTATGACACAGCAAGTCAACTTCTGAAGATAGATGCTCTAAAAAGCTTCTAATGTCTGTGTCATGTTATTTATTGCAGGAGCTAATTTTGCTAAATCTCTCCTTATAAAGAAAGGATGAAAGGAAGGAAAGAAGGAAGGAAGGAAGAAATGAAGGAAGGAAGGGATGGGGGGAGGAAGGAAGAAAGGTAGGAAGGAGGCAAAAAGAAGGAAAGGGAAAAGAAAAAATAAAAGGGGAAAAAAGAATGCAGCTTCAATATCCACAATTTGGGGAAGGAATTGATTTGAGGGTCTGTAATTTGATCCCAATGAAAAAGAGAAATCACAGAGGCACATTGACCATATGACAGCATTTTATGAAAACAGGAAGGAAAAATCATTTGTTTTCTATGTGTGTTTGTTGAGCTTGGGGTAAGATGTGAAACAGATAGTCCAGGCTAACATTAGTTGATGGCAGAAAGAGATTTTGCTGAACCAAATTTAAAATGTAATAGTTATTTCCAAAATTTCATTTTCTCAATGAACTGTTTGTCTCTTTCTAGACAATTTGTAGGACTCATTGTTGGTTGCAGGAAGGTTGTTGATCAGGATTCTTAATTTTAAGCCACACAGGGTGACCCTGGCTGAGTTGAGCAGAAAAGGAGCGTCTGTAAAATACTGGGGAGACAGTGGATACAGGAAAAGGCTGAATATCCCATTTGAAAACGGAATCCTTCTCCGCATCACGATGCAGTAGAAATCTGACCCGTAAGGAAAGGACAGCTTCCCAGAGAAGAGGGAACTAGCTGCTTTGCTTCATTTCTGAGGGGCTGGTCAACAAATGTTAATTACGGAGACTTTTCAGCAGCGACACTGCCTGTTAGGGTAGATCAGTGTGCTGGTCTCCCTCCTCACAATGCCCTTATTCTCTGTTAGAATGTATTCTTTCCTTAAATTTTTGAATCAGTTTCCCACCCCCAATCCAAACCTGCTAAAATTCCATGGAAATTACATTGAGAAGAATATCTTCATCTTCTTAATTTTACCACTTTATTAATTTGGCATATCTCTCCATTTATTGAGATTATTTTCACATTCACAAAGTATCTAAAAATGTTCTCTGTAATTATACTTGTATAATTGCTTTCGTTGTAATTTCTGAGTATTTTTGTTTATATCTGTGTTTATTTATTATAGAGCAAGGGAGAGGGGCAGAGGCAGAGAGAGAGAAGCCGAAGCAGGCTCCATACTCTGAGAGGAGCCCAGTTTGGGGCTGGATCACAAGAGCATGGGCTGGTGACCTGAGCCAAAATCAAGAGTCTGACGCTCAATTGACTAAGCCATACAGGCGCCCCAATTCCTGGGTATTTTAATGTTTTTGTTGCTGATGTGGATTATCAATCTTTTCCACTCCATTTACTGAAAGATTTTCCATGGTGTAGATGAACCTCCCAGATTAACAGAATTTGGATTTTCCAATGTTACTGAATTTTTAAAATAGTTCTAACAGATTTTTGGTCTTCCAGGGCATTCCATATGGATTGCAGTATCGTCTTGAAATAACTACACCATCATATCCCCCCTTCCAAATGGTGATCCTTTTTCTTTCTTTTTCTTATTGTTTCAAGCATCTCTTAGGTAATATAATGAACAACATCATAGATAATGGGTGTCCTTATCTTGTTCTTTCTCTTAAAGAAACTCTTTCTAGGGATTTCCCTACTTAAAATGATGTTTACTGTAGTCTGTATTAGCTAGACTGTATACATTATGGAAATTCTCCTACATTCTTATTTTTCTAAAAGTTTTATAAAAAGCAAATATAAAGCTATAGGCAGTATTTTTCTTAATGTATTACACTGACTCCAAAATAAGCATGAAAGTTTGGTCAGTGTTTTTTCTTAATTAAATAAATTAAATTAATTAAATAAATACTTATATTGTTTTACTTTGTTAGTTAAAGATTGAATGAATTATAATAATAAATTTTCTGATGCTAAAATACTCTTACTTTTTGGGGATAAGCAAATGTTGGTATATATATATACATTATACTATATGTATATATATACACAAATACATATTATAATATAATGTATGCATAGTGTTATATGTATGTAAATATATGTATTTAAAATGTATACTTTATGCTGGCTAGCCATGGTTTTGTTTAAGAGTTTTCCCCCTGTATTTATAGACAAATTAACCTGAAAGTTTTTCCCCCTATCTTGATCTGGTTTGTTATCAAATTCATACTAACCTTAAGAAATATATGACTGGAATTTCAATCTTCTCAGATTTTAGCAGAACTTTTGTTCTCCATGATTTTCAGATTGTGTCTTCACATGCATCTGGATGCTATGCAAGTCAAGCCAAGGATGTAAAACTCATTAAGGAAGCTTCCTTCCGTATTTAATAGACAACACGTGATTTTTCCTTAGGACAGGGAATGAGAGCCTCTTCAATAAAACCAACATAGATTGTGGGAAAGAAGAGATCGCTATGCTCCAAAATGTGAAAGAGATTTTAGCCGGCCCGTTCCAGTGTTGCATATCGGAAATCTGCGAGCCAGACTGATTGAAATAAACATGTTTCAGCATATGAGGAGGCTGAAAAGGCCCCTGAGATTCAGCAGGGTATGTTCTGCTGCCGGCAGTGTTTACCTTCTCACCTCCACCGTCACCTGGCGAAGCGAGATCCACTGCATGGTCATATGTGCACAAAGATAAGCCTCCGTATGAGTTTCCTTAATTCAGGGTCTTCTTAGTCAATCGCAGTGACATCAGATGTGAGTGAAGGGGTCCACCTGTAAGCTCGTCCGTCACTGTGTCATGGGCAAGGGAAGAGCTGGGTGGCTTCTCCTTGGATAGGAAAATCATCAGGTCACTACTGCAAAGAAGTGTTTGGAACAGCATTTCAAGAAATGAAGCTAAAAATAATGTTCTTGCTCTAATTATAGCAACTCTTCTCCCCATGTTGACATCTTGGAATCATTTTGTTCTAATTCCTTTATCTCCTAGTAACTAAGGAGGATTAAGATAATCATTACCTCTCAGGCTAATGAGGCAAAAGTTATCAAACAACAAAACTCGTTTAAATTGAGGTTAATTAGTCATTTAGGTGAGTACTGGGCCTCTCTGTCTCTCTCTCTCTCTCTCTCTGACTCTCCCTGTCTCTCCCTCCTTCTCTCTCTCAGAGAATTATTTAATTTAGTGTTCAGAGAGTTCTTTGGATCCAAGTTACAGTGCTAAGATCAAGGTTGGAAAATGTTAAAGAAACAGATAAAAAATGAGCAGCTGAAAGTTTTCAGCACCAGTGATTTTATTGAACAAAAAAGAGAATCTCAATGGTAATGATTCTCAAACTTTTATAATGGATCCAAACTATGTCTGATAATTTTCTGGCAAACTAAGATAATCTCAGAGGACTCCATGGGTTTAGAAAATGTCAAAGTAATGAGAATTTAAATGAGATGGCCCAGTTATTTGCAATTAAATTATACAACAGTTATAATTTTAAGGCTATAAGCTCCAAAATGCTATCAAGTAGCTTTATGAATTATAGAAGATGAAAGAGGATAAAATACTACATAGGAGCTGAAGCTGATTATTTCTTATCTTACTCTCTTTGTTAGACACAGACAGCTTATGCTCCTTATAATATTTAATGAGTAATGCTGAGCTGTCATAATCCCAGCTTCTAACTTTCCACAAAGCTGTTTATCTCATTAGAACTCTAAACTCCAGGTGTGGTACGGTGGGGCTCTGGGTGAGTCAGTCTGGTGTGTATTAATTGAAGCTTATGGTGTGAGATTCAGGTTGCAGATTAAGTATATTACAAAGAAACTATCTCTAAGGACATGAGGCTTCTCACTTCTGTAGCCAACGTTAGCACATTTGGGAGGCTATCATGACTTAGGAGGCGATGATAGTTCCGTGTTTCTTTTGACTTCAACCTATGCGATTGAAGATCCGAGGATTTCCTCTCTCTTGCACAGAAAACCTCGATGTACTGCAATCACAGCAGGGGAAGGAGCATGGACTTTATATTCAGAATCCTAGTTTCCTTCTTTCACATCTCTTTCTGTCTTTGGTATTTATTCTTTTCATCTAGAGTTGAACAGATAGGTGTTGAGCTTGCCCTGGGTGCCCGGTCCTGTGTGAAGGGACAGCTAAGAATCTGTGAATCACCGAACAGCTGCTCGGTGTCTCAGACTCTTCCTTCCTTCTCTGTTCTCCTTGCGACACTGGTGTCGTCTATATAACAGAACCAGAGACTAGGTGGCTGGTGAACAACAGCACTTCATCTGTCACCACCTCTCGGCCTTCTGCCAGCTGCAGGTGCAACATCAAGGTGCCCGCCTCCTGGCTCTTTCCCTTGGGCTCTCTCAGGAGGAGAGGATGGGGGGAGCTCTCTGGAGTTGCTTTTTAAGGGCACTAATCCCATTCTCCAGGGTTCCCCGCTCCTGACCTAGCTACCTCCAAATACCATTAGGATTTTGACATACGAGCTTCTGAGGGGACACATTCAGTCTGCAGCACATACTTCATCAGGATAAGGGGCAGAAAAAGGGGCGCCTGGGTGACTCAGTCGGTTAAGCGTCTGACCTGGCTGAGGTCATGATCTCTGAGTTCACGTGTTTGAGCCCCTCATTGGGCTCTGTGCTGACAGCTCAGAGCCTGGAGCCTGCTTTGGATTCTGGGTCTCCCTCTCTCTCTGCCCCCACTCTACCACTCCTGCTCTACCTCTCTCTGGCTCTCAAAAATGAATAAATGTGAAAAAGAATAAAAATTTGTTGAATAAGTGAGATGATGGGTGTGAAATAGATATAACACAGAAGGCACTAAGGAAGTATTGTGCTTGCCCTTCCACCATGGTGCTCCTCGCTTGAGAGCATTTTGTGCACCACTGCACGGGGCTTGCACCCACTCCCTCTGTTCCGTGTCTCCCCTTTTCACAGGCGAGCTCTGAGAGCAGCTCAGGCTCCCAGCGGCTGGTTCTCCACCTGCTACTCCTAAAACCAGAAACCATATTTCACTGAAACCATTCTCTCCTGACACAGCACCCTTTGCGTAAGAGCCAGTGGCTGCTTCCTGCCCTGATAATTCTCTCGACATTCACTCGGTCCTTGGCCAAATATTCCTTCAGGACCCGCATGGTCCCCACTCTGAAGCCGCTTCCTGGGAACATCACGTGTGGACTTGGGACACCGCGCTGGCAGGCAAGGACTTCAAAATCTGGAGCTTCTGAAAACCTTAGGAAAATGTTCCACTCCCTCTTGATTCCACTTCTACTTTAGTCCTGTTTTGCTTTTGTATTTTGTTGCTGTTTTTTGGTAACAAACTTCTGTTTTTGAAAACTTGCATATATATGCCTAGACCTGGATAGGGTTCCAAAGTGAACAAACCGATGCATCCATAAGCCAGAAGAAAAGAGTTTGATACTGATGCAGAATTCCTCCTTGTTCACCCCTCACCCCCCTCCTTCTCCTCAAGGTAACTGCTATCGTATCTTCTAGCACTTTGGATTAATTTGTCTGTGTTTATCTCATTAGGGCCATGGCCATTTCATCTTTTGTAACTCCAGCCAAAGGGGAGAGAATAGTAGAATAACATTTTCTCAGTTACCAGAGATCATATTTCACCCACTTTTTATACATTTTTGTCTTACCCCCTCCATTATGAGTTGCTTTTTGGATAACCAAAGTATCTTTTATTGGAATTTTATAAGGGACTTAGTTGTTTCATTTTATTTGGCTTATCTAGATCATATCTCCTTTTTTTATGTAAAACCTTGAGGTCATGAAATCATATTTTTCTCCTTTTTTGTTTTTGAAACACTTTTCTTTAAATATTTTTAATGTTTATTTATTTTTGAGAGAGACAGAGAGAAGTGGAGGAGGGGCAGAGAGAGAGGGAAACACAAAACCTGAAGCAGACTCCAGGCTCTGAGCTGTCAGCACAGAGCCCGACACAGAGCTTGAACCCACAAACCGTGAAATCATGACCTGAGCTGAAGTCAGATGCTTAAACAACTGACTCACCTATGCACTCAGATTTTTCTCCTTTTCTAAAGAGATGATCTTGAGGATGGGTTCAAGAATAACATTTTTCCATCCTGTTTTTTTCTTTTCCTTTTTTGTAATGGGTTGGATGGAGTTAGTCTCAAAAAGTAACCATTTTTCTTACTTTTCTCATATTAATCTCATTTAGATAAACTTAAGTATGTGCATTTTAATAATAAACAAATGCAGATATATTTTATTGGCAATCCATAATGAGTAATGTTTTTTCCTATTAGGGTAAACTGTAGAGGCAGGGGTACTGACTTCAGTTTTCTTGAGTCATTAAAGATTTGATTTATAACTTTACACTTTGAGATTTCTAATTAATAGGACATATAATTTTTCAAATTTGCTTTAATCTATCAAAAGGATTTATATAGTGTCCAAGAAGGATTAAAGTTATATTTCAATGTTAAGCAATAAAATTTAAACCTATTATTTAAAATGCTTTTTTTTTTTTTTTTTTTTTTTTNGGGTGCCTGAGTGGCTCAGTTGGTTGAAAATCTGACTCTTGATTTAAGGTCAGGGCATGATCTCATGGTTTGTGAGTTCAAGTCCCACGTTGGGCTCTGCATGGACAGTGTCCCACCTGCTTGGGATTCTCTCTCTCTCCCTTGTTGTCTATCCCTCCCCCAATCACTCTCTCTTTCTCTCTCTCTTGCAAAATAAATAAGCATTTTTTAAAAAGCCTTTTATTTTTTTAACTTGAAATAGATACAAGTGGAGGAAATCCCTGACTGAATTTGGGACTTGAGTGTCCCATAGCTCAGCAGGCTTACCTCACTTACCCTTGAAATCCATCTGTGACCCACACAATGCAGTTCATAAACAACTCGTTTGCATAAAACTGAATAGCAATCTGTAAAGGGTCCCGCCCACCTTCTGAACTTTCTCTGAAAGATGATTGCACTGGTGACCCAGACCCACCCCCGCAACGACTAAATAGGAGTCGTGGACACCTCCCTCCAGCAGAAGGGGTCCCTTTGTGGGTCAACAGCCAATGACCTTCCCTCAGATGCAAATTTCAAGGTGAAGCCCCTGCTGATAATGGGCACTAGACCAGGAAAGTTAGTGCTGGTGGCCTTATGGGGCCAAGTGCAGCAGAGGCTGTGAAAACAGAAGATTTAAAGGAGAATGAGACAGTGCTGCCGCAGGATGACACAAAGGGAGGAAGCAACTGTGTGTAAGACAATGCTACTTCAAACCTGGACTGTAGGGGCTCCCAAAAGGTCGGCAGTCACTCCTCACCAAACCAAGAGTGAGCAGGGCTAAGTGGTGGTTTCCATTATGCTACTGAAAGTTCGAACTGCCCTCGAGATACTCAGAACCAGTTCTCACAGTAGTTAGCAGCGTGGAAATTGCAGACTTTCCCCCTTTAACAGGTTACAAACCTGACTCGGCTGTGTGACCAACGGGGCCCCACAGGTCCTGATGAACACTTTCACCTGATGTCTCCTGAAACCAAGAATCTGTACCCATGACCCGCGGTTACATAATCCACAGACGAAGTGGGTCTCTGTGACTAAAAACCTCAGAAGTCTCTCCTAGAAGCCTGGGCCCAGAGGCAGGTCTGTCTCTTCTTTCTCCTGCTCCACCACATCCTTTATGTTCATTCCAATGCCCCAAGAATGTGTTCTGTGGAGTCTGGAAGTCTGTCTAATGATCTGAACCTGTGTAGGTATGAGATGCTGCCCTGAATCACAAGAGCATCCCCGTTATTATGGCCAAGTTCACTGCTCGTCCTGCCATCTGTTTCCAAACGACAAAAAATGGAATGAACATAAAGGTAGCCTCTATGGTGGTATGCCATCATGCCTCTACATGACTCCAGTACCCTTTAATGACTGTAAACAAAGGCTTTCCTACTGCAGAAACAATAAAAAAGAAAAAAAGTGCTTTGGAGCAAGGCCACGGTAGGTTGCCCAGGAGACAGACAAAGATGAAACACGTGAAATATGTTCTCTTTCCTCTCTGAGTGGCTGTAACATCTTCAGAAGGCTCCTGTCGGAGAGATAGAGCTGTGATTACGACCTTGGAAACCAACTCCGTGCCCGGACGACCTGATCAGGGAGGAGGAGGACAAGTACAGAGTGGAGGGATGGGCCACAGAGTCTCTGTAATGCTAGTTGGAAACTCTGGTCCAGGTCACTGGAGCCAAGGTCCTCTCCCTTCCCTTAGCTAGGACTCCGGCCTTGCAGACACGGAGTGTGACATGAGAAAATCCGGAGGTGTGTGAAGCACCCCATCACACGGGGGAGCATTCCCGCTAGGGTCAGACTTTCCCGGGTGGTAACACAAAAGCCTGCACCGAGGAAAGCAGCGAGGATGCACGAGCTGTCTCCAGAGCTGGTGGGATGCTCCCCTGCTCTGACAGTGACCGCGGCACAACCGTGTCCCCCTCATGGTCTCTGCTGTCACGGACAGATGCGCTGTGACAAAGTGCCTCTGTGTCTGCCTTCTGTGGACACGTCTTTTCTGGAGAGAGTTTGCATTTTGGACTAATTAAGCAGCACGCAGAGAGCTCAGTGGCATGTCTGCGTGGCCAGAAACTGATTAAGAATTCACAGGATTGTGGTGGCGAAGAGACAAAGGCTTCAGGAAGCCTTATTTACAAGCTCCTGTCTCCGGGACACCCTGTGTCCACTGTTTTCTTCTTCCCAGCGCTTCTCTGTGCTAGCTCGTGTTCCCTGCACCCACTGGTGTTAGTTAGCGCCGGGAGAGGACAGGGAAAGTGCAACAAGAAGCTTTAATGAAGGACACATTTGCGTACTTGCCTGCCTTTCTTGGTTGTTTTGAAATGCTCAATTTATTTCCCACCTTCCTTTCCTAGAAAGGTTGCTGAGTCGCTAAGGGAATACATGTTTTGTTTTCTTTCAAAGTTAGATGCTCACAGGCTGAAGGGTGATGTCTGTGGGTCCATTTTGGCAACTCTTGAGCTGCTGGACAGACAGACAACAATGTCCTCGGTGTGTGTCCACTGCTGTCCTACACCCGCTGGGGGACTCGGCCCCCAGCCACTGTGCCTGGCTCTGTCACCGCGCCAGGTTCCCTCTCCAGAGCTCTCGAGAGCAATACACACCTCATCTACTGGGTTTTCAAAGTTGTGAATGCCATCCAAATACAGCGGGTGTTTTGTGACTTTCCTGTCAACAATTAGCTGATCTTTATAAACTAATTAATCACAATGCACTCCTGGAAAAACATCTCAACTACCATGAGAGTCTAATGCCTTTTCCCAAATAACACGGGTATTTTCCTATTTGCAATTTTAGATCATACTCCCAGGGTTTACAATCAATCCCATTTATGAGTGTTATAATGAACAATTCAGGGTAGTAAGAGAAAGAAAATATGCTGAGAATAGACAGATTGCATGTAGGTAACTCCTCTATGAGCTCCTATGCTACCACTATTTCATAAACTTTAAGTGAGATCTGGGCTTTCTGCTCCCAAAATATTAGGATAAATTAAAAAAAAGGAAAAATGAGAATTGCATGAGTAATTCATCCCAATGAAGGAAGGTGACAGATGTGAAAAAGTGCGCTTCCATTGATTTTGATGAAGAAAGCTGTCATTCTTATTGTTGTTACTTCTTTTCTCAGTGAGTGCTGTTAAAAACAAAACTCTACTGAGTAAATGTTAAAGATCTTACCGGCTTTATTTGATGATTCCTGAACCAGGTGGCATTCCATCTAGCCCATAAAAAGGAGCTCTGAGTTGCTGCACAAAATAAAAGACTTTCACGGGGAAAAACGGAGTAGGGATAGGAAGTTATGCCAGCAAAGAGCAGATTTTGTGGTGAGGTCATTTTCCTTCAGGGGAAGGTAGAGATCCATCAGGCAGATGACCTCCTTCCCCGGTGCCCAGGCAACTCCTGACTGAATGGTTTAAGATTCCATTTCTGGGAGAGGCTGACACTGTAAATTAAATCTCCTTGTGGTGACCCTGGGCTTGGCATAAGTGACACTATTTTGGGCCTGTTGTCTTTATCTTAACAGTGTTTGAAGACACTCTCTGTGTCTTTGGTTTTCAGCTATTTGACTCTAAAATATATCTAGGAGTGGTTTCTTTTTAAAATCATTTTATCTGGCTTTTACTGTGGTACTTGAATTTGTAGCTGATATTGATAGGAAAAATCTGCTGTAAAATGGCAGATGGGACTAATAAGAAAACACCTGTCCCTGATGGATGAGGAAAGCAGAAGTAACAGGCTATAAATCCTTCCCTCTGCTGATGCTCTGAGCTCAGGCCTCTGAAGAATGATCTCCTCTGAGCCCACCTGTGTAAAATAAACCTCCCCCCCCTTCCAAGATCTCCAAGTGCCGCTTGGTTCTTCTGCCGGGCGGTCCAGATCAGATTCCGTAACAATATTTTCAAACAAATCTGGAAATTTTATGACAACTTTTTCTTCAAAATCTTTTGATTTATTCCTTCTTTCCTCATCCACTGAACACCAAGTTCATGTATATTAGATCTTATGATACTAATCAGTTGTGGTTTTTTTTAATTTTTAATGTATATTTATTTTTAGAGAGAGGCCGAGAGAGAGAGAGGCAGAGAGACAGAGAGAGACAAAGAATTCCAAGCAGGCTCCACACTGTCAGTGCAGAGCCAGACACAGAGCTCAATACCCCGAACCATGAGATCACGGCCTGAGCTGAAACCAAGAATCAGATGCTTAACTGACTGAGCCACCCATATATCCCTCCTGTAGGCTCTTAAGTGTAGTTTTATAGTTGATTTACGCTAAATCCAAAAAGGTTTTCTGCTTTCCCCCCCCATTAACCATGGTTCACTTCTAAACAGCTATTTTAATTTATACAGAATACTGGAGAGGATATCTTGTAGAGATTCTGGCATCTATTTTCTTTCTGAAACATGTTGAGTCTTTTATTGGTAGGTAGTGAAATGGCTGTTGGAGCACCACAAAGCCATAGAGTCTTTGAGTCCAACTTTTCTGGGCAGTGTTTAAACATACCCTTAAATTCCTGGGTACACATCCCATTGACAGATGTGGCCCCTTGCCCTCCCTCCTTGGAGTCTGGGTAGGGGTGTGATTTGCTTGTGTTGGAAAGCATGTGACAGCATTGACTCTGGAAGATTTCTGAGGCCAGGGCAGAAAAACTGACAATCTCACTGTTTTTCTGGAATACTCACTGTTCAGACTTGGGCCTGGCAGGTCATGAAGGCAGGTCACTTCTGTCCCATTCATTAGAATACGTGACCTCTCCAGTTAGTATGTTGTCGATCCAGCAATGCTGAATACCTCTTTACTCTGAAGAGGCCCTAGAATGTGGAAAGGTCACAAATAAGTGCTCCAGCACAAAGCCCCAGCTCCAGTCTAGCAAGGCCAGCAGCTACCGCTAGACGTGAAGGGAGGCACCTTTAGTGAATCCCAGGTCCCAGCCTCCAAGTCACCTTCACTACCAATCATCTCAGCTGAGAAAAGTTACTCCTCCTGTCCCCCTTCTTATGTTGTTCATTTTTATTTGTTTGTTCCACCTGGGGCATAGTACTTAATTCTGTAATATGATCCTTACCTCTGCAAAGGGATACTGTGCAGTTTCAAAGAAAACCCAAAGCATTTATCCAACATCTCTAACTTGGCGGGATTTGAACCAATTTAAATTTTTACATGTGGATGTTCTTGAAAGGGTGCTCAGCTTTTTTTTCTTTCCAGGTACTGCCTTCCTCTGGTTTCTTTAGGTTCCCGTTTCCTGTGTATACCCTTCAGGACTGACCCCACAATTTGAGGAACTTTCTTTTGGTCTTTTTTTTTCTTCATTTTTCTTATGCTGACTTTGATTTTGAACTACATTAACATGAATACTTACAAGTTTTATTTCACATAAAGACATGGAAATAGGCATAAATGTAGCTATTGATATTAGAATAACAATACCAATGAAATTATAATAATACTGCTAATAATAAAGTCCATCCTTCCTTCCTTCCTTAGTTCCTTCCTTCTTTCTTTCCTTCCTTCTTGAAATTATAATAATACTGCTAAGTAATAGTTATAAGTCCATCCTTCCTTCCTTCTTTCCTTCCTCTCTTCCTCCCTTCTTCCCTCTCTCCTTCTTTCCTTTCCTTTCCTTTCCTTTCCTTTCCTTTCCTTTCCTTTCCTTCCCTTCCCTTCCCTTCCCTTCCCTTCCCTTCCTTCCTTTTTTCTTAGTTACTTAGTCATTTACTTAATTATGTAAATAGCTGAGCTTTCTATGATATATCCTACTGTATAAGTATGGTTAACTTGTGTTTTTTTTTAAATCCCATGGGGGGAAAAATCCCTCTCAATGTGATAAAACCAACGGCTCAATACATAGATAAATTCATTTGGTCTATTTTTATTCCAAAATTTCTAGGTTTCATTTTTAAATTTCATTTAACTCTGTGTTACAATAACATCACCCATTCATATGGCAGTATTTTCTAAGTTTTTAATTTATTTTTTCTCATGTATTAATATAGTTGTGAAAATACAGTCCCCCTGTCCCTTTTTAAAGAAGCAACAGCAGTTTATGTAAACTTCTCTCTGCTTGTTTTATTTTCCCAAGCATTATATCCTATATATATATTCCCTTCGCAGTATGTAGAAATAAAACACATCCCATTTTACTCATTGTTTGGATATGCTTTACTTTTTTTCCAAGCAATTCTCTATTGAATACCCTTTTTTCCCTCTTGTTTTTCACTATTGTAGACAGTGGGGCAATGAATATCCTGACTGACATGGTTTTTTGGTATATCTGCTAGTGTATTTATGCAAATGGAATTGTGGAGGCAGAGTTGCTGGATAAAGGAGAAGTGCATGGGGTAATTTTTCTCAGTGCTGTTTAGGGCCCTCCATAAGATGTGTTCCGTTTCACACGCGTAAGGGTGCATTGTGTCTCAGTCCCACAGAGTTTGTCTACCTGTTGTGTGTTTTGTCATAAGAGTGTGAGAAATGGTAGCTCAGTGTCTGTCAAATCCACCACTTTTTGTGATGCCTGGTCTATTGTAATTTATTTTTCAAAAAGCTGCCTGACTGTGCTTTTTGTCCAGTTTTTTGGGGGTTTTGGGTTTGGGGCTTAGGGTTTTTGGTTTTTTTAGGCTTTTTATTCTTTAGTTAGGAGCCACTGTTCTATAATATAAGTTGCAAATATTTACTCAGTTTCTTTTTAATTTGAGTAATTATACTCTGCTATGATCTATATTTTTGTCCAGTTTTGTTTGGGGTTTTGGGATTTGGGGCTAAGGGTTTTTCATTTTTTTGGGTTTTTTTGGATTTTTATTCTTTAGTTTGAAGCCACTGTTCTATAATATAAGTTGCAAATATTTACTCAGTTTTTTTTTGAGTAATTGTACTCTGCTATGATCTATATTTTTTGCCATGAAAAACATTTTAAAGTTTTTAAGGCATTCATATACACACATCATTAACATTTCTGAAATTTTAGTTATAACTAGACTATGTTTTTCTCCTGTCATGTTATATAAGTATTTTATGTTTAACGTTAATATTTGCATTGAGTCATTCTCTTACATATATTACATTCTCTTACATAAAATTCTGATTTATTTGGAATTGAAATAGAATATAGTGTAAACGAGTGAAGTAATCATATTTCTTTCCAAATAGCTATCCAGTTATCTTAACACCAGTTTTTAACCTTCTTCTTCCCCCCAGTTAAGAATTGATGTAAAGATTTTCAGCTTTGCTCCTGTTAAGAATTGCATATGTTACTTGATGTTTTAAAGGTCCAAACATTTACAAGGTAAACATAAATTTTTGGTTTCTAAGCAACTATTTATCTTTTAATTTTGAAATACATTTAGTGATTTTTTAATCCATTCTCATTCTCAACTTATGCTTTTCCCCTCCTTCCTGTCAGTATTTCTACCTTCAACAGATGTCACATCTTAATACTTTTCTATCATTCATGTCTCTTCTTCTGATTTAAACTTCTATAGAGCTTTGGGGCGCTGGGGTGGCTCAGTTGGTGAGGCGGCCGACTTTGGCTCAGGTCATGATCTCACGGTTTGTGAGTTTGACCCCCGTATCCGGCTCTGTGCTGACAGCTCGGAGCCTGGAGCCTGCTTAAAATTCTGTGTCTCATTTCCTCTCTGCCCCTCCCCCACTCGTGCTCTGTGTTTCTCTCTCAGAAATACATAAATGTAAAAATAAATAAATACAAATAAAAAATAAACTTCTATAGATTTTTCTAGAACCTCACTCATGGAGGTGCTTCTGTGTCTTTCATAGAATGAAGGTTAGCAAGCCTAACGACCTTGTGTTTAAAACCAGTGTCAGGCCCAGAAAGTACATGAGATTTTCAAAGCGCTAACCTATCCATGAGTTGCTGACCCAACAATGTTCATACTGATTGTGCTCTTGCTTCCTTTTTTATTCCAGTCACTATCTGTTCTGTTACTTTCTTCTTTGAGTACTAAATGTCAAACAAAAATCAGGAAGCAACATGACATTATTGTAAGAGAATGTAAGTAATTTGCTATTTAAGGAACTCATGTTTTGTAAATAATCACCTTTACATTAGAAGAAACAGCCTAAGGAGCGCATGTTTTCTCCTGTCCTGACCAATTGAGATGAGCTAGTATGGCCAGATGAAGCCAGGTCTCAGGAGACAGAGTGTCCTCCAATAATATGACTAAGTTGCTGTGGAAGCCTCTGGATGAGGAATGAAGGCTGGGCAGTGTTACTTCCTGGGCCTCAAATCTCTTGGTCATATAGAAAGCCTGCGTCTCCTTACTCAGATGATAAGTACCTAAAGAAGTAGGGGGTGAGTATCCCTCCACTGGAATGCTTGCCCAAAAGTCCTGTTCTGGCCCCGCCAGTTTGTTTCCGAAAGAATTAAGATGGGGAGCAAGTTATGAAATGGACTTATAATGAAATGAAATAGTTTCTTTGCATTTCAGATTATACTTATTAAAAGACAACTGGAAAATGCCCTCAAATGGTCTCTAGTCTTTGTATCGGTAACTTTCCAATAGACTGTTATATGTACCGCTTTGGTTATTAAAACAAGACTGTGTTGTCTTCTGACTTACGTAGATAACTTAGTTATGCTGTTCCTGCATCTGGAACATCTCTATCCAGTTCAGGAAAGAAAGTCACTCAAGTGAATTGAATCTTATATGAAAATGATATACGGTGTTGTCTTCTGAAATATAGTGTCGGACAGCTAATGAATAACATACGCTAACAGAAATGCTTACCTATTTGGGAATCCCTGAAAGGCTTGGGTATGGAGACCAGATCCCGGTTCCACTTTGTTTCTGTAAGAATTTTGGTAAATCACATAGTAACTTTCAGAGCTTACAGAGTTCATTTTATTCATTTTTATTTTACTTCCATTCTACTGAATGTGAGTAGGTAAGATCTACTCTATGGATGTTTATAACAAGTATCTGAAATAGTAGGTGCTTGACTAGTGACACAATATTTAGCACACTAAAAGTGCTCAATTAGAGTTAATTTTTAAATTATTATAGATAATTGCAAAAACAAAATTATGACTATATCTGTGCTTCTATGAAGTGTCTCTATAAAAGGCACAGCTATATTTGATGCAGAAAGAGTACTTTCCTAGTTACAGATGGGTTTAAAATAGTTTTATTCTGGTCGCAAAGCAGATATCCCATTTTATTGTATGACTTAAAAAGCCAGTTATGACTGGCATTCATATTGCTGATAAGCTATTGAAAAAACACATCAAGGAAGGAAAAGTATTTCACATGATGAAGTTACAAAAGAATCTTTCGGGCAGTCTTCTGACTGAAGCTGTCAGGAACTTAAGCATTAAAAATAATAGCAGTACGTGTGACCCAGCAATCGCACTATTATGTATTTACCCAAAGGATATATAGAAATACAGATGCAAAGGGGCACATGCACCTAGATGTTAATAGCAACGTTATCAACAATAGCCAAATTCTGGAAAGAGCCCAAATGTCCACTGACTGATGAATGGATAGAGAAGATGTGATGTGTTACAATGGAATACTACTTGGCCATCAAAAGGAATGAGATGTTGCCATTTACAACAACGTGGATGCAACTAGAGTATATGATGCCAAGTGAAATAAGTCAGTCAGAGAAGGACAAAACCATATGATTTCACTCATATGTGGAACTTAAGAAACAAAACAGATGAACATAGTCAAAGGAGAGAAAAAGAGGAAAGGAGATCATAAGAGATTTTTAAAAAATGTTTTTCTTAAATCTTTATTTTTGAGAGAGAGAAAGATGGAGAGATAGAGTGTGAGTTGGGGAGGAACCAAGAGAGAGGGAGACACAGTATCTGAAGCAGGCTCCAGGCTCTGAGATGTCCGCACAGAGCCCAATGCAGGGCTCAAACCCACAGACCGCAAGATCATGACCTGAGCTGAAGTCAAACGCCCAACCTACTGAACCACCCAGATGCCCCTGCAAGAGACTTTTAATGATAGAGAATGAACTGAGGGTTGATGGAGGGCAGGTAGGTGGGGAATGGGCTAAATGTGTGATAGGCATTCAGGAGAGCACTTGCTGGGATGAGCACTGGCTGTTAATGTAAGTAATAAAGCACTAAATTCCACTCCCGAAACCAATATCACATTCCAGGTTAACTAACTAGAATTTAAATAAAAAATTTGGAAAAATACAATAAAATAAAAACAATGAATAAAAAAAAATAGGAGCCACTTCGAATCAATAGGTCTTGATTCTAGTGAAATCACACCTTAAGTAAACATCCCTAAAGTGTGAGAATCTCAAATTTTTGTTGTTACTAAAAAAATGTTTGTTTTACCTTTTATAAACTTTTTTTTATATTGTAAAGCTTATTAACCAATGATTTGTAAAAAAAAATAAAAAATTCCAAAACCAGACTTTATAGATATGCACTTTGTACCAAAAGGAATTGTAGCTACCATATTATCCACATTTCATGAGTTATGTTCAAGGAAGTATCTTTTGTTTTGGTAAAAAGAAGCATGTCTAGAAATAGATTATCTAGAAAACGTATTTGAGGATAGATTAATCGCCAATGAGACTTGGTCAAAGCATCTTCCAGAGATGTAACAATAAGATGTGTGTAATTTTGCTGACACCTCTGCAAATGCTGGACAATTTCTACCAGTCCATCCAAGTTAAAATTGGTCATAAATACATGTTTTCTGCTCTAAAACTAAAGACCTTCTGTTTGACAACATTAGATTTAAAAGTATTGCTTTAAGTTATTCTCTTGGGATGAAAAATTTGCTAATATTTTTAATGTAGAAAATATTCTGCATTCTCTTACTCTCTCTCTCCCTCACCTTTTTCCTCTCCTTCTCCATCTCTTTGCTCTCTGCCTTCAATCTTGATGTCTCGCAAGTGATGATTAAAGAGCTCCTGGCTTCCTTCCCTGCAATCTACATATCTGCCTGAAGCGCTCAGCCTTTTGAAACCCCAGAAGATTATCCCACAGTAAAAAGCTGCATAGGTAGTCGAATTGAGATTTACTGCACTGCTTTGCGTGTAGAAGATGGTGTTAAATTTGGTAGTGACTGTGTAACTATACTTAGAAGTTAATTATAAATTACTTGCAAATGTAAATAGGCTACCTAATTAAATACCAAATGTCACACACACACACACACACACACACCTCATTTAATTAAAAAAAAAAGCTTCATGGAGGCTTGCAATAAATACCTGTCAATGGACCAAATACACATATAATTTTGTTTTTGCAAAGAAATATGCTTAAATTAGTGTTTAGCAGTCATTGTTCCTAATAATAAGGATAAATAGAAAAGAGGATGATATAGAGTGATAAAGGAAAATAAAAATATAAATTGAAAAACAATGAAAATTACTTTGCAAACCAGAAAGTTTATTTTCTGATTTCATGTGTACACGCACTACATCCCAAGCTCTCTCAGATTCTCCACCAGCATGTGAGAACACTGAGCGGATTGCATTGATTCTCCCACTTCTACACGCTCCACAACACTCTGGGGTATTGGTTTTTTAACTTTTTGTTTTTTGTTTTTAATTTTTTTGTTTATTTATTCTTGAGATAGAGAGTGCCTACTAGTGGGGGAGGGGCAGAGAGAGAGGGAAACACCGAATCCGAAGCAGCCTCCAGGCTCTGAGCTGTCAGCAAAGCTCGACATAGGGCTCGAACCTATGAACTGTGAGATCATGACTTGAGCCAAAGTTGGACCCTTAACTGAGTGAGCCTTGAGGCGCCCCGAGAGGATTCTGGTTTTGGTTTTCATTTCCTCGGTCTGTTTGTAATAAATGGATCAGTCCTTAAATATTTAACTCAAATTTCACTAAAATGTTCATTAAAAAGATATGTTTAGCTCATAAAACAGTAATTGTTAGTGTTTTTATGGAAGATCTCATTGTAAAATACTGGAAAACAGTTCTACGAGCTGTGTAATCGGGTCTGTCCTAAAAGCTGATCATTTGATTAACCAATTTTTTAATTTTTGTGCATACAGAATGCTATCATTCTGTGAGTTGAACAGTTGTATATTACTACAAACAATAATTAAGTCACTATTTGCCCAATTCTAAAACAATTAAGTATATAAATAAGTTTATCTATTACTAGTTTCTCCCCTATACTTAAAAAAAAAGTCCTGGTTTTACTACTGATAAGCCTGATTAGAAACTATTATGAACAGGATCTAATTAAGATGGCATTTTTAATTTATTTATTTTTAGCGTATTCCATGGGTATTTGGTGATAGTCCTGAAACGAAAAAAGAAGTCTTGCACTTCCATAGATTTTTGTCATCTGATTAAAAATACGATAGTGATAATAACATTGGTATTGGTTTTGATTGTCAAGAAAGTAATAGTACCAGTAGGACTTATTCTTACCAATAGTAAGAAGAAAATATCACGAGTAAAACCAGAATTCAGAAGAATGTGTACAAAGAGAATTCATAGCAAGACAGCAATATCAGGAAGGAGAATCTAAAGAATGTTTCTACTTCTATCAATGCACAGCCAAAGGGCACCTAGACTGTAGTTGGAGGTTGAACAGAATGAGCATACCACACACTGAGACTGGAGCCCTATGAAGGGTGTAAACCTCTCATGATATTTCGGCAACAAGGCCTCCATTTTGTTCTTGTTGTTGTTAAGACATTTTAATGAGGGGGAAAAAATCCCAAATTTGAAAAACAGTAACAGGGGCGCCTGGGTGGCTCAGTCGGTTAAGTGTCTGACTTCGGCTCAGGTCATGATCTCATGGTTTGTGGGTTCGAGCCCTGCGTTGGGCTCTGTGCTGACAGCTCAAAGCCTGGAGCTTGTTTCAGATTCTGTGTCTCCCTCTCTCTCTGACCCTCTCCTGTTCATGTTGTCTCTCTCTCTCTCTCTCTCTCAGAAATAAATAAAATTTTAAAAAAAACAAAAACAAATGAAAGAAAATCAGTAACTAACTCAGAGGTCATATATAGTCCAAGTGGATCCAGCCTCCAGGGGAAAGTTAAGATGTTTGCTTGAGAGTGAAAAACCAGGCAAGTACAAGGAGGAACATGGGTTATGTGAATGAGGGTCAAGTGAGTCAGAATGTTGAAAGAGTGTCTGATTTCTGCTAACCCTTGTGCCCTTCATTATTCCATGTCAAATCAACATAGGTAAGAAATCACAATGTTGTATATCCATATAGTCTCATCTCTTATGCTTTCGGGCATCGCTATAAGCAAAACACCACAGCCTGAGAAGAGAGGTAAGAGCTTTGTCTCCTAACTCCTTTGAGAGCTGGCCTATCTTTACATCTACCAAGATTGACCACCTGCTACTGAGATTACGCACCTATTTGTTTCTGTTAAGAGATGAGTAAAAACAACACAAATAATACAAGTACCTTATTATCATAGATCCCAAACCCTTATCTAAAAATCTTGGACCAGATGTGATTGGGGATTCAGTGATCTTCATATTTTAGCAAAGTATTATGTATAATACATTACATATAATACTTATATATAACATATTACATATAATACAGCATGTAGTGACTTTACTGCTAAGTCTAGGACAGAACTCCATAGCTGAATACATTAATTTTTCTATAAAATGCATAATGATATTTACAGAATAAATATATATCATGTCCTTTTTAGAGATGCTTTGACATATTATATATGATATTTATATAGAATATAGAATATATATATTAGTGTCCTGTCATTTCATGTCAGAGTTTGATGTCAAATATGTGTTTCTAAACTTTCACTCTACAAAATTTTCTAGAGTTCACAAGTTGAAAAAAGAGACGTTGGTCTTATAATATCATTGTGTTAATATATTTATCATTAAGCCTCAAAAATACTGAGTGAGTTTGTTATGATTCTTCCCTTTTATAGATGTAGGAATAACACTCTGAGAATTTACACAACTTGCCCATAGGCTATAGCCGGTCAACAGTGCAGGAGAGAAACCGAAAATGAGCTGTAAAGCATCCCACTGAGAGTGAGATTTAGACAGGCATGGAAGTAGTCGCTAGCTGGACAAAGCACTCTGTGCACTTTTACAGAGACATTTCCATAATCATTTGGTGCCCTGATTAAACAGTTTCAGACTGACCAAGGTTCCCTACCTATTGGCTTCCAATACCTTACTTATTCTGGGAAGTTTGTATTAAATTTTCTAAAATGCACTGCTTACAAACGTTATCCTTGAATAGTTGCAAATGTATTCTACTCTAAAAACTTATCTGCACAATACATATATTGCTCCAACCAGAATCTGTCAATAGATATGATTACATCATATCAACATCTCCATTTTCTATCGTCATGTTATACTCTTTGACTACTTGGAAAGTTAAGCCAAACCAAACTTTGAACTCTCTCTAATCCCACCCTCTCCAAACCTCGTTGCTCATTTAGAATTCCATATTTCAGTAAAGAATACTCTCATTCTTTCCATTTCTCACTCCAGAAACTGAGACATTCTTTAAAAGGTCACCTGCAAGATATTTTGTTTCAAAGCGAAGTATGATGGTACCATGCCCTTTCTCAAAACTGATAGCCTGCACTTCAATCTGAGAGTATGGCAGACTTCTTACTATGGTACATACAGTGAACATCCTCATCTCTGTGCTTGGCTACTTCTCTGGATGATAGGACATAGTGAACGAAGCATTCTGAGACTCACAAGAAAGGTCATATAAAGCAGTACCTCTTCTGCATGAGTCTCTTCTGATGTTTCCAGTTGGAACCAGGTTTTCATACTAAGAGAAGACCAGGCCACTTAAGTGTGTGTGTGTTTGGGGTGGAGGGCAAGCTCACAGACAACATCAACTGGTGGCCATGGGCTTGAGCCAACACAGCATGCAGCCCACTCAGTCCCTCAGATGACCTAAGCTCCTAAGAAATATGACAGTAGTTGCACTTGAGACCCAAGTAATATCTACCAAGTTATCCTCAGTCAACCCACAGAATGAAGAGAGATAATAATAAAATTTTGTTTTGTGCCAGTATGTTGTCCAGTGTTTTGTTGTGTAGCAATATATAGAAAGAAATATCCTTTGCTGAAGATTCAGATCACACAGTATTTTTCCTCCCTCACATTTGTTTAAATATTTTCAGGGAATAATCAGTGTGCAGACTTCTGTAAGCTCTGTTAGTCACACACACAAAAAAATTATAGTGTGTTAGTTTGCAGACAAATCCTCGTTATGAAGTATCCAGGCTTGCCCCGAAGCAAGATTTTTGCACTACGAGCCACAGGGTTAGAGGCATCCCACCAGCCAAAGTTACAGAGGACAAGACACTGTGTGGCTTGAATGTGAGACTCTCCAAAGGCTCCATGTTAAACATATGAGGGCTTTCGGTATAAAAATCCACTTCCACTTATTATAAGCATTATATTCCTTTATATTAAGGCCATGTGCTGTGGTCCTGGAAATTGGACCCAGACTGGCTTCAAGTCCATAAAGTTAGAAAAAGCTGAAATAAAAGCATTTTTAAGAGACTTGAAACAAAAAATCCTATATGGAACATCAGCCGGAATGGTGCATGAGTTCATTGTTGCCTCTCCATTAGAACAGTGAGAAAACTGGGGAAAAAAGGAGAAACTGGAAAAATAAACTTTCTTGAAAGAAAATAACCTAAAGCTTGTAATGATCAGAGAGGTGTTTATTCACTGAAATAGCTGAATTTTGGTGAGAACATGACAAGTGACCCTATTTCCATCTCCTTGTCCAAGCTCTATGGTAACCTTAAAAAACAGTGGCTACCCAATCATGGTGAAACACAGCAAGCTAGCAGCCCCTGGGGGTGCGAGACAGGTTTGGAGTTCCCGAAAAGCATTATTTTCAGAGAACTGTCATTTCTTGGCCTGTCTGGCAGGTTCCTGGAAATCTTCCTCATAGGGCCTGTCTTCCTTTGCCTTATGGGGAGATCCATCAGTGCAAACAGCCTGTTCTCAGAGGACATCTCCAAAACCAGTAGCAGCAATTGCTTAACATCGCCACTGCCCATGGTAGTGGTAACCCTTGGGGTGAGTGCCCAAAACAATGTAGGAGAACTCTGGGATTGAGGGATCCATAAAGGCTTTGAGAAGCTCCAGCACATTGCAGGGAACCCAGAAAGCCACACACATGTGTAGGCCCGTGCACGTGCCCAAGGCTGTCTATATACCCAAGAAAAGAGACAGGGCACCCCGGCTCTCATTTCTGGTTGACCCCAAGGCTCTGTGCAGCCAAGGGCGAAGATGGAAGCAGAAACGTAAACCACCCGCCAGTGCATCTCAGGTATGTCCTCATCCCCTCCCAGCACAAAACGTGGGAAACTCATTGGCTCCAGGCATTTAAAGGAAAACGTGATAAATTGGACTATAACAGAATTAAAATTTCTGCTCCTAAAACACTCTTATGCCACAGACTGAGAGAAAAAATGTGCAGATCACATACATGATAAAGTACTTGTATCTAGGATATGTAAAAAAAAAAATTCAAAACTCAATAAGAAAGAAATCTAATAAGAAATAGATGAGCAATTTGAACACTTCACCAAAGAAGACATATGGATGGCAAGGAAGCAACTGAGGAATACAGAAAGCATGGGCCGTTTGCATCACAGCACGTGGCGAGCAACAGAAGTAAGTCTCGAATGTGCTGTGTGATGATGGAGACAGAGTCCAAGTGAGTATAGTAGAGAATGGCCCAGGTAGAATATTCTTGCAGAGGCAAAACTGTCACGAGGGAAAGCAGAGAAGTGGCTCCGAACATGGGGAACAGAAGGAGATGGGCTGCAAAGGGCCGAGCAAGCTTTCTGTTTCTTGATAACATTGCTCAAAACTCACTGGCCTGTAAAGTTAAAAAAGATGAATTTTATCGTCTTTATATTATACCAAAAAATAGAAGGAAGGCACCCCCACTATCAACTATATTTAAATAAATACCAAACAACACCATTGGTGTGGTAGAAGGAGGGTGGAAAGTCATTGAATTCAGTGTTTCTACCATAATATTGGAAGAGATCATTTTAGTTTATTGTATAAATTCAAAAATTCTAATTTGGTTTTTACTTATCAGTGGGTACATCCCACAGACATAGATAATTTTAATAGGTGGTTTCACGCATTCCCTGAAGGAACATCTGTTTTTCTGGAGGGCAGTACTTTCCAAAGTCAGTCAAATTAAATAGGCTATTACACAGTTGAATCATTATTACAGCAGTAAATGAGAATACCTAACCACGTTTTCCACAGCAAGGACAATGATTTTTTGGCTAGGTAATCTTTAAATTTATTCCTTCTACTACTATTGGCACTCTTCATAATGTTTTTTTTTTTTAAGTGGTTATATTTTCCTAAGAGCTCAGAGCTTAGAGGGTACTTCAACCCACATAGATCATTTTTCAAGTTCAAGAGCTCCCGACATGAATATGTATAATTTTTATACCTCAATTACCCATTTCAAAGTAAAAAACCGTTTATATTCTTTTTTACATTGTTATCATCCAAATGGAAACCTTTTCATCTTTTTTCATGACATTAGCACTGAGGAGGCCCCTGTCCTTCAAATAGAAAAATGTACACAGACTATTTGTCATTTCCCTGGAAAGAAAACAGTGTTGTTTTATGATGTCTTTACTTCGGCTTTGGTTTATCTATTCCCCTTCTCCCCAGCTTAATTATGTAATTTATGGCTTATTAATAGCACCAGATTAAGGGGTCATTTGGAGGTACCTGTGCCCCACACTGCGTGGGTTTGTGATAGCAGATCTATTAGTTCCTCTCGCCTACGCTCGTGGGGAAATCCGAGACAACACAAAACATCTGAAAGCACGTGCCAGCAGATAAGTACTCACTTCATAGGATTATGTTACTCAATCCACACAGAATTTCATTGAACAATGTACCATTATTGCCCACAATTGAACAATACGGAAAATGAGACCCAGAGATTAAGGATTTTGTCCAAAGTCAGGCAGCTGGGAAGTGGCTGTAGAAATAGAGCTTATATCTCAATTCTTTTAAGAGAAACGTAAACAAAATTATAGCACTTCCCCTTTGATGAAGGAAAATACAAAATCAGGAATGTCGAGTGGGTGTCACATTCACTGTACATAGACAGACACAGGAGGGGCAGGAGGAAATGTGGGAGGGGCAGGAGGGCTGTGTTTATTACCCTGGGCGTGGTGATCATGCATCATCACACATGTATGCGTATCTCCAAACTCATACAGTTGTACATAGTAAATGCATGCAATTTTTTTACTTTATCAATTATTCCTCAATAAATCTGTTTAAAAAAGAGAAATGTAGGGGCGTCTGGGTGGCTCATTTGGTTAGGCATCCGACTTCGCCTCAGGTCAGATCTCATGGTTCATGGGTTCGAGCCCCGCATCAGGCTCTGTGCTGACAGCTCAGAGCCTGGAGCCTGTTTCGGATTCTGTGTCTTCCTCTCTCTCTGCCCCTCCCCCACTCATGCTCTGTCTCAAAAATAAATAAACTATAAAAAAGATTAAAAAAAAGAGAAATGTAGATATGCCTTTAAGCATGCAATCAGCTTTCATTAAGCAGACACTATAAATAACAAATCTGGTGAGGCTATAAAAGCTTGGTTTTTCAGACTTTGGATTATAAAACACTCCTCTGCTAAGAGAAGATGGAGGACATCAAATGCTCCAGAATCCGGTTACTTAACAATGAATTCACCTGGTAACTCATCCGAATGGATGCGAAAGTGAAACCAAAATGTGTTTCTTCCTGGTCACAGATGGCAAATTTTATGACATTTTTTTTTTACCACTGAGTTTAAAAAAAAAAAAACTACCAGAATATTCCTTATCAGTATTTTATTAAGAGAGTTGCAGCTTCAATATTATCATTAATATTTAAAATTAAGGACATAACGTGAGTTGTTGTGTTAGTTCGACCCTCTAGAGCAAAAATGCCATGGATTGGGTGGCTTAAGAACAGAATAGATTTCTCACAGTTCTGGAGCCTGGAAAGTTCAAGATCAGATGCAGACCAGTGTAATTTTTGATAAAGCCCCTTTTTCTGGTTTGCAGATGGATGCCTGTTTGCTGTATCCTCACAAACCAGTGAGAGATCATCTTTCTCTTTCTCTTTCTCTCTTTCTCATAAGGGCGCTAATCCCATTCGAAGGGCTCCAGAGGACCTGCCTCAGACCACCATCAAAAAGGGGATTAGTGCCCCATTTAGTACATGGATTTTGGGGGGACACAAGCATCCACAGTCATCAGAAGGCTTTCCATAGAAACAGTGTTCATCTATACGCTTTTTAAACAACAGGCAAATGATTTCTTCCATCTTTTTTTGCTTCATAAATGTAGAAAGAATATCTATTTTTTTCCTCAGAAAACTGCTTTTATTATATGCCTCTTGTAAAAGTTTAAAAAAGATATTTATAAATTGTTTAAAATATTTAAGTTCTCTGATAGTTTCTAAACCCAAATGCATGTGAAAGGTCAACAGTCAAATAGGTAAGAGTTTGATTATGAATCTTCCTGACTCAGGGCCCATGATCTTAACCATGAAGCACTCCGTCTACGCCTCCTTTGTTTCATGGCTTTTGTCGTGGATACACTGCACTGACTGGCTCCCGCTCTGTGCCCTGGGGGCAATGCCCAGTGTTCCTGAAAGCTGGTGATGGTAAGGGACCTCTACTATCTAGACAGAAGCACACGATCTTTGTCAGATATTCTTGCTCCTAATACAAACAGTAAAAGTACAGACTTGTCACACGTTTGCAAATGCCCATAATTTAGTGCACCGTTTAGTGATAGCTGAGTACAAAGTGTGAGTGACCCAGATTATCAAATTAAAGCCACATTTTTATATATCAAAACTCTTAGCAAAACTCAAGTTACAAATCATCTGGAATTATCTATCTTGGTATGAGATAGAGAATGTCGTTATATCCGCCCATTATGAACTATTTGCTGAAAATGTCAACGTTTTTTAAGTGCATTTGATTCAAGATAAATTAGCTCCTGTTTAGAATTGAAATCTCAACAGTAGTAGAATAGTCATTAAGGTCCCAATTTTGAGTCTGGAATTTAGCAAGAAACACTTTCTTATCATCTATTTTAAGCTGTTTTTATACACAGCTCAAGATTGCAGCTGTAGCTTTTCACCTGTAAGTACCTACTGTATTCAGCTTCACGTCCCACTGTATACTGAGCTCTATGAGCCTTTGATTGTAAGTTAAGAAGACTTGCAGTTTAAGGGGTAAATATTACTTTTCTCTTTTTGGGCATCGACTTTAAAATGTTGCTTGAGATGGAAGAAATGGATAAAAGAATGAGTTTTTAAAATATATTCCAGGGCACCTAGGTGGCTCAGTAGGTTAAGCATCTGACTCTTGGTTTCGGCTCGGGTCATGATCTCATGGTTCATGGGTTCAAGCCCCGTGTTGTGTGGGCTCTGTGCTGACAACACACAGGCTGCCAAGGGTTCTCTCTCCTCTCTCTTTGCCCCTCCCCCATGCTCTCTTTCTCAAAATAAATAAATAAGCATTTAAAAATTTTTAAATCTAAATAAAATAAATTCACTTCATCAAATAAGTGCAAAATATGAGAAGACAGACATTTTGCATATACATGGACCCTGCACGGCAAACAAAACAAAACAAAAAGAAAAACAAAAAGCAAACTTAAGGACTCCTAGCTGGCTCAGTCAGTGGAGCATGCAACTAGATCTCAGGGTCTTAAGTACAAGCCCCACATTGGGTGTGGAGGCTTCTTTAAAAAAATAATAATTTAAAATAATCAAACAAATAAAAATAAAGGTTTTGAAGCAGATAATTGAATTAACTTTTCTGAAAAAAATTAGGATTTTTGTTATGGGGAATGCATGTATTTATAGTTATTACTGTTGGTTACGTAAATAAGTTACTCTTTTTTTCTAAAGATACAGCACTTTTCGCTAATTGAAGCATTCAGTCATTTCTAATGCCTTCAAAATATTTTTTAGTTCTTTAATAACAACTGAAGTAAATATTTATGACAAGGGTTAGCCATTGGAAAACTGATTGTAACATAGTGTTCAGATAGGTCCTTTAATATTTTATGGAATGCATAACACATTTAACAACAGACTTAATTCAGTTTAACTAAAATCTCATTAACTTTTTACTAATAGTTTGGTGCCAAGCACTAATACAATAGAAAAATTCATGACAAATGTACTCATAAAACTCTCATTTTCAAGGGTGAGTAATTTCTTATTCTGCTTAATTTTTTCTGTGCCAGATTTTGTTTTTTATTACTTAACAGTGGAAAAACTTCAAGCATAATTGATGAGACTGTAGTGTTCAGAATCTACGTGGTGCCTACATTCTCCATTTAAATCACTTGTCTCAGAATCACGTTACTATCCACGTGAGCAATGAGCTCACACCTGACGCTCTGAATCTTCCGGCCACATAAATATATTAATAAGGTGAGCTGGTGTTAGGGTCTTTTACAGAACTCACTCTCAACTCTGGTGAGCCAATTACTGATGTAATTATGTTGTGGCTCCAATATTTGGTTAAACAAACAAACAAAATTTAAAAAATCACTTTTCACATTATAAAAAATGCTATATGATTATGATCCTTCTGTTATTATCCACCTCACACAGGTCTGGTTTGGATGTCTCTGCTATTGACTACATCACCCCCCCACACACACACACCTTCACCTTTCTCTTAGCCCCACAAGGGCTTTTTGAATTCCAAGGTGCTTGAACACCAATGGAGAATCAATCTAAACAAAGAGATGATACCCAGCTTGAGAAAATCCTGTTAAGCAATTGAGTGTGGTGCTAGAATCTTCTGTTTCTGTGCCTGAAGCAACTATGTGTTTGAAGCAAGTCTTTTAAACTAAGCCCACACTCAGGGTGCCTGGGTGCCTCAGCTGGTGAAGTATCCGACTTGAGCCCAGGTCATGATCTCACGGTTCCTGGACTCCAGAGAGCCCCGCTTCTGGTGATCTCGAGTCCTGCTTCAGGCTCCGCACTCTCTCCCTCCCTCCTTGCCCCTCCTGGGATTCTCCCTCTTCTCTCTCTCTCTCTTTCTCTCTGTCTCTTTCTTTGCCCCTTGCTTGCTTACACTCTCTCTCATAAATAAATAAATAAATAAATAAATAGAAGGTTTAAACGTAAATAAAATGAAATAAGCACACTTTCTCTGGACAGCTAATTAATAGCCCATGAATATACATTTTATTTGCCAGGTTACTCTTCATTTTGATCTGGAGTTTAAGAAAAAGATGTGAAATCTAACTCTTGATTTTGGCTTGGGTCCTGATCTCATGGTTTGTAGGTTTGAGCCCCACTCTGGGCTGATAGTGCAGAGCCTGCTTGGTATTTTCTTTCTGTGTGTCTCTATCTGCCCTGCCTGTGCTTAAGTGCCCTCTCTCTCTCTCTCAAAATAAATAAATGAACTTTAAAAAAAATGATTTACTTGTTCTCAACTCCATTAATATTATTATAAACAATGTTTAGAATTTATATTGTGTACTCTCATAAATTTTGACACACATGTGAAACTTTCATGCTAATCAACAACATGTCTATTAACCCCCAAATTGTGCCCATTTGGAACCCTTACCCGCCACACCCCCATTCCTCATCTCCAAGTAACCACAGATTGGTTTGTTGTTTTTAGAATTTATACACTTTGATCTGACTTCTTTCATTCAGCATTATTATTTAAGAATCATACATGGTATGATACTGTGTATCAATATTCATTCTTAGCGTTGACTAGTGTTTCAGTGTACAGATACAGCATCTCTTCGCCCCCCACTGAACATTCAGGCTATTTCCTGATGTGGGCTACTCCAGAGGCAACTGCTATGAACTTTGGTGTCAGGTCTTTTGATGGACACCTGCTGTCTGGTATTTGGGTGAAGACAGGAGCAGAACTGCAGGTGCATTTAAATTCTTCGGATTCCCATCAGAGGTCGATGGTGAGCACATGCTCACCAATACTTGGTGTACTCAAACTCGATCCCTTCTACGCACCTCTCCCTGTGCTTTCACTTTGCCTGCCCTGACGACTGAGGGCACCAGGCGTCTCTTCACATGCTTCTTTGCCACCGTTCTGTCTTCTGTGAGTGTTTTGTTCAACTTCCATTTCTGATGCTGCTTCTTTATAAATTAATTTTTGCGTATTGATTTGGTATCCCACAACCTTGCAAAACTCAAATATTTGCTCGAGTAGCTTTAATTGTTTAGATGTTTTTTTGGATTCCATTAGATTTTTTTAAATAAAAGTAACAATATCACTTTTTTTATTTCCTCCATGTAAGCCTTTTGTTTCTTGTTCTTGCGATTGCACTGCTTAGAGGTTTAGAGGTTGAGGAATTTCCTTTGTATTCTTTGTTTAATGATAGTTTTTATCAACAATGAATGTGTCTCATGAGATAATCATAATTTTTCTTTACTGCTTAAATGTGAATAGTGTATAGTGATATTTTTGTAACAAACTTTAGTACAAGTTTAGATGTACAGAAAAATTGAGAAGATAATACAGAGAGCCCCCTTATATCTCTGCATTCAGTTCCCCTCATCAATAATATATATGGGGGCACCTGGGTGGCCCAGTTGGTTAAGTGTCTGACTCTTGATTTCAGCTCAGGTCATGATCTCATGGTTATGAAATCAAGTCCTACATCAGACTCTGCTGATAGCTCAGAGCCTGTTTGGGATCTTTTCTCTCTATCTCTCTGCCCCCTCCCCCATGAAAATTAAATATATATATATGGTATATTTGCTAAAATTAATAAACTATTATTGATACATTGTTAACTCAATAGTTTATTTGGATTTCTTTAATCTTTACCTAATGTACTTTATCTCTTCCAGGATCCCAGCCAGGATAACACTGTGTAATTCATTGTCATTTCTTCCTAGGGTCCTCTTGGCTATGCTAGTTTCTCAAACTTGCCTTGTAAGTGGTGACCTTGACCTTTCAAATGCCCCTCAGGTGTATTGTAGGACATTCCTCTACATGAGTCTATCTAATGTTTCTGCATAATTAACCTTAACTTACAGGTTTTAAGAGGAAGACCATGAAAGTAAAGGGCCATTTTCATCACAGCAAATCAAGGGTACACACTGTCCATGATTTATGACCAACAGTGTTGTCCTTGCTAACCTAGCTGAGGAAGCGTTGTCACATCTCTCCGTCTGTCCATAGTAAAATGATCTTTCTTTCCCTCTTTGCACTTTGAGAAGAAGCCCCAGGCTAAGCTTGGAGTTACAAGCATTGTCAGAATGGGAGTTTTCTTCCATCATCACCCTACAGTGCGTCGATTTGGACAGCCACCCCCAGACAAGGGCACTTTGGTGGGAGTATGGGATACAGCAGAGAAGTTCCAGCACACCATGGGAGAACTAAATTCCCAAAATACACACACTGAAGAGGGTAAGGAGATTCACTTTATCCAAGACCAGCCCTGCCCTAATGTAGCTCAGCTCACATACAGGAGAGGACCCGTGGGTCTGTGATTCCTCCCACAGGGGAAATGGGAGCATAATGAATGAGCATCCAGCTCCCCCAGTTGTGAAAGAGGCTGCCCATGCAGCTAATTTCTTTCTTGCCTCCCCCAGAACACTGAGGTGGTAGGCTGGGTAGTGAAGGGAGGGATGAGAGCTGGGAACAGGGACTAGAGGTGGGAGCCAGGGCTCAGAAATCAAGAAGGGGCCACGGATCCTGTTAATTGCCTTGTGGATGCCCTCTGGGGACCTGCCCCTGAGCCAGTGTGACGCCACACATCCTGCAAACGTCCCACAGGCAACCCTGCTGCTCTAGACACCTCCGTCCCTCACTCTGCGGCTGGCTCCCTGCCCTCGCCACTGCAGGTGGCCAGGATGAGCATGTGCTGATAAGTCTGCAAGCATGCACAGAGAGCTGGCTGAAGTCTACGGGATGGGGAGAAGACACACGAATTTGAGCATTTCAGGGCACCACCCTCAGGAAAACAAAATGGAGGCTCCTCAGAGTCCCAAACCAGGCTGACAGTTGAAAGTGTTTCTCACCCAAAGCCAGTCACTAAAGACTGGAGGAAGTGACTGGTTCTTCAAACGTGAAGAAAGCAACACAAGACTTCAAGAAACGTAAAAAAAAAACAAGGAGAGGAACACAGTAATTGTCCAGTAACCAACACCAAAGAAATGGAGATGTACAAATGGCTTGACAATGAATTCATAGTAAGTTGCGGGGAAGGGGATGCATTTCACACTCTTATGATGAGTTGCCTGTCTTTTACGGGGGCTGGGCCATTGGGCTGTGATCTCATAAACCAGTTATGTCAGACGCTCTCTGTAGATGAGCAAGATAAAGCTGAATGTCGACCACAGGGTTTTGGAAACCCACAGGTCACTGGAAACCATTTCAGTTGAATGGTGGAGACGATAGCCTGGTTAGAGACCTTAAGGGAAAAACTACAAGCAAAGAAGGTGAGGACAGTGAATACAGAGCATTTCTTTGCAGAGTTTAGATCTGAAACTTTACAGAAAAATAGGGCATTTGCTGGCAGTATGCTAATGCAGAGGGTCAAAGGGGAAGTGAAGAAAAATTAAGTAGAGATATTACCATATATTTCTGTGATGATAGAAAAGATAAATTAAAGGGGAATTATCACAATTTAGGAAATTAGGGCAAAGTTTTGGAAGAACAGCGTCCCAAATCAGTGAGATTGGATGGCTTCCTACCTATAGGCTTTATAAGGTAGACATGGACAGTTCATGATTATAATAGGAAAGGAGAGAACATATATGGACATAGATATGGAGAACATGTAAGTGTGAACACAAGAGCCTGTGGCAACATTGTTAGGATTTTCTTCTCTGTGTACTTGAAGCAAGGTCATATGCTCACACCACAGAAAACAATGGATGTCCTTGTGGAAAGCACATCTCCTCCTGCTTTTCTGGATTCATTATGTTGGAGTAAGAAAAGTAAATAGGTTTATCTTCATAAGGATAATTTAATTCCTCTCAGACTTAACTGGAAGACCTCACAGCCTATTACCCTAAGTAAAAATGATTACGTCAACCAAACTGAAAAGTAAACTGTGGGTTCACATTGAAAGGCCTTTGCAAGTCTGGTGACGTTAGTTATATACGGCTTCTCTGCACACATCTGTGCCCTCATGGGAGGCTTGTGACTATTTCCTAAAAACCAAGGCACACAAGATTTACTCAAAGCTTTGTACTGCTAAATGCTACTTTTGGTAAAGGGCAAACCAGGCATTTCACCAAGTACTCATGATGCTATTTCAACAAACATTTGCTATTTTTGGTGCATACTTTCACCTTTTACACATCAATTTATTACTGCATTCTCCAAAAAAGAGGCCAGCAAATAGGCTGCTTGGAAAAGCAACACCCCATCTATTTGCCACATAAGCCCTCTCCGCTTTGATGTTTCGCCCGTAGTGTGCGACAAACTGCATGATGAAGATTCTAGAACAGATTAAAGGTGTGTTCATTTTCCCCTGAAATATACAGGCAGATATTGATGCTTATTGCCAGGGCCTATAAAATTTCACAATGAAGCTGTTCCTATCAGTAACCTGGGTGAAATATTTCCTAGGTAGAGCTGATTCCAGTACAAAGTTTTTTTTCCAGATTTTGCTACCATTTCTCATCTTTTCTCCCTTCTGATCACATAGCAAACCCCAGCTGATTCTGCACAACTACTTACTTACTCCTCTGTTTGCTCTGTTCACAGCTGTAAGGTGACCATCACCAGCATACATGAGACCATGTATGTATCTTCCTGTGGAGCCCACTACACACTTATCTGTACTACTTGACACTTAGTAAGAGGCTGTCTTGAAATAGGTGTGTCAAAGAGGCTTTCTTTCTTTTTTAATTAGATAATAAGTTCCTTGCATACAAGAATATTTTCATATCCCTCACAGAGCCCCTTGCACTTGAAAGACCATGGTAGAAACAATATACATTTGAAATTAGAATAAATGAAACACATCAGTGTTGTGGTGTGTGTGTGAGTGTGTGTGTAAGGATAATTACCTAGCTCTGAATTTTAAACATAATTTCCTCACAGAAATTTGTGTGCTACATTGGTTTAGGGTCTCTCTTTATATAGTTTCATCAGACTCTAAGCTAAGTCCCCATTATTATTTGTTACAATTGCAACTGAATGATTACTTCTCCTTTATTTGTCTTTACTCTTTACCTCTCCACTGGTCGCCAAACACCATGATGATTATAAGAACTGAACTGTTTTTAGTTCCAGGGATAAAATATGCGTTCAACAAACAATTATTGGGTTAAAAATATAAGTGGAAGATTGATAAGTTGATCAAGTGGAAGTTGATAAGACTGATCCAATCTATGGTGCAAACTTTTCATATCTGTGTTGTATATGTTTGGTTTGATTAAATAGCCTTTCACATTTTGTCTATCGTCAATTTGAACATTGTCTTATTTCATCATTTGACCAGATGCACAAACTGTCAAATTGAAAGGAACCACTGTAAAATACTTCAGTGATTTTGATGAGAGCAATGGGAAATGCCGATAGAGGTGGCAAAGTCCATCAGAAGAGAAATAAGAGACATACCGCCAGCAAAGTTGTCTGAGGTAAGAAAACCTACACACCTCAGATTTATAGAAACAGACAATGTGATTTTTATAAAATAAGATGGGCAACAGTAAAAAGGGAGAATCAAAGGACATTTTCTTGTGACTGATTTTTATGAATTATTTCAACTAAAACCATTAAAAACATTTGCTTTTGAACATGACTCTGCATCTCACTGTTCGAGAGGCGGTGAATGTCCTCAAAGGAGACAGAATGAAAGCTGTCAGACAACAGTCACATACTATCCATCACAATCCACACACTCTCCAAGCAGGGGCTGACACAGGGTATTGAAATGACTTTGCCAAGAGCACACGGGCAGACAATGATGGAGGCAGAGGTGGGACAAAGCTTCACGACCAGTACCCTAGGGTTTCCTCTGGGACATCTCCAAGTGTTGTTATAACCAAACTACAACTGGATGTCACTTTCAGTTTTCGGAACCGCGTGCTTCACTGTGGCAGATCCTTAAAATCACCAGGAAATCGCCTACAGTGGGCGTGATGATGCACTTTGGACACATGGGCAGGTGACAACTGACAGTGAAGGATCTTGGTGACCGAGAGGGGACAGCACAGCTGTTCCCCACTGGTGGCACTAATGCTGACCTGGATGACACCTCACGTCACACATTTGCATCTGCTTCACCCCATTCCTCTTCTGGCAATACCACCAGCATTTTGCTTTGGGAACCCATCTTGTAGCCTTCACATGCCAAGGCAGGCTGCTGGGAAGGGCCTGGCTGAAAGCAGATCACTAGGGCCTTACCTGCCACCTTGTGCTCTGGGAACACCCCGTGAGGTAATTAGCATTACCGGGTTATTGCTGTCTGTCCACTTTGCTGTGGGAGGGCTACAGACTTGAAACACTTTGCCCTGGTATGTCCTGCTCATGAGTGATAGGGCCGGTGTGAGATCCAGGCAGTTAGAGAATTCCTTGCACCAGACAAGTTAAACAGGGAGGAAGACTCAGATGAAGACCATGTCGGTGGGATGGAGAGACCGAACTCAACTCCAATAAAACAGAAAGTGGAAGGGCTTTCAGCACCGAATGAGCCAGAGGGAAGGGACTGAAAATTTTGTGCCGGCTGGGGACTGACCATCTCAGAGCACTGAGTTATACTTTTCTGTGATTGGGTGTCTTTGCCTGTTTGTTGACTCTTGTTTACTGAAGGGGGGTGCCGAGGCTCCCTCAGAGACAGGAAGATAAAGGTGTTATCTCCTCCAGGGCTTGCATTTCAAAGACATCGTCCTCAGGTCTTTGAGAGAGACATCCCTTCGGTTGTAAAACTGGCCAGAGGCTGGGAGATGTACATGCTTCTGAAGGGATAATTCCAAGCTGTCTTAGTAAATGTTCTAAACAAGGTGGGGGTGGGGGGGGGAGAAGGATGGTAGAAACAAGTGTCTGAAGTTTAGAGACACTGAGGGGAATGAGAAGGCCATCCAGGTCAGGGTACACCACGCACCCAAGCCTGCACTGTCACCCAGATGAGCGTGTTCCCCCTGCTAGTGCCCCTCCTTGTGGTAACAGCCATGCTCCGCTGTGTGTGGAAAGTGAGTAACAGGAAGCAGTGTTCGTGGGACATGAGGGAAGACGAGCAGGTGGCTGTGCCTCTCAAAGGCACTGGAAATCTATAACTCCTCTCTAAGAGGAAGACTGGCTTACATTTATTTTTAAAAGGGATCCCACACAGGCATAAAAAATTTGTGTGCTATTTTAAGAAGAAGAGGCAAAGCCATCTTTGAAAAGGCCTTGGACAAAGGGCTGAGTTCTAAAAAAAATTTTTTTTGATGTTTTTATTTATTTCTGAGAGAGAGAGTGTGAGCAGGAGAGGGTCATAGAGAAAGGGAGACACAGAATCTGAAACAGGCTCCAGGCTCTGAGCTAGCTGTCAGCACAGAGCCCGATGTGGGGCTTGAACCCACGAACTGTGAGATCATGACCTGAGCTGAAGTCAGATGCTTAACCAACTGAGCCACCCAGATGCCCCAGGGCTGAGTCCTAAATCACCGTTCATTGAGGGAACGAAGCCTCACTAAACCTCCAAAGAGTGGTTTTCAAATGTGGCCGCACACGGAATTCATCAGGCATCTCTCAAAACACTGGTGCCTTGTCACCAGATGCAGAGATTCTGATCTAATGGGTCCAGGATGCAGCCTGAGCACTGAGCAAGTTAGAATCTCTCCACAGGGTTCTAAGGCACAGTCAAAGTTGAGAATTAATGTCGGAAAGGGATAATCCCTGGAATTCTAAAAAAATGTTACTGAGTAAAAGAAAGGATGAGGAACATTTCTTGTTGCACAAAAACACCTGGCAAAATCAATTTATCCCTGAAAAGTATAGTAACTTGTGTGATTTTGTATTCCCCTGTGCCTCCGGACACCCTTGAAAAGAAGCAATCTGACCAAGAGGCAAGCACTGCATTTGACCTAACCTTCTGCGCATTCAAATGGAGTTCTTACCACCCGCTTCTGGTTACTGCACAATTTCTTATGACCGGTGAGTGGTAAGACTTTGTCTATACCACTTGATCCATGATGATTATTTTTTACAAAATGAATGAAGATCATTGTCTTCTCAGTATATAGAACTGATGTGTTAGGGACAGATATGCTGTATTATGCAATAATCCAGAAAATTCGGTTGCAATTTTATATCTGCCTTTCACTAAACAAAACTTGAGATTTTTTAAATGTTTATTTATTTTTTTGAAGGAGAGAGAGACAATATGAGCTCAGAAGGGGCAGAGAGAGATGGAGACACAGGATCTGAAGCAGGCTCTAGGCTCTGAGCTGTCAGCACAGATCCCTATGAGGCGCTCAAACCCATGAACTGTGAGATCATAACCTGAGTTGAAGTTGGTTGCTTAACACACTGAGCTACCCAGGTGCCCCATTCACTAGATGAAACTCTAGATGACAAGATATTTCCCTCCTTAAACTTCTTAGAAATATTATTGCAGAATGAACATTCTCAAAGACCACTCTTTATATTACATTTCTAGAATAAACTAATTTTTAACTAGTTCAGGATTAATCAATGGTGTTTAATTGAAGACTGTGGCTGCATGCAAGTTTAGAGGAATAGATTTCTTGCAGCATTTTCCCTAAGGAGCCAATTAGGTATCAACCAATTAAAAAAAGTTAATAATATTTCATGTATGTCTTTTTGTGATCAGATCTTATATACTTAATATTTCAATACCAGCCAAACTTTTCTTTTGAAGGAGACTAGATTTGCATTTAAATGAAAGTCAAGCCAGTCTCCCCAACCCAAACTGAGGCCATTTTGTTCAAGGCTTAGCAGAAATTCCACTTGGGAGAGAAACTCCCATAACTCCAGCTCTTCATTCCCCACATGTGCCTGTGTTGTTCCGCAGGTTAAAAATCCTAGCTTCTGGATTATCAACTGTGCTATGCACAGCAAGGGGTAGGCACAAAAAAACACATGGTTTTTATTGTTTGTATAGTTCCCCCTTTCCTGGTTTAATGAATACATTTCTTTTTTTTTTTTTTTAATGTTTTTTTTTTTTCATTTATTTCTGAGACAGAGACACAGCGTGAGCAGGGGAGGGTCAGAGAGAGAGGGAGATACAGAATCAGAAGCAGGCTACAGGCTCTGAGCTGTCAGCACAGAGCCTTGTGCGGGGCTCAAACCCACGAACTGAATGATCACGACCTGAGCTGAAGTCAGGCACTTAACTGACTGACCCATCCAGGGACCCCAATGAATACATTTCTTTTATCACTTTGCATTAGGCATTGAGGGTCTCTGTCCTACACAACCTTCCCTTCTGAGTTCTGTCACAGAAACATATGTATTCACAGCCCCGCAGCTGTGTAAGGTGTAAGGCCGCTCAGTGAATCTCAGTGCAGATTCTGTGTGGAAAAAAACATGACGGGTGGAACATGGCTTAGGCCTGAGGCCACACTCGGAATTGTTCTGACCTTCACAGGAGTATAAGGTGCTGCCAGGACTGCCCTGACTGTCCTGCTTTTAGGCAAAACACTTGGATGATGGGGGAGGGGGAAAGGAGGAGGTGGGGGAGGGAGGTAAGGACAGAGACAATGCTAGATGCCTGGCTGCTGACATGAGCCAAGGACCACGTGAGCTTTTGTAGGCACCAGAGGAAGCAGAGTTCTCTGTCACAGAGACCCAACAGCCGTGTACCAGTGGGCAAGTCTGATGGGTGCCAGGATGTTGCCAAATTGGCTCTTCCTCTTCTATTATAGCTAAGAGGAAGGCTAAGAGTCTTCAGTCCTCTGCCCTGATCCCATGGGCATGCACAGGACTATTAAATAAAATGCATTAGTCTCTTAAGAATTATGATATTATAAGAGAAATATTTATGGACGACCTCGGGGCGCCTCAGTGGCTCAGTTAAGTAAGTGAATCTTGATTTCGGCTCATGTCATGATTTCATGGTTCCTGAGCTTGAGTCCCGTGTTGGGCTCTGCACTGACAGTGCAGTGTCTGCTTGGGATTCTCTCTTTCCCTCTCTCTCTACCCCTCCCCTGCTCTCTCTCTCTTAAAATAAATAAATAAGCTTTAAAAAAACAACAACAAAGAGAAAGACTGTATTAAGCAATTATTTTAGTTTTGTTTTTTTTGTTTTTTTTTTTTTTTTTTTTTTTTTTTTTGTTTTTTTTTTTTTGGGGTAGGCTCACACCCATCATGAGGCCAGAAACTTCTACCCTGAGATCAAGACCTGAGCTGAGATGGAGTTGGACGCTTACCCCACTGAGCCACCCAGGCATTCCAGCAATTATTTTAAACACAAATAACAAATCCTATTATCAAGCTCATGAGGGAAAGATTATATTCAAATATGGTGTGGATTAAATTTTCCACAGTAAAATTACTACCTCATAAAAAGGATGTTGTTAAAAGTCAGGAAATAGAAAAATGGAGAAAAGCAATGTGATGTAGGGAAACTAATGTGATTTTTTAAAACTTCAGATCATGTCCTGGGATGACAGTTTTTTAAAAGCATAATCCTTCTTGAAATAAAATGTTAGATGTTACCAAGAAGATAATTAAGCCAGGAAAAAGAAATAAAGGATTAGAGAAACATCAGCTCACCAAGAATTCAATGGGCCAAGTCTTATCTCTCCTACTGGGCTCTGATTTACATGTGAAATCTGACGTGATCTTTCTCAGGACCCCTGAGAATTTTAATTCAATACATTTAAGTGCACAGGTTAATTGCCTTATCTGTGAGTTTATTAAAAGTTAATAAGGAGACACTTATTTTGCTTATCAGGTGAATGATTTTGCAGAAATATTAATTGCATCGAAACTTTTACTTCTCAGTTTAGAGACTAAGGCTCCCATGAAATAATCCTTGGGGCACCCAATCTCCTTGAATTTCTCTTCTCAAACTCATTCATTTCTCTTATTTACTTACCAGATTGCCACTCCACAAAACCAGGGCTGTTTTGAGGGAACCGTTCAGGGCCATACTCACCACTGAATTCTCAATATCAAGCACAATACCTGCTACAAAATACTTCCTATTCACAATGATATAAATAGGCTGTCCCATACTATAACATACAACAGTTGCTGTGTAAATCTGCTTCCTTTTCCTGCCATTAAGAGCAAATACATAAATTTAAAGACAAATGTAAACAATCAAACAATACAAAACTCAATAAAGAAGTAAGCATTTAATTAACAGCATTTAACTTTTATTAACTTGACTTTCCTAGAAAAACCTCTGTCTGAAGAACACATGACAGTTTCTTATCTCTCACTCATTATTACTTCAAATTAAACTACAGTAAAACTTCATCATTATATCTGCATGAGTTTCTGACCAAACGTTTAATTAGATTTATTTAATACAGAAGCAGGTGATTTTAAAATAATGATAATTCATTTCATAAATCAGAGAGAAAAACAGTGTTTGTTTTAGCCTGGGTTCTCAAAACCTAAGACAGAAGTTTATTTTTGAGAAATCTGTTCGGGAATTTGACACCAGCAAGCACAAGTGAGACCAGCAGAGTGAAGCAGCCAAAACGGGAATGAGTTCTTCCGGTGGTCATGGCCAGAGTTGATCTGTTGCTTGCTTTGAAGGACTTCCCTAAATGGCTTATCTCAGAAGTAGGTCAGAATTGTCTGCTCAAGGGAAGGAAGAGGCATAGGTTTATCAACTGATTCCTGTTCTCCGTTGGTCCAGGCTGTCCCTCGGGGCATTAATTGTCCAGGGATTCCAGCTTCTTCACAGTGACTGCAGAGCACATTCCTAGAGGCAAATACCATTTGGGACTCGGAAGGAGCCTCTGGCCAGGACTGGATCATTCTTGCTCCAAACTGGTCTAAGCTTATGTAAGCTGGTTGCCAGAGCAGTGGGGGCATAAGGTGATGCCACGAGTATTCTTCTTCTTCTCCTTCTCCTTTCTTCCTTATCCCTTCTCCTCCTCCTCTTCCTTTTTTTTTTTTTTTTTTTTTTGAGAGAGATAGGAAATAGAGCACAAGCAAGAGAGGGGCAGAGTGAGAAAGAAAAATCTCAAGCAGGTTCCAAGCTCAGTGAAGAGCCTGATGCAGGGCTCCACCCCAAGATAAACCTGAGCCAAAATGAAGAGTCAGATGCTCAAGGGACTGAGCCACCCAGGTGCCCTGAGGCCATGAGGATTTTACATGACATAGAAGTGATAATTAATGCAAGCAGATTTTAATACAAGACTGATTTTTTGTATCTTTGTTGTTCTCTTTCTGTCATAAATTTTCTGATTACTAGAAACCATTAATTATTTTCATTTCCTTTTATATTTCCTGCTTGCCTCTCTTAGTAAGATATCTTTCCAATCTTGCTTCTTCTATGACTTTTTGTGTTTTGTTTTATTGTTGCCAATATTGAGTTACCCCTTTCCCATGCCAATGGCCATATTATTATCTGCTGTTCGTATCTCTCTTCCCTTAAAAAATTCTGGTTGACTAAAAAGGCCTTTTGAGAGATGCTTTTGCTCACTTAAAAAATAATTATATTAGTCAAAACCTTCACTCTTTGTAGATGACATGATACTCTACATGGAAAACCCAAAATATTCCACCAAAAAACTGCTAGAACTGACACATGAATTCAGCAAAGTCGCAAGATATAAAATCTATGTACAGAAATTGGTTGCATTTCTATACACCAATAATAAAGAAACAGAAAGAGATATCAAGGAATCACTCTCCTTTATAATTGCACCAAAAACTGTACAATACCTAGGAATAAACCTAACCAAAGATCTAAAAGATGTGTATGTTGAAAACTATAGGAAGCTTATGAAAGAAATTGAAGAAGACACAAAGAAATGGAAACAAAAACATTTCATGCTCGTGGATTGGAAGAACAAATATTGTTAAAATGTCAATACTACCCAAAGCAATCTACACATTCAATGCAATCCCAAACAAAATAATACCAGCATTCTTCACAGAGCTGGAACAAACAATCCTAAAATTTGTATCGAGCCACGAAAGACCCCAATAGCCAAAGGAATATTGAAAAAGAAAACTAAAGCAGGAGGCATCACAATCCTGGACTTTAGCCTCTACTGCAAAGCTGAAATCATCAAGACAATATGATACTGGCACAAAAGCAGACACATAGATCAATGGAATAGAGAACTCAGAAATGGACCCACAAACATATGGCCAACTAATTCTCGACGAAGCAAGAAAGAATATCCAATGGAAAAAAAGATAGTCTCTTTGGCAAATGGTGCTGGGAAAACTGGATAGAAACATGCAGAAGAATGAAACTGGACCACTTTTTTACACCATACATAAAAATAAATTAAAAATGGGTGAGAGACCTACATGTAAGACAGGAAACCATCAAAACTCTACAGGAGAAAACAGACAACAACTTCTTTGACATAGGCCATAGCAACTTCTTACTTGACATGTCTCCAGGGCCAGGGAAATAGAAGCAAAAGTGAACTACTGGAACCTCACTAAGATAAAAATCTTCTGCACAGCAATGCAAATAATCAACAAAACTAAAAGGCAACTGATGGAATGGGAGAAGATATTTGCAAATGAAATATCGGATAAAGGGTTAATATACAAAATCTATAAAGAACTTAACCAAACTCAACACACAAAAACCAGTGAAGAAATGAACAGAAGACATGAATAGAAACTTTCCCAAAGAAGACAATCAGATGCAAAGAGACACATGAAAAGATGCTCAACATCACTGATCATCAGGGAAATACAAATCAAAACCACAATGAGATATGACCTCATACCTCTCAGAACGGCTAAAATGAACAACTCAGGAAACAACAGATATTGGCAAAGATGCAGAGAAAGGAGAACCCTCTTGCACTGCTGGTGGGAATGCAAACTTGGTGCAGCCACTCTGGAAAATAGTATGGAGGTTCCTAAAAATATTAAAAATAGAACTACTCTATGATCCAGCAATTGCAGTACTAGGTGTTTATCCAAAGGATACAAAATGTTGATTTGAAGGGGCACATGCACCCCAATGTTTATTGAAGTACCATCGACAATAGCCAAATTATGGAAAGAGCCCAAATGTCCATTAACTGATAAATGGATAAATAAAATGTGGTATGTGTATATATATACATATATATTTATACACTACTCAGCAATTTAAAAAAATGAAATCTTTTTTTAATTTTTTTATGTTTTATTTATTTCTGAGAGAGAGAGAGAGAGAGAGAGAGAGACAGTATGAGCAGGGGACGGTCAGAGAGAGAGGAAGATCCAGAATCTGAAACAGGCTCCAGGCTCTGAGCCGGCTGTCAGCACAGAGCCCAATGCGGGGCTCGAACCCACAAACTGTGAGATCATGACCTGAGCTGAAGTCGGACGCTTAACCGACTGAGCCAACCAGGTGCCCTGAAAAAGAATGAAATCTTGCCATTTGCAACAATTTGGAACTAGAGTGTATTATGCTAAGCAAAATAGGTCAGTCAGAGAAAGCCAGACATGGTTTCACTCATATGTTAAATTTAAGAAAGAAAACAGATGATCATAGGGGAGGGGAAGGAAAAGTAAGATGAAAACAGAGAGAAAGGCAAACCATAAGAAACTCTTAAATACAGAGAACAAACTGAGGGTTGCAGGGGGGTGGGCTATATGGGTGATGGGCAATGAGGAGGGCACTTGTTGGGATGAGCACTGGGTGTCATATATAAGTGATGAATCACTGGAATCTACTCCTGGAACCAATACTACACTGTTAACTAACTTGAATATAAAATAATAATAATAATTATTATTATTATTATACTAGCAAATTTAAAGACCCATGTAGGCAAAAAAATAAAACAAAATGAAACATAACACAACTTTTCTTAAAGAATATGTCTAAATGAATTTGACCAAACTCAAAATTGCTTTTATCCTGATGTAAAAATCATAAGTAGTTGTAGTGCATTGATGAAAATGACTGTTTAGCCCTTAACCTTCAATGCAAGGTTTTTTTTCCCCCTAATCTTTTTGGAAAGGATGTTGAAAGGAAATGACCCGAAGCCTACCCTTTGGTTATATTGGTGTTACCCTGTCAATCGTAGTGCATTTAATGGTATCCCTCAAAAAGATATGTCCACATCCTAACCCCCAGTACCTGTAAATGTGAGCTTATTTGGAAAATAAGTTTTCTGGGGTGTGATTGATTGAAGGCTCTCAAGATGAGATCATCCTGGATTAATCAGCTGGGTCCTGAATCCAACAAGTGTCCTTATAGGAGAAGGAGAGCCACAGACAGAAGAGAGGACACAGGAAAGGTCCCATGAGGGTGGGCAGGGACTGGCATCACAGGGCTACAAGTGTGGGCACCAGAGGCCAGGAGACGGGCGTGGAGCAGGTGTTTCTCAGAGCTCCAGGAGGACCTGCCTTGCTCACACACTGATTTCAAACTGTGGCTCTCAAACCTGAAAGATTACACTTTGGTTGTTTTAAGCCACCATCTGTGTAATTTGACACAAAAGTCCCAGGAATCCAACACATTAATGGAGAGAAAATGGGTCATATGTGTTCCAAAAATAATTTCAATTTGCTCTCCAATGCGTTAACAATTTTCCCTTTCAATACGCACTAAAGCAGATGTATCGTCAAAATAAATCTGAGTGGGGTGGTATCAAAACTAACCTGGGTTCTATAGTACAATTTGATAAATGGCAAAATTGATGCCTGAGGTGGAAAGAAGATACTATTCAGAATGAAGTTATTTTAGATTGCCCAGAAAGATGACCTTCAGCATATAATGCATGAACTTGGTTCCCTTGTTTGGAGTGGAACACCCGCGTACTTATGCTAATGGGTGAGTCACATGATATTGAACTTGAGACCTACTTTGCAGAAATGCCTATGACCTTTGTCCTGAGAGCTGGCGTTTTGTCCTGCCAAGGTTTGAAAGAGTAACAGAGTGGCTTCATACTTGTAATATCGATTTTCAAGATATCAGCATTAACTGACTCACCACCCTTATTGATTGCCACCTTCTTGGTCTTCTGGAGGATGAAGCTTAATAGAGAGAACACTGCACGACAGGTCTAATAAATGGCAGGAGGCAGTATCAGTATCAGTTGCTGCAAAGGCAGTCAGCCAGTGTGAGCATTTCAGAAATGCTGTGCCCTTGGCAAAAGACAGTTCATTTAAGTTTCAATTAACATTTCTACGTCTGTAGTTGTTATCTCAGGTCCTCAGGGCTCATGTGCTCATTAAACCCACTGAAGAGTTGTACAAATCTCTTATCTTAAAATATATTTAATTTGTGAGGTTGAACAGTCGTACAGAGAAGTTACTTGTGGTTAATATACTTAAAACAGTCATACTACAGGTTAACTCTTTTTTTGGTTTACTTTAAACCTTACCACCTGTATCAGCTCTATATAGTCAGCACTCACAGTTAAGAGCTCAAAATGATTTTTATATTCTGATTATTATCTGCGATAATCTGCCACATTTCACGGGTTCAGAAGGAGCTTATTTATCTCCAGCTATTTGCATGTGACTGCCCTTTATGTGTGTTCTATTCTGAGATGTTGTGCACCGTGATTTGGTTTCCTAACGGAAGCCACAGGCAGAGCCCACCTGTCACATGCTCGGTTAGTGATGCTGTAAGTGTGAGGTGAGATGGGGTCATTTGTTTCGATTCTGCACCCTCAGCCCACTGTGCAAACAGACAGTGCTCATGTCGCCTATGAGCAACCGAGTGAGAACGTAATTTCTATCTATCAGTGACTGGATGCTATCTCAGAAGAAAAATGTTATAGAACAGGATACACTAGCGTGGGGACAAACTATGGGGATAATTGTACATAGAAGCACCAAATCTTTCATTATGAAGCTGCAGGATCTTGTCAGTGCTTTACTAAGTTATTAAAGATTTCACAGAAGTTCAGCAGGAATGAAGACAATTTGTATATTTCACTTGTTGAATGGTATTTCTTTATCATAAATTTATGTAGCTATATTGTGACAGTGACTTGTTGACTGATGTGTGAGACTGCACGTGCTATTTATTGTATAAATGATTTTTTTAATGTTGATTTTATTTTGAGAGGGAGGAAGAGAGAGAGTGAGGGAAGCGACAGAGAGAGGGAGAGAGAATCCCAAGAAGTCTCCTCTCTTTCAGCACAGAGCCCCATGCGGGGCTCGAACTCACAAACTGTGACATCACGACCTGAGCGGAAATCGAGAATCGTACACTCAACTGACTGAGCCACCTAGGTGCCCCAGAATAAATGATTTTGAACACTTGTCACTATTTGACTTTGGAATCAAGGAGTCCAAGCTTCAAATCCCCCCTTGACCACTTGTCACCCAAGCAAGGCTTGCGATATGGTGTAAGGGAGGCAATCCTCGGCCCAGAGTTAGAAGTGCTGAGTTTGAATACAGCTATTCTACTTGCCGCTGTGAGGCTGTGGACAAGCCTCAGTTTCCCCACTTATACGGATTGTCAAGCCTAGACATTTTGAAGGTTAAGTGGGATAAAGTGCTTAAAAACAACTAGTCTGGTGCATAGCATGCTTAGAAGCTTTATAATGAAAATGAATATATAGATAAATGATATAAAAAACATTTGCTGTGCTTGTCTTTGCAAGAGCATGATGAAGTATGTATTATTTTCTTTTAATTTTTTAAAGTTTTTTAAAAATATTTATTTATTTTAGAAAGACAGATACAGAACATTAGTAGAGAGGGACAGAGAGATAGGGAGATAGAATTTGAAGTGGGCTCCAGGCTCTGAACTCACCAACCTCAAGGTTACAACCTGAGTGGAAGTCAGATAGTTAACTGACTGAGCCACCCAGACACCCTTAGAACATGTATTATTTTATCTTCACTTAAAGATGAGGAAGCTGGGATTTACAGAAGTTTAGTAACCAAAGATATCATTAAATGTTTTCGTTTAAATTTATATTCCTATAAGGTAGGTAGTTATATGTGGATGCATTAGCACTTATTTTTGTAATCATTCATTTATTTACTTATTCATTCAGCAATATATACATATTTTTTTTCCTGAATATTTGCCTTTTTTTTCCCTTCTGTGCTCAGTACCAGGTTAATCAATGCATACAAATGAAATGTAACACGGATTTAAATTGAAGAATTATTTCACATTTTAGCGTGCTTTAAGGTGGGGCTGGGAACAGTATGGCATCTGATGATTTCCTTGACACTGTTCTTTTTGCCAAGACTACAGTGGAGATGTTGAATTATTAGGGAAAAAACTGACTGAACTGAAGTCCTTGGATAAATGTCCTTGGATAAAAGTCCAAAGCAGAAGTTACAGTCAAATTAACCTGTTCTGTCAAGAGTGGCTAACTGATAATTTGAGCATTAACTGGATGAAAGATTCAGATGGACTGAAAACTAGCCAGAATACCTTCCCCTCCCAAGCTTTGCACACTGGCAGTATCGTAGCCAATGAGGTTTATCCGAGGCGCGATTATTGCTAACAGAATACCTTCCCCTCCCAAAGATTTGATTTAGATTCTGACTCGGGTATTTAGCACTGACTCATCAAATGAGCGCTAGAGAAAGTTCTCTTGAAATAAGTAAAAGCGTATTAAGAAAGGCTTCAGAAGCTTGGAGATCATGATCTGGCATGTGTTGGAGTCTAACCTAGATCCACATTCAAAACTGACTCATCTCTTTACCTTTTAAATATCAGGAAGGGTGAGGACCTCCAGGGGTTTGGATAAATTCGGAGAATCATTTTTCCAGAACTGGAAATCCTATCACTGAAGTAGTTTGCATCTGGTTATCTCTGATTTAAAAAGTAGGCATGAGGGGCACCTGGGTGGCTCGGTCAGTTAAGTGTCCAACTCTTGGCTGCAGCTCAGGTCATGATCTCACGGTTCCTGAGTTTGAGCCCTATGTCCGGCTCTGCACTGACGGTACAGATCCTGCTTGGGATTCTCTCTTCCTCTCTCTGTGTTCCTCCCCTGCTCTGTCGCTCCCAAAATAAATTAATTACTTAAAAAATAAAAAAAAAGCAGGCATGAAAATGGAATGGCCCAGTGTCTGTAATCTGTAACAGGTGAGATGCGGTAACAGAAGAGACTCCTTCACCAACATGACACAATGACATCAGAGGACCCTTGAGACCATGTCCCAGTAGTTACAGAGCCCACTCTGCCACCAGGTCCACGGGGGGACTAATCCTGTGTCCCTGGCTTTCTTACAGCATCTCAATGCCCTCTGAATTATGCACAGTGCCCCTGTCTTGTTTGAACATTACATTTCCTTTAGGAACTAGAGCCTGTTTACTACGTAACTTATACTTGGCTTTTCATATTCAATAACTGCCTAGGGATTCCTTCCTAAGCCCATGACAACGCCGTAAGCAGGCCTGCAGTCTCAGTGTGATACCACATGTGAAGCGTTAGCCCACATTTTAATAGGACAGTCCGTTCTGCTCACCTTCTCTTTTGAGGGAGACTCTGACTTGGGAAGGCAGCTCACCAGCGCTGCATGGTTTTGCTCACGTCATGTGGTATGGTTTGTTTCCAGCCCACAGAGATGCCACATGCCACAAACCGAACACCCCATCGTGGCTTCCATCCTGCTTGACCTACTGCTGGCACCTCTGGTTTACTTCTCAGTAGCAAGGGGCCCGCCCCCAATCCAGGTCACACCACCAAGTTTGGCTCAAACTTCTCTGGTGACTACCTCATAGTCTTCCTTCCTACTCCCAGGCCCACATAACCTATTTATTCTCTTTTATACGGAAACATTCCTGTCAAGGGCACAAGAGGCCTAGTTTATCCCTGGGGCACATGAATTACACTAACAACTCAGAAATACACTGGGGATTTGAGTGGGTATCCAGAGGGAATCCAGTGTTTTCCCAGGGACCTTAGAATGGCCCACTACTCATCTCTCCATCTTAATGTCCCAATATTTTTTCCTTGGCTGACATTCAACAGACATACTAGCTTCTTTCTGGTTCTTCCTGGAATGGACCAAACTGATGCCTGCCTCAGGGCCTTTGCCCTTGCTGACATGCTTTGTGGGGAGTCTCTCACTTGAGGCACTACAACGCTGAATTCTTCTCTTTTTCGGACCCATTTAAGAGTCCCCTCTTCAGAACAATCTTCTGAATATAGCAACCCCATGTGTCATGATTCCATTGTAAATTTTTTTTTCACTATATATTTTATCAATATTCAAAATTATGTTTTTTAGTTATTTTACTTATTTTATGTGCTTATATCATGTTGCTCAAAACTAGAAGGAAATTCTGGAAGAACAGGAATTTGTGTTGTTCACAACTACGTCCTCTTCTTCTGGATTCATGACAGGAAAGCAAAAAAAATGTGTTGAGTGATTAGATGAATATTATTTTTAGGCATAAAATTCCAAAAACAGCGTAGTTTTTCATGTATTTAAATTATATCTATGTAAAGTGTAGAAGCTGTATCACACTCGTCAGAGCATGTTGGAGAATGGTCATTCAGATGTTTACACAAGAAGTGCTCTCCAAAGTCTAGAAGTCAGGAACTACTTTCAACTGTTAGTGTTCCAGTATATATAAAAATTTAGCAATGGAGGGGCCCCTGGGTGGTTCAGTCGGTTAAGCAGATGACTTTGGCTCAGGTCATGGTATCATGGTTTGTGAGTGTGAGCCCCACATTGGGCTCTGTGCTGACAGCTTAGAGCCTGGAGCCTGCTTCGGATTCTGTGTCTCCCTCTCTCTCTGCCCCTCCCCTACTTGTGCTCTGTCTCTTTCTGTCTCTCTCTGAATAAACATTATTATTATTTTTTTAATTTAGTAGTTGAGGGGCACCTGGGTGGCTTAAGCATCCAACTCTTGATTTCAGCTCACGTCATGATCTCACAGCTCATGAGATCAAGTCCCATACTGGGCTCTGTAAACACAAAATGTTTACAGTGACATGATTTGGAAATAATGTCCAAAGTTTACATTTAAGATTTGTTCTTAAAGTGGGCTCAGGATCAAATAGCCTTCCTGGATTTCCTTGTTATGATGATAGTAAAACCCAATGTGCGGGGCATTATAGAAATGAATAATTTGCAGGAACTTGACTTTACTAAAGAAGGGAATCAAGATATCTTCTCTCAATAATAGTAAAACCGTGCCATAAATCAGAGATACCCAAAGACAGATTTGCATCAGGAAGAATGAATTTCCAGGCTTCTGAGGCATTTGAACCAAATTCGACAGCTCTGTGTTATGGATGTAATGGTAGGAATAGAAGCAGGGAAGAGTGCTTGACTAGGATGACTTTTAAATTTACTTTCTGGAGGGAGAGCGTATGAATCTAAAATTAGCTTACCTCTTGAACAAATGTCAAATTTACCACATAATTTTTAGCACTTTACCATTTGCTTAATGTCAAACTTTCTACATATATGACCCCTTGCTTCTATTAGTGGGTTCATTTCAAATTTTGCGTTTGCTATTTCTGAGACTAGCACTTCTGGGTTTTCATTACTTAATACTTTTAAAAGTAGCATCTTTCAGGTTTAGGGTTTATCTCCATGGGAACATTTTGCACATTGTCAAATGCTCTAGTTTGGTTTCCTCTCTTAACAATATCCAGAAATTTTGGATTTTTTAATTTAAAAAATTTTTTAAATTATTTTTAAAAATAGTTTATTGTCAAGTTGGTTTCCATATAACACCCAGTGCTCATCCCCACAAGTGCCCTCCTCCTTGCCCATCTCCCCCCTCCCCCCCTCCATACCCCTCAGTCCTCAGTTTGTTCTCAGCATTCAAGAGTCTCTCATGGTTTGCTTCCCTCCCTCTCCCCCGCTACTTCCCCCCATCTTCTCCCCCACGGTCCTCCGCTAAGTTCCTCCTAATCCTCCTATACGTGCAAACATATGGTAGCTGTCCTTCTCTGCCTGACTTATTTAGCTCAGCATTACACCCTCAAGTTCCATCCATGTTGCTACACATGGCCAGGTTTCATTCTTTCTCATTGCCATGTAGTATTCCATTGTATAGATAAACCACATCTTCTTGATACATTCATATTTCATTTTTTAGAGCAGCTTAAGGTTCACATCAAATCTGAAGACAAGGTACAGATGTCTCCTGGATGCTTCCTGCTCCCTGTTATCAGCCCCCCCACGAGAGGTCACTTTGTTCCAGCTGATGGACCTACATGGACATGTCCTAATCAGCCAAAGTCCATCATGCGTACCCAAGTTCATTTGATGCTGTGCATACTAGGGGCTTGGGCATAGAGAACATTATATATTACACGTTATACAGGATCCTGTATACTGAGATGTATTCATCAGCTGTCATGCAGGGGGGCTTCGATGCTCTATGGGTCCTCTGTGCTCTGACTGTTCATCCCTCCCTCCTCCTCAATCCCTGGAGGCCCCTGATCTTTTTACCATCTCTGCAGTTTTGTCTTTTTCCAGAACATCATATGGTAAGATTCTCACTGACTGTAGTCTTTCAAATGAGCATCTTTCCTTAGCAAGATTAATTTGTTTCCTCCATATCTTTTCATCGGTTTATAGCTCATTTCCTTTTGGGGCTGATTAGAACACCATTGTCTGGATGCACCGGCTTATTCGCCCATCCACCCACTGAAGGATATCTTGATTGCTCCCAAGTTCCAAGTTTTGGCAAGCAGAGGAAGATAGAGCCTTTACCAAGGAACTACATCATAAAAAGGAACCAGAGCAAGTGGCATAGTTCATTTTGAAAGTTGTTAAGATCAAAGTGGAAAGCAGAATTCTAAACATAAAAATGGAACATGGCACTTTAAAGTTTTATTGTTGTTGGTATTCAAAGGGAGAAATTCGTGGCTGAAAGTACCAGCCAAATTATGTGCTTATCTTTATTTTCTGAAATAAAATGTTTGGGATGGCAGAGAAGGGAATTAAATAATCTCATTTTCTCTCCTGAAAGGAGAAATGACTGGCAAACCCCTGATTACTTTTTAGTTCGCACTTTAAGGCATAAAGTTTCTCCTTTCAGAACTTTATTCCACTTGACTTCTCATTCTCTTTATGGCCACGTCCACATTTCCCCCTAGAGTATGCTTTATTGGTGATATTTCACTGCCGCTTCCAGTTTCTGGTTCCATATATCTACATCTGGAGATGGGATCCGTGCCATTATGTCGAGAAGAATTTCTAGCTAGACTTGCACCCTGCATTTTATTTATTTTATTTATTTTTTTAAAATTTTTTGCATTGAGTTGAACCACACTTTATTTCCAATCTAGCAGCTCTTGGGTATAAATGCGTATTTTTCCACCATGACAAATAGCAGCAGCCACTTAGGGGACAAGCTGGTAGCATATTCTGGGTAAAGGAGAAGATGTTCCTCTCCCCACAAAAGGCTGCTTCCTTCAGAAGATGGGCGGTGGGTTGCCTTGAGCTTTAAGTTGATTTCATCATAATGAGATCTGACCCCTTCCTCTCAATATTATGCCAACTACTGGAACAAAGATCTCCAACTGTTTTGTGAGCACCATGGGGCATTGGCGCAGGGGCTTGGGGTCAGAATCCCCACCATCACTTATTAGCTCTGTCTTGAAGCAAGTTATGAAATTGCTCTGTGTTGATACATTCTTTTTCCCATAGAATGGAATTAATAATAGCACCTGCTGCATAGGAAGGGAGTTAAGACATATTTCTTGGTGCATACACATTCAGTAAAGGTTAGCGGTCATTGTCATCTTGAAGAAGGTCCTTTTGTATTTCACCCACCTGCACAAGAACATCACTTTCCTAGGAGTGGCACCTGGCTCTGTGAAGCCCTGTCAGCGGTGACAGTTCATGCATCTCATTTCACCTGATTCCTGTGAGTGGCCCTTGGGCTTTAGCCGGCAGGTGTCTCACTGCCCTCCATTCATCAGGAAGCCCTGCTTTTCAGAACGCCTTTCTTCTTGATTTCCCACTTCCCCCAGCCTCTGCCCTTGGGACACCCTTAAACGGAACTCGGTTCTCAAGAAGAATCTCCTGAATCCAGGAAATTATTCAGGCCCTCTCACTCTCTGAACTGCATCTATTTATGCAGAATGGGATACACATATTAATATGTATTAATCCTCTTTTCTTCTATTTATGTTCTCAAAATAAATTTTCATGTCATTGAGAGAAATTCTTTCATAACCTCCCATTCAACTGAAGAGCCTTTTCCTGACGTTAAAAACACGGAGAGTGCACAGGGATGACTAACAGAGTCTTCCTCTAAACTAAGCATTGCATGTACAGAATTATATCCACTTTTTAGAGATCACGAAAGATTTTAGAAACTGCAGGGTTCTCCTATAACATCCCTAAATGTCTTCTTCTAGTAACCATGCACATAAGTCACTGAACTTGAAGTTCACAAGATTATTATTATAAGTTTGGTCTTGCAGGTCAGGTGAAAAGCCTCAGGGAGTACATCTGTCTCAACTATAGGCTGGTTTGTGCTACTGTCTTATCCCCTAGGCAAGAGAAAGACTTGGTTTGTCCCTCCACCAAGTCTACTTTTTGTTCCCATCCATTAATTTCCACCTTAAAAATAAGTGGACACCAAGTCAGAAATTACCATGACTAAAACATGGTCCTGGTGAACTGTTTTTATTGTGACTGGTACATTCCATGGGGTGCTGGTAAATATTAATGTTATTACAGGAAAGCACTATGATAAAAATCACCCTCTTGGTGCATCCTGAATGGCTTTCCAGGTCCAACCTGATTCCCCTGATGTGATGTCTCATCCCAGTTGAAAACAGAGGAGCACCCAATCTCCAGTGTAGCCCTAAAATTGTGAGGCTCGTCCTTTGGGCATTTATAAGAGCACTGGAGGCTAAAGAGGCTAGATTATTTGTATTTACCAGTCCAGCCCCAGAAAACAGGGGAAGCTGTTATGACAAAAGGTGGTCAGCTCGACTTTATTAATTTAATGTACATAAAATTAGAGCAGTTACAGAACATGTTACGATTTACTGACCTGCTCATCATAAAGTCAGACATTAAACATTACTGATAGAACTAAGCATGTTACCGCACTTGGATTTGGTGGCTTTGAAACTTCTCAGTGAAACACAGAAGGAAGTGTTTGAGTTTGAATAGATGCCATTTAAAAACACATACTGGTGACTACCTATGGCTAGCAAGTATGGGATAAGATAACTGAGAAACAAGGTGGGATGGCCTGCAAAGAAGCAGTCTGGGAGAGAGATTAAAGAGAGTAGTCTAGGAGAGAGTTAAAAGACAATACTATAGAGGAGAAAAGGGTTCCAATAATGATTAAAATGTGATGCTTTGAAAGCCTAGAAGACACACATTTAGCCCAGTTTCAGAAATACAGTTTTTGACGGCTGCAGAAAGAATTTGCTCTGTTAACGGGAGGCAATCTCTTGCCACTTCTACTACTGATTCTGTGCCCTAATTCATCATTTCTCAATGGCGATGAGAACTAAGCCGAAAGATTGCTAGATGATGTTGAATTATTTCTTCATGACAGAGGGACAAGGGCCAGCCCCACCTCCCACACTTCTGTTGCCATGGTTTCCAAATTAAATGCTTCCCTGATCAGAGCAGCAGCGACCCTGTTCTATTCATCATCATTCTGCCATACCAGCCACACTGCCTGTCTCAGATCTTGGATCCCTCTTGCTCCTGACAGCAGATGAACGGAACGTAAGTGATTAGAAAACACCACCTGCTCAGAGTTTAATACAAAGGAAACAAGGTGTCTGTGCTATTTGGAATAGAAATTCATTAGTGTAGGCTCAGCATGTCACTTAGTGTTGCCGGCTATGAAAGGTGTAAGTTCTGGGTGCATGCGGCGAAATACCATGTGACAGATACCCATCTGCTCTTTGGACATCTCCCTCTGAAGACCATCAAGGATGCAGTGTGACTGATGAGGCCACTGGAGGCTTCCCTGCATAGCTCAATACTCACCGTGAGAGTGTGAAAATAACAGTGGTTGTTCTCAAAGTTACAATTTATCAATAAAACGCATCAGAGGGCCCCTAAAAGGGGCCAGCCAAATGGTTCAGTTCTGACCGACAGATACCCTGTGTAAATAATGAGAGAAGAGATGGTTTTTCAGTTCAAAACCCAGAAACTTTCCATTTCGTTCTACAGGTAAAATGGAGGAACACAAATCACTTGGGGTCGCCCTGATTTTTGTGCGACATCAATACATGGGGGACATCAAAGTGTAGAGACTGTGGAAGTACTCAGAGCAATCACAAGCAGACCGGAGTTTTATCTGCTTCTTCCTGCATCTTCCATTATTCCAGCTGCCCTAACTCCTCCTCACTTAAAATTCCTCACTTTTTGACTCTTTGTAACCTCTTTCCCAGAGTTCCACTTCAGTTGCTCAAGTGGTAATTAATGCCATAAAGTTGTCTTAGGAGTCCATTATTTTTTAGAAGGTATAATAGAAATGTGGCCTTACTCAAACTTTGAAGGCATATATAGGTTTATTGTTTTGGGGAACACAGGTCGGATGCCACCAATACTAGACTATAGAATTCATAAATCAGTAATCTGCTTATTGTCTTTTGATTATTAGGACCCAGGATGTAGCCACGAAGCTGGAATAAGGGCTCTGCATTTGGAAAAAATGGGTTGGGCTCTATTCTCCCACAGTTTATATAAGAAGGACTCATGACTGGTGATGACGAGCTGATGGTAAAATCATAAGAGTTACAATCTATCTGAACATCTACCCTGAGTCAGACACAAGATCGAGGACTTCACATGCTTCATAGTATAACGCGCACACTGATTTCATGAACTAGATATCTGTGGTGGGCAGAGTGTTAGGATGGCCCCCATAACCCCCAGCCCCTGGTGGCCTTGCTCTGGATAATCCCCTCCCTGAGTGTGAGCAGGGCTTGAAGATATGACGGAACACCACTCCCAGGATTACATGACTTTCTACAGCACCTGGGATTCTGCAGAAGTACAGAATATGCCCAATCAGTTGGCTCTGAGTTTACCAGAAAGGATCTGAGATCATGCAGGGTGGGCCTGGCCCAAGTAAGTGAGCCATTTAGAGTAAAAGAAATTCGAAGCATGGGCGAGTCTATGCCTCCCAGAAGGAGCCAAGTGCCCTGTTGTAGGGGATGGTGGTGGCATCTAGGGGCTCATGTAGGCACCTGTTATCAGCAGGGGAGCCAGAGGGTAGGGATCTGGTGGAGAATACCAGAGAACTAAGTCCTGGATAACAACAAGGGGCCTGCCAACCTCGGCTAAAACGAAGGCCTGGTAGATGCCCTGATTTTTGTCAGTGGGCCCCAGACTAGATGCCAAGCCCCAATCCCTTCCGAACACAGACACTGTGTGATGATTAGTGCAGTTTTGGAGGGCTCTTGTGGGAAAAGTCACTACACAGCAAAAGAAAACTAACAAAAACTTGGCACATTAAGTTTCCTTCCATCTTTCAAGTAAGGACACTGGAGACCTTGAGCCATTCAATAGCTGGCCCAGTTCATAGGTGTTCACCCTGTGGGCTCTGCTTACCCAGAACCTGCAAGCCGCACCTGGGGACGCAGTCCAATGGGCTGGGAGCAGGGACAGAAACCAACGACCCTAAACAAGACAGACGCAGAGGCCTGGAGCCAGGTCCAGACTGGAGAGCCAGAGGGTGGTGAGTCAGAAGGCCCCCCAGTGCTGCGGGGGCACACCTGAGGATTTATGATTTGTGCACCTGTGACCTTGTGTCCGGCAGCTGCACCTGTGGATTTGCGACTGTGTACGTGCGCGTTGGGGGGAGCTGCACCTGCAGCCTTGAGGGGGCGCACCTGGGGCCCTTCACCCACCCTCCTGAGGACTTGAGCAGGTGCACCCGTGGCTTTGTGGAGGTGCACTGTGGCCAAAACATCAGCCTCCACTGTAATAGTGGGGGTTGTAGGTGAAAGAAAGAATTGCCCCAGAGTTTAAAGCATCTTTTAATCTATTCAAGAGAATAGAGAATTGTCGTTCGGAATGAATCAAAAGAATAAGAGAAATGAGGCGAGGTTTAGAAAAAGAGCTAATGGTTTGGGAATTTGAGAACAATGGTAAATACTGGAGCCAGTAGTTCTGGGGAATGCGAGACACTCACATCAAACTAAACAAAACTATCTTATTATATAGATCAGATTGCAAAACCACGTCTTACATGCGGTGAGAATGTGTACGGTCTCTCAGCAGCGCTCAAGTACCCAGTGTTGCTAACCTCCGTCACCAGGCTGCCGTCGTATCTCCGGAACTCATCCGTCTTCTGAAAGTATGTGCCCTGTGACCAGGGTCTCCTGCTTTCCCTCCCAGATTTGAAAAAAGCCGGTTAGCACAAACATGCAGCTTTCTCTTGAAATGGCTGGTAGGGAACGGGGCAGAAATGATGTGGGAGGAAGACAGAGGGATGGGTTGGCTGGATGCTGAGTGATTAGGAAAACATAGCCTCAGAACCAGTTCAAATGGAAAGCTTTTTAAACGTTTATGTATTTTGAGAAAGAAAGAGAGAGCACAGGGGAGGAGCAGAGAGGAGAGAGAATCCCAAGCGGACTCCACACTGTCAGCAGGGAGCCAGATTCTGGCTCAAATGCTCCAACCATGAAGTCATGACTTGAGCCGAAATCAAGAGCTGGACACTTAAGGGACCATTCCACCCAGGTGCCCTCACTAAAGGACGAGTAAGTAGTCAGGGAGTTAGGGTACCGATCCACTCATGTTCAGTGTTCTTTCCACTAAAAAAGCATACTCCCACCACGAACGTGTTCCTTTTGGGGACTGCATGGGAAAGTTCATCATTCCTTCTTATTCTATAAACTCAGGCAATGAAGCAACTGGGGAGGGGGCGCCAAATCCATCTTTCTCTCTCTCACTGTCCCCCCATAACAGGGTTTATATAAAACTATTAAAATTTACTTACATGAACAGCGTGCATAGCACGTATTTCCCACAGACACATGAAAGGAAAACTTGTCTATGTGAAGCAATAAATGGCTCTCAGACTTGCAGCTAAAACCGCCCCTGGATGACCTCACTGGGCCCTCAGTACAGGAATGTAGGGAAGATATAGATGATGTATTGGCACTGGCTCACCATGCCACATTCTATGACTCACTCAGGGGAGCATGACCTCACCACCCGACAGTTAACCAGGATCCTTGCATCCTTGGCTGTGTGATAGCTTCTCACACAGTGACTTAGAGTGACCTGTAGACAACAGAGTCCCGAACTGTTCTTAGAGACTCATAGATTGTTTCCTGAAGAGGAAGAATATAGAGAGCACAGGGAAGAAAAATAAAGTAATTAGAATAAGGGGCGCCTGGGTGGCTCAGTGAGTTCAGAGTCCAACTTTGGCTCAGGTCATGATCTCACAGTTCAAGCCCCATATTGGGCTCTGTGCTGACAGCTCAGAACCTGGAGCCTGCCTCAGATTCTGTGTCTCCCTCTCTCTCTGCCCTACCCTGATCATGTTCTGTCTCTCTCTCTCCCTCTCTCTCAAAAATAAATAATATTAAAAAAAATAAAACCCTTTAAAAATAATTAGAATAAAATAAAAATACACTGAGAAGGAACTAGTATGGAGTCTGGACAATGATGTAACTGGCTATCATCAAGTTGGTCACCAAGCCCTGTCCTCAGACATAAACTAGCATTGATTTTTTTTTTTTTTACAAATAGTTTATTGTCAAATTAGTTTCCACATAACACTCAGTGCTCATCCCCACAAGTGTCCTCCTCCATGCCCATCCCCCCCTCCCCCCCACATCCATCAGTCCTCAGTTTTTGTCAGCATTCAAGAGTCTCTCATGGTTTGCCTCTCTCCCTTTCCCCCACCATTTCCGCCCTTCTTCTCCCCCTTGTTCCTCCGTCAAGTTCCTCCTAATCCTCCTATACATGCAAACATATGATATTTGTCCTTCTCTGCCTGACTTATTTCGCTCAGCATAACACCCTCAAGGTCCATCCACGTTGCTACACATGGCCAGATTTCATTGTTTCTCATTGCCATGTAGTATTCCATGGTATAGATAAACCACATCTTCTTGATCCATTCATCTGTTGATGGACACTTAGGCTCTTTCCATGTTTTAGCTATTGTGGAGAGTGCTGCTATGAACATTGGGGTACATGTGCTCCTATGCCTCAGCATTTCTGTATCCCTTGGGTAAATTCCTAGCAGTTAAACTAGCATTGATTTAGAGCAGGAAGAGAACATGACTTTGACATGCTATTCAGTATCACCCCTCATTCCATATTTGAGTTCTCACCCAAGACGATGGGAGCCATGCCAAACGCCTAACGAACTAACCAACCAACGAAGCAACCAATAAAACTGGCACTGTAGTCCTAGTGGAAATAACTTTGATTTTTTAAAGGAAAATTACAAAACGATTTGGTAAAAATAATCTTGTAGGTTATCACCCAAGACTATGACCAAAAGAAAATTCAGAAAATGAAGAAGATGATAGTGTGAATATAATAGTTGCAATAATTAATTTCAAAAGCAAAGTCGTTCTAGAAGTGAAGAGGGTTCATGTGCACAGCACTGTGACACTGAGCTAGCACACCCAGACTGCAGTAGTCAGCCATTAGGACCCTTGTAAGAATCCAGTCTGTCAATTCAGCAGTTTCAACCAGAGACATGAAGAAACTCTCCATTTGCGTGAAATCATTGACATTAGAAAAATTTAGGCATTACTGTGGGGACAGAGATTTGATAATATTCTTTACTAGGAAAAAATGTAAGTGTACTAAGGTTTAAGAGAAACAAAACAAATGCAGATGAGTTATTGATGCTAGTTTTTAGAAGAAACAGTACAATAATATAACTTTCTACCCTAAGTGCCCAGACATGGGAACAGTTGACAAAGACGGTAATGAGCAAATCGCCCCTAAGGTTGCATGGGCGGAAACTTACCCATCGCTTCTCAGGGGGCTGTGGCAGAATCCAGGCATCAAGTGGGAAACTGTATTTGGGAAGGTGGCAACTGGGTGGCCTGAGAATGCGATGCAGCCCTGTGATTTCTTTGTTTGGCTGTAAGATATTATTTTAAAACATAAGTTTTCATATAAAATTTAGAGTACTTGGCACAAAAATCTTAATTTCTTGCATATCTTAGAATATCTCTTGGCACTTGAGCATCAGAAAATCTAGCAAAAGTGGACTATGTTATTTGTGGCAACAAAAGATGAGAGACAGGGGTTACTGGTCCCTTTAGACAAGTTTTCTTGTCTCCATTTACCCACAGATAAAAGTGCTCTCCCCTACATTCCCAACATTAATCTCTAATTGCCATTTCTCATCTTATATGAGCTACTATTATACTTTCTTCCCCTTAATTACCTTCATGGCTCTATAGGCATTCTGGTTTTCTATCTTTGGACCAGATAAAGTAAGATCCCCTCTAACCTGGAATTTTTTGAGTTCTTTATTCTGACTTGATAATAGAAACTGCCGGGTCCTTCCCACTTCATTTAAGCCAGTGCACATTTAGCCAAATGATCTCATATTACTAATAAAAAGTTAAGTGAGTAAACAATTCACCAAAGAGCACACAGCTAGTTAGTGACAGCTCTTTAAATAGGGCCCTTGACTCTGGATTCCCTATTAGAAATTAGAAACTGTGAATCGGACACCAAGAAAACCTAGATAGATTTTGATAAATCACATTTTTCTGCAATCCGGTTCCAAATAGCCTACCTACTTCTTTTCAAAATTTTTACTTAAGGAGATATCTTTTTAAATAAAATGGCCCATTATCTTATAGGTACAATCTTTGAAAGGTAGAAGACTGTCTACAGCAGAAACTCTCCAATGCCATTTGTGATTGTGTCATTCCAGTAAAGAGTTATTAATATACATGTATTAAAAATACAAGAAACCAATCCAGCAATAGCACTGCTAGGAATTTACCCAAGGGATACAGAAATGCTGATGCATAGGAGCACATGCACCCCAATGTTCATAGCAGCACTCTCCACAATAGCTAAAACATGGAAAGAGCCTAAGTGTCCAACAACATATGAGTGGATCAAGAAGATGTGGTTTATCTATACCATGGAATACTACATGGCAATGAGAAACAATGAAATCTGGCTATGTGTAGCAACATGGATGGACCTTGAGGGTGTTATGCTGAGCGAAATAAGTCAGGCAGAGAAGGACAAATATCATATGTTTGCACGTATAGGAGGATTAGGAGGAACTTGACGGAGGAACAAGGGGGAGAAGAAGGGCGGAAATGGTGGGGGAAAGGAGAGAGGCAAACCATGAGAGACTCTTGAATGCTGACAAAAACTGAAACTGATGGATGTGGGGAGGTGGGATGGGCATGGAGGAGGACACCTGTGGGGATGAGCACTGAGTGTTATGTGGAAACTAATTTGATAATAAACTATTTGTAAAAAAAAGAAAAAAAGAAAAAAAAAGAAATATTCTCATCTACAGTATGAGAAATGTACCTTTTCCTTATAACTTCAGCGTTTGGTGTGAAAGTTTGTTAAAGTATTGAGAGTGCTCTGTGGACAAAAAGGGGGTCGATCAGCTCTGAGTTAGAAGATTAAAGCTTCTGCGTGAATAGCTTAAACGGAGAAAACTTTATGATTTATCATTATATCCCTGTATCACTCATCACTCCTTCCTCATAGCAATTACTTAATAATTGATGATGATGATGATGATGAGTAATGATAAAGTTAATCACAATGGTAAAAAAAAATACAAGAAACCAAAACCATATTAGAACATATATTATTTAATTATATTATTTAGAAGGGAAAAATACAGAGCCATGCACAATATCTACTGAGGTCACACTTATCTGACACTAAGATTTCTCAGATGTAGTATCTATGTTAATCTACATTAATCATCACATACTATTAATTGGATAACTTTCTTGTCCTTGTTTTGCAATCAGAGAACAGAGTTATGGTCACAAGTGAGTCAGAGCCCAAGCAGTCTAATTCTAAAGCCTATGGGCTACAACGGTCACAGTTTTATCATTAGACAGCCCTCCTTCTCTCTCACATGTCTTTAATATGATCTATCATGTGGAAGTAGTCATGGGACCACAGCACCTGACTGGGCACCATGTGTGTGAAGAGCAGGAGGGGTCGCAGGTTAGTATACTGAGAGCCTAGAAAGTGATAACACCAATCCCTGACGTCCATGTTTTTGAAGTTAGGACCTGGTCCACACTGGCCCATCCTGTCGTGGCATTTCCAAATTATTTAGCTATTATACGATCATGGGATATTCTGATGTTAGACCTCACCTAGTGTGGTCATTCGAAATTCCCATGAAATCTGTCAGAAACATTTTTCCCTTGCCTTGTATGTCTTCCAAAGGGATCTGGAGAGGGTGTTTGCTTCCAGCCATGATGAACTACACAGACAGACACAGTCCCTCCCTTGGCCTAGTGGCTCGTAGGTTAATGAGAGCAACCCAGCTTACAGTGACAAAGCTGAGAAATGAAATAGTGCAAATTCAGAAGAAGAAAAAATTTTATAGTAACATACACCACCTAGTTCTGAACTTAGTTGTGAGTTTATTTGACCTAAAATAGAAGAGTTATGGATGGATAAATTACAGCAACGAAAAAGAAAACTAATTACAGAAAAAGATACTGCCTGTGATGAGTGTTTTCAAAAGCCATTACTTTCAACCCATATAAAAGCTGTGAAAAAGCTTGCTTTTCTGAAAAATTAAAGGCATGAACAAGGAAAGCCTCTGTGTCTGTGTGTGTGTGTGTGTCTGAAACACACCTGTATGTGGGAGGTGTGGTATGGTATATTGAAGGTGTTAACCAGCTAAAAACAAAACTTATTCAAATAAGCAACACAATGATACTGTCACCCATAGGCAAAGGCATTTAAAAGACAAAAGTGAAAAGGCATTTAAATAAATCTTGACAGAAATACTGAAAATAAGTTCATGTAATTGTATTTAAAGTGACAATACCTTGTGCCTTGCAGGACTGGAAAAATAATTAAAGGGGAGTTATTTGCAGAGCTAGAAAGGCTTTAAAGTGTCATCATTAGGGCCGTGTTGGATGTTGCTCAAGGAGTCCTTGAACACTGCTTCCAATTAGATGCTGCTGGACAGAGACATTTCCTCCATTAACGTTGTTCCCCAGGTCTTTTGGGTTTTGACTCAATTCACAGCTCCGCTCTGTCCAAATCAGAAACTGACACTCAGGAAAGAGATTCAGTCCTTATGGATCATAGGTGATGTCATCTTGGATGGAAGAACCTGGTTTAGAAAAAAGAAAGAGAAAAAAAAAAGCATAGAGAGGTCATTCTGCTGTACTTTTATTCATCTGATAGTTTTCAGTTTACTCACTTGTCTCCCTCAGTTGATTTGAATAAATAAAAAATTAGGGAAAAGAACTCTAGATTGTCCCACATACCCTCACAGAGTTTTGTTAGCCCCAAAACTCCCAAAGTCAATGACTAATCCAACATGAACGTTCTCTACTGAAATTTATGACCACATAAAAGACTTACTGGCATAGAGTGGTGTTTTAAACACAGACTCTGGGACCAGAGTTTGAATTACGGTTCTTCCAGCAGCTGACCTTTCCGATATTTGACCTTTTAATACTGTGCTTTCCTCAACTTAATACGGGGGAAAGTAGGAGACCTTCCCCCTTTGTTATGGGCTAATATGCATAAAGTCTTAATGGAGGAAACCCAAAAGAGAAGTATGCTGTATTAAACTAAGCTTGGGCATGTCAGCTTGACTGGTGCAGAAGGAGGCTGGCTGGCAGGCGATGGGACGCCCTTCTGACTGCCTCCCAGAAACTTCTTGCGGGGTCAGCAGCAGGCAGACTGCCAGTTGGCTTAATATCTCCATTAATTACATGTGGCACCTTCAACAATGTGATGCCAGTGAGGGAGGGGACTGCTTCACACGTATATGGTTCCTCTGTCTCTGAAACAGGCTATCTGTGAGCATACAATGATGGTCATCCATACAATGATGGACCATCCATGATGGTCGCTTGGGAGTGAGCCCAACCGACTCCCACTTGTGGTTTCTTATACTTAGCAGTTGTGGACCATGAGACATATCAGGTTTCCACATCACTCTGTACAAATACATCTTAAAAATGTATCTTTTTTTAAAAAAGGCATGTATTATCTTAAAAACATTTCAATGCACAAATTCCTATTTTCTTTCTTAGATGGGTAAAAGGAAAAGAGAAATGGCCAGTACCCTTTTGCCAGTAATTTAGTTCTTTCAATGTTGTGACTTTTATTTACTAAAGAGATAGAGATTCTTTGTGTTCAAGATGCGATCATGAAACATTTCCGAGTTAGAAAACTTCACCTTCAGTTTCCTGTAAATGAACTCACTTGTGAAAATGAGGGACATCACTTGTGTGTCCTACTCACTTTCAATCCAAGTATCTTCTGGATTTCATGTTTGAAGGAACAGACTTTAAAAAGTCAAGCACTATGATTATTTTGTTATTACAGGTTTCTAACTCTGGGTGATTGAATGAAGTAATCATACAAGATTATTCATTTAAAAAGTTATATTCTAGAGAGCTCTACTTTAAATGGTGAGGAATGCTTAGCTCTACAAAAATCTGATCTGAGACTCTCTTTTACTGGGTAAAATAGGAATATGGCTATGTTTAGGCATCTGAATACCTTTGTCTCATTGGCTTTCTTGGGTGTTTAATTCAGTCTTTAACACAGAGTATGGGATATAAAGCCGTTCTTGCTGTTCTGAAGGTAGTCAATAGGACAGAATCATGAACTGCCAGCTAGCTTATGTCCAACACAACACTGTCTGTAATGTAGACTCAGTATCAGTGAGGTCCTGTTTGTCCTATTAATTTAAACAACAAATCTTTTCACTTGGCTACTTAAAACTTGAATCCATTATTGACTGCTGTTTGCCAAATGTGAATTTATCAGAATTGGAAGAGGTGAGAAAGTGTTCGTTCATCAGTGGCATGGATGGTGCCAGATATTCAAAGTGAAGACAATGGACTTCAATTGTGCCTAAGACGTATCTCTGCCTTAGACACTCAGCATCTAGTAGGCAACAGAGATAGGGAAATTGGCCATTACAACACACTGTAGCATGTTCTACTATAAATTTAAGTAAAATATGTACACAAAAGGGGCCCTGGAAGTCAGAAACCCTTTCTAACTCAGGAGGTCACTAGCACAGCTGGAAAAAGAACATAAAATGCATATGGCATTGAGAGGGAGTCATGTTCTCATCCACCACATTATAACATAGGTATCTGATGTCTACGGTAGTCATTGCATTTCCAAGAGGAGAAAACTATGCTCCAGCAGGGTGGAGGAGAAACCCAGGACTCCTGAACCGCCTCCACGAGTGCTTCCTTTTGGAAATAGTGAGCATTAGTAGAAATAGAAAGTTTTATTAGCACTTTTTACTCATTTTCTTCTTTTATTATATATTTATTGATAGATAAATAGACAAAAACTCAAAATGCTAAGAAAACTCTCCAATAAATATCTAAAGATAGATATGGGAAAATTAATCAAATGACATTTTGCAGAAGAAAAATTATTTCCCTCAACTTGCTATCAACTTCCTTGATGATGCTGGAAGTTACAACCATTTTAATAGGAACTCTGCTTAGAGCGCTTGTTGACAAATTATTCTATCTTTGGTAGGAGTAGGGAGAAATGTAGTTCCATAGCTAGGCAAATTGCAAATTCTATGGTATTTTATGGTGTTGCAAGATTTATTATAACCTGAAATGATATAGTGTACATCTTCTAAAAATCATTCCCTTAGTGATTTAGTGGAAAAACACTTTCCCCCTCATCTGCACTACTGTAAGAAAGTGACTCGTTATTGTGACAAGTGCACCCATCAGAGCTACCTGCAGGCCTAGGCTGCCCAGATTAGTAATGGCCTGGGAAATAAATAGGCTGTTCCAGAACTTTCTACTCAGCTGGAGGAGCAGTGGTGACATCACAGGGTCACCCTAGACTTTAACTGCTGCTCACAGTAATAGGCTTGAATCCCAATGGCTTGTTGAGCTATGTCAGCATCACACCCTTAACTCCCGAGCTGATTTACAGGTTAAGCGCAAGCCCAGCACACAGATGTCTGAAAAATAACACCTCAGTGTCCTTTATTTTAGGAGTAGAATGGCTTTAAGCAGAACATATGATTAAAATGATTAGCGATTGGACTCTGGAGTCTGATAGATCAGGGTCTAAATCACAACACTGTCATTTATAGATTTGTGACCCTCAGAAATTTCCTGTGTTGTTCGGAGCCTTGATTTTCTTAGCCTCCCCACCCCGCCCCAACGAGGTTACAATCATTTACATCTCATAGGCGTGTGGTGAGTTTCCATTTGCTCCTCATTGAACAGCTATTTATTACCAGCTAACCTGTGTTAGGCATGCTCTTGGGCAGATCCTTCGATCCTTAGGTTGCATTTTTTTATGGCAACAGCCAATACACAAGGTAATACAAAATACATAGACTGTGACATCTGCTGTGTGTTTATTACGTGTACTGTATGACAGAGTGTAAGTGAAGGATGCTACATTATAAAGAATCACCACAGAAAGGTCCTCTGACAAGGTGACGTTTGAATGAATAAGAGAATGTCTTCTGTCTGAAAAGCTTGGAGGAAGGGTGTTCCAAGCCAAAGGAACAGCAAAGAAAAAGTCTCTGTGCCAAGAAAAACCTTAGAATATTCAAGGATGGACTTTATGAGGGGAAGAAGCTGAGCAAAGGAAACAAGTGAAGAATTAGGCGGAGGTTCTGGGGGAAAAGGTGGGATTCCATTTAAGAAAAATAAAGAAATGAATCTGATCTGTTTGGCATTTTCAAAAGATCACTTCTGCCTCCTGAAGAGGGAGGAGTTCAGCCTGGAGGCAGAGAAATTGGACGCAGTGGAGGCAGTAGGTAAGAAATACTTGGATCTGAATTAGGGTGACGGTAACAAAGATGGAAGAAGTCATTGGATTTAATGTCTACTCTGGAGATCTGAATCCACAGGACTTAACAGGAAAGAGCATGGAGTGGCCAAGGGAACCTACGCAATCCATCCAGTCTGACCTGCAGGGACTGGCCTGTGCAGTAAGGGCATATCGGTGCACAGATCTCAGATGGAGGTGGGTGGGGGAGAGCAGCTTGTCAGAAAGGAGGGTTGCCCACAGGCACTGTGGCAGCCAGGTATCCCAGGGTTATTGTCGGGCAGGCGGCTTGTGGAAACACCCAGAATTTGAGAGTGATCGGGTAATCAGGGCAAAATGGCACAAATCCCACAGAACGAGTGGCTCAGGGCTTGGTGTGTACCGTGGCTTAGCGACTAAACGTGTCTATAAAATGGGGGCTGCTTCGAAAGCGAGCTCTACAGAAAAGTTTATATTTGGGGATTTTCTAAATCGGACCTTTGAATGACGAGCAGCAGACAGAGGATGCCACTTCTAGTCTTACACGCATATGCTATTTAATTCACGCAAGGGCAACGGAAAGAGTGACGATTACAGCTTTCCTCATAGCCTGGCGAGTACAACAGTATGTTCGCGTGACAAGAACGTTAGAGACAAGCCCATGTAGGTGTCCGACATGGACACCGTTGTCAGATTGAAACTCAAGCTCTGTTGCCCACTTTGCTCCGTCATTACGAGGTATCTCCAAATACCAGCCTCCAAAAAATCAGCCTCAGCTTCTGTTATCTGCAAACCACAGACAATAGCAGTCATGGCAGGGGCTTTATGGGGATTAATTAAACACAACAACAGAATCAGATAGCATAGGAGGACCTGATAATTTTTATAGGTGTAAAAGGGCAACCAATAGCCTCTGCAATACGTTATTATGAAAAAAGACTGTCCAGGAAAATCAGAGAATTAACAGAAGAGTGTTTTAAGGGATGGAAGTGTTAGAAAATAAAACACTGATGATTTCACCACACATGCCTTGGCCATAAAAAGGGACAGGTGTCTTATTATAGAGACCTGGTGCAAGGTCTGGGAGCTATTTCTTAGCAATATACAGTTCCCAAAATAAGCAACAGCTTCACTGAGGAGGTACCATAATGGGGAGTGCATTTGAACTTATGCATTATTCACTTTTTCCTGAATCTGAACTAAGTGATGAAAAATAATGAAGGGAGAAGCTTGTAATAGATTTTTGTAAAGCTGGTACAGGCTTGTGTTAAATTGACACACCTCTGTTACAGGAGAGCTCTTGTAAGCGTCACAATTCAGTCCATTTCTGCTGGTGAAGAGGTAACAGACTTTCCTACTTTGGAGACTGATTTTCCTACCACCTTAATTATTTTTGTTACGGGAAAAAAAAGCAGAAAATGCATCCAACGGGACTCAACAACTTTCATATATTCTTTGCCCTTTTAATTGGCCGAATTTACATAAGCTGCCAGTGTGCTCTCTGAAACCCAGGTTCAATTTCTGTGAAGGATTTAAATTCAATACTCGCTGCTGTGGAGGGTGTTTTGTATCTAAAAATCTGTTAGTGACGCTGCTTATGTGGGCACCGACAGGACTGTTAGTGGTGATCTCCATCCCTTGTTTCCTGTTTCTGCCCAGAGGCTGTTGACAACCTCTCTTGCTGGGGGTGGCTGAGTGCAGTCACTCCCACGAGCTGTCTCCTTTGGTACCTTTCTGTGAGGCCCACATCTTAGCTTGCCTTACTACCCAGGATTTGAAGGCAAGACGGATTCATTTCTCAACTTGGAAGAATTTGATTCATTTAGCAAGTATGGACTACCGTCTTATTATATGTCCAACCCGACACAGGTTAAGGAGATGAGGATTTGGCACCACATCTGCTGAAGAGGAAAGCAAAATCTCTGTCTAGAAAGAGAGGGAGAAAATGTAGTATGTGTCTCTTTTGAGCCTATAATCTCACTTCCATGAATCTATTCTAAAGCTCCACCTCTGATCCTAGGAAAATGCATGTGCACTTAATCCTCCGTTGTAATTGCAAAGCATCAGAAACAATCTCTGTGCTCATACCTGGAAAATAAATGGACACATCCAAAATCAGACTATTAAGTTGCTGTAAAAAACAACAAAAGAAGAATGCAGTAGATCTCTGTGAACTTATGTGAAATGATTTCCATGTGATACTGTTAAATGTAGAAAGCTAAATATGATCAATTATCATACTGTTGTATCTTTATTGTAAAAAGGAGAAAGAAATACAAAATAAAAACAAATCTACAAATGTCTGCTCACATGAGCAAAGGAAATGGAGATACTGATCCAGTCGGTTACCAAGCATGAGTAAGAGTGGTGAAAAGAATAGAAAGGAAATGGAAAGTCTCTCGATTGTTTCTGGTACAGTACTGACTTTGGAATCATGCAATGTTTCACGTACTCTAAAATTAAATAAATGAAGTCAATGAATATAACAGGAAATTCAAAACTGTGTATTAATGGACACAAATGAATATAAACAGAACGAACTTGGAGAGTGAGGGAAGCGCTAACTCAGGTAACTTTCAAGACAGAGTTTGGACTAATCTCCTCAGACTAAAGTCAAACATAATTTTAATCAAATATTAAGCTTTAAGTAGTAGTTCTTTTTTCCCCCTCAAATGTGTATCAGCAATCCTAAAACTAGCTTTGTATGTCTGGGGACTGAATAAATAAGTAAATACATCATAGATAATGAGAGCCAGGTTTCTCCTATGAGAGAATTACAAGTATGGAAAGTAGAAGAAAGGATAGAATAAATCCTGCCATGTTGGATTAGAATTAAAGGTGTCAGTATACACTCATGGGAAGACAGAGAAACAGGTAGGTAGTTATGTAGGTAGGTAGGTAGATAGACAGATAGATAGATAGATAGATAGATAGATAGATAGATAGATAGATAGATAGATAGATAGATAGATAGATGATAGATAGATGATAGATAGAAGGATGGATGAATGGATGGATGGATGGATGGATGAGTGTGGAGACATATATCTATAGATGCTGTAAATGTGTGTGTTCTACCTGTCAGCTCTGCCCATTAAGAGGAACTAGAAGCAATAAAAACCTAGCAGTAATGGCAACACATGCTTTCATATCTTTTTTTAAAAAAATTTATGTTTATTTTTGAGAGAGAGAAAGAGACAGAGAGAACACAAGTGGGGAAGGGGTAGAGAGAGAGGGAGACACAGTACCTGAATCAGACTCCAGGTTCTGAGCTGTCAGCACAGAGCCTGATGCAGGGCTGGAACCCACATCTTGAGATCATGAATTGAGCCAAAGTTGGACACATAACCGACTGAGCCACCAGGTGCCCCATCATATCTTGATTTCTAAATATCATTCTTTCCTAAATGGAGCAAAGGCTCCTTAGAGAAATGACTGACTCCAAGTCTGGGACTCACAAGAATAAAATGACTTCCTTTTCTATGAGTGACACTCCATACACAATTAGGAATATCTAAATAAGCTGTATGTCTTAGATTAGAAGTCAGAAAATTATGACCCTTGAACCAAGTCATCCTGCCACATTTTTGGAAATGAGTCATATTGAACACAGCCATAGCCTTTTACTTCTATATTTTCTCTGGTTTCTCTTTTGAAATATGACAGCTTAGATGAATTATTGTGGGAAGGATCTGCAGACCCTAAAATAATTACTATCTGACCCTTAATAGAATAAGTTTGCCACCCCCAGGATTAGATAATGGTATCAAATCAATATTAAGTCCCTGACTTGGTAATTGTTATATGATTACATAAAATAATTTCTTATTATTAGGAAATACACATGGAAAATTTGGTGAATAAAGGAGTATCCTATCTTCAATTATTCTTCAACAGTTCAAGAAAAAATGTATATTATCATGATAAGTTAAATATATCTCAATAGATAATGATTGATGATAGATAGATAGATAGATAGATAGATAGATAGATAGATAGATAGATAGAGATATCATGACTGACAGAGAAAGGGGAATGAATCAGCTTTTTTGAAAAAGCTGTAATTAAATGTTAGCATTTGGTGAATCTGGATCAAAGCTGTCTAGTTATTTTTGTACTAGTTTTGCAAATTTTTACAGTTCTAAAAGTATGTCACATATATTAACAAAGGAAAATAAAGTGGGAAGCGCCTGGCTGCCATCTTTGCTCTGCCCTGTTTTCTCCAAATGCCCCTCCCACTTGGCTCTATTTCTGTCTCTTTTGTGGGTGTTTTTTCCTTAGACTGCCTCTTGTATGGTTTTTAATTCCAATGTCGGAAGAGGCCAACATGCTTTAAAGTAAGTGAGTAAATGTTCTAAGGTTCTCCTTCCTCAGATTCTTTAGGAAATCTAACAACGTCCATAAGATGTCTTCACGTTCTCATGAAAGGGGAGAAACTCTCATTATCCCCTCCACACACACCAGCTTCCAGTGGGCTGGAAATCCCATGTTACTTGTACCACTAACCTTTCCTGTAACTGTCTTTATTCCACTACTCTTGCCAACCCACATATGGAATTCAGTCTCCTTTTTTTTACACACAGTCACACTCACTCACTCACTCACACACATACACACACACACACACACACACACACAAACGGTGCTGGGCAACAAGATGTAAAATGAGGATCATACATCTGTCATCTACAAGGGTTCTTGGTGATCACACTATGCATATTCGAGATATCACACTGCTTATATTTCTCCACACACTACATTCCTGATCCCTGCTTGCCCCCTAAGCCCTTGGGTCTTCTCTCTCACAAGTTTACCTCTTCCTATCTTATTTTAAAGAGCCATGTAACTCTATATTCTGAGGTCTAGATCCACATTTGGATTTCCAAAAAGTCATTTGTGTCTCTGCTAAAAGATGTCTTGGTTCTGGAGTCTCACCTTTCAGCATAAAATTATACAAATCCATTTTTTATTCCATGTAGATAAGAGTTATATGGAATTTACTGAATTATAAACAAATGTTTATTACAACACACTTTACTTAGGAAAAAGCCCCGGGACTTATAAATCTCAGAGCTTATCTTGAAATACTAGACACTGAAGCCTCCCATCGAACCACGTTGGTCCACTACAAGCATGTACAGCAGCAAGAGCCTGGACTCTGCATGCAGACCATCTGCCTTTGGAGGTTTACTCCCTGGGGCAAGTCAGGGTTCCTAAGCAAGCACGTGAGTACACGTGACTTGTTCCAGGGTTTCATGAGAATTACAATGGCACATAGTGCAGAATCATTGGCGCGTGTGGCCGCCACAATACTTTGATGATAGTGAAACTTGGAGACAAAGGGGCCATCAATAAGCAACTCTTTAACTAAATAATAGTCCATAAAAATTATATAATACTATGTAATCATTACATGATTGACATATATTTTGTTTGTGATTTTAGAAAAGTAGGATTAAAGAGAAGAATTTTGTGTATATATACTATATTTAATACATATTTAACATTTGATCTATATTAAATATATATATACACTTAAATCTGGTAAGAACTACCAAAAATCTGATTACCTAACATTAAGGAACTGAGTAGAAGCTTTCACTTTTTATCTTCTCCTTTTTTACACTGTTCAGATTTTCTGCCCACATAAGATGGCATCACTGTTTACGTGACCGAAGGATATATAGGCAGTGAAATTATGGGTAATTTTTATTTTATTAGTAGTTTACTATGTAATAAAAAATCCAATATATGTTCTAGTTATATATTATGAAAGGGGATAGATTATTAATAGCACTGATGCCAGGGATTCGCTATAAATTGAAAAATGTCCTTGTGAGTTTTTGACATTTATAGGAATGAATAAAAATGAATATGATTATATTGACAAAAGCTAAGAGAAACAAGAAAACACATATGCATGCAATTAAATTATTTTGCATAGTGTTTAGCATAGAATACATGTTTTATGTGTCTTAACTCCTATTATTTTTGTTGCTGTGTTGCTATTACAGACCTGAAGTCACAGCTTCCATCAGTGATTAAATATGGGTAAATAATGGGGCAACTGGGTGGCTGAGTCAGTTAAGCATCTGACTTCAACTCAGGTCATGATCTCACTGTTTATGAGTTTGAGCCCCACATCAGGCTCTGTGCTAACAGCTCAGAGCCTGAGCCTGCTTCAGATTCTCTCTCTCTCTCTGTGCCTCCCGTGCTCACTCTCTGCCTTTCTCTCTCTCTCTCTCTCTCTCTCTCTCTCAAAAATAAACACTTAAAAATGTTCTTAAATAGGGTAATAGGGCACAACATCGGACAAGGGTAAGAAAATAAACCTATTTAACATGGTAGTGATTGCAAGAAAGTGGTGATCTTTAAACTATTTCTAAATAAAATGCCAGGAGACTATTTCTTCAGGCAAGGAAATGCACACTGTTTTCCTCTCCTCCTATGTTGACGAAAAAAATAAGTCTGTGCTTTGAGGTCTTTATGGATAATCTGTGACTTGGGAACAGGGGTAAGTAAGTTCTGAATATTTTGAGAAGAGACTGATTCTTGCTTCTATCCCATCAAGGACTATAAAGGCTGCAGAGATGACTATCACAATAAAATTACGCTTCCCCTCTGGGACCCTGTCCTGTTGACTCTGAAAGAAATCAGTAATCAGTGTAGTCAAGTTTACCGCAGTGTTTTAAAGTGGACATTCCTTAAGGTGAAGAACTGGGAATTTAGCTCTGTTTCAGAATGAAATTCTTCAGTAAGAAATGGACTGTTTGTGCAGTAGCAGGTGTCTATGCAATTAGAACGATTTTGGTTTTAATTAGTAGCATTTCCCTGCAAAATAATTACATATGTTGTTTACTCAACTTTTTTTTAAAGGGCCATTAACATTTTTGTAATCTCCTTTTTTCCCTGACAACACACTAAAAGGCTTTAAAAACTTGTGTTTTCATTATGAGGGGAATACAGAATAGGTAGTATGCTGATGGCAAAGTTTGTTTCCCACAGATATTTCAGCCAGAGATTCAAACAAACATGCTCACAGCCTTACATGCAACATTCACTTTGAGTTTACAAGCTTTATTGGGGCTTTTATTGTAAAGTATTGAGGCTTAAAATCTGCAGCAGAAAAAATATGTTTGGAGATACCCACAAACATGGATATTTCCTAAAGGAAACTTGTACAGCTGCCATTAGCTCTCATGGGGGCCACATCAGAAGAGTGAGGGCTGTTGCATGCCTCAGCATGCACAGCCAGAAGCTAGACTGAGTGCTCCCTTCTGGACCAGGTAGAGTTGATAGAATTCAAGGTTCTCATAAGGTAACACCCAGAATGGAAATATATCTGGAAAAGATTCTTGAGAATCTGCTATAGGGTCATCCTTTGAACTCAAGATCTTCGATGTGCTTGTCAAGTTCACAAAGACTCAAAAGCAGCCAACTACAGGTCAGAATCAACTTGATTTCCTTGTGTGAAGACTGGACTATCTGTGGGCGCCTCATGGAATTGGGTTAAAAAGGTTGTGTTTCCTAGTAAGGCAGCATGTCAGAAAATCAACTCATTGGATTCTTTTAAAGATATAGCCTAAGAGGATCTATGGTTCTAAGCCTGTAATATCTTATTTTAATATGCACAACTTAACATCTAAGGATCTCATATCTCAGGGCTTCTGATTTTTATCTTCAGTATTGGAATAGTTACATCACAGAAGTTGCCTTAATATGCTCATGTTACAAGATAGCAGTCATTATGAAAGGAAGGAAAATGTTTAATTAGACTTAATTAGGAGGTTGAGCAAAGAGATTATCTATATTATCGCTTCCTTGTACCAACAAGATGACACCATGTTAGATATAAAGCACAGTTCAAAGTGAGAAGAAAAAGCTTGAGAACAATATGACATTGATTTATTTTTGACAAAGACAGTAGTGGGAAAAACCTCCCAGACTGCACGGGGCAAGACACAAAGTGTGACTGACTGTTGAGATGAAATGTCATAGTTGATTAGATCTGGGTGTCTTTCTCTCAAAAAATAAAAATGACCTTTGACCTATCAAAGTCAGATATTCAAAGGCCACAGTCTCAGTTTCAAAGTATGTCCCAACCTAGTAGTAAGCGGTATATATGCGTCCATAGACAGATCACATGCGAAGGAGAAGCTATCCCTTCTTTCTCAAGAGGTGAATGGAAAGCACAGCTTAAAAGAGAATTCTCCAGTGTGGACAAGCCATGAGGGTCAGTTCTACAGTAGCTGCTATCGTTTTCCTCAAGTGGCTTCCCCACGTTGCACTGGCATGCATTTTCTTTATGATCAAGCACAAAATTACTTTTTACAGTTTAGCCTCAATTGTAATTGAAGCAAAAGCATAAAACAAAAGTCTGGGAGGGTGTTGGAAAGCTGCTCCATGAAAGAGATGCTAAACCCATTAGATATAAAAACTGCTCCCACTACACCTCTAAGCACTATTTCCACCCAGACTGAAGACGGCAGTGCTGCCCATTACTCTTCCTGGAGTGAAGGAGCCTTTTCACTATTAGGGATAATAATATTGCCAATCCAATGTATTTAGCGTGTTTAATTTGTGAAGCTCTGTCAACATGTGCAATTTTGAGGCCAGGCTTTGACTCCATGAAAATGGGTCTTGACTGCAAGAAATTACCTGGGATAGCCTCTCATTTTTCTAACACTTCTTTAATTGACACATATTTTAAATAAAAAATAGTGAATGGTTTGCACACCAAAGATATCCTAGATTAAATTTACCGGAAATGTAGGTAGGCAGTTTGATTCAGACAGTTCTAAAGAGACTCTGCTGTTTTCTGTGTGCAGGTCTCCACAGGCCCAGGAGACCTGGTCTCCAGATTTAGTGTGACCTTGGTCAAGGGTGTGGGTCTCAGTTCAATGGTTTAAAAAAATAGGAACATCTGCTTGTAATTATGGTCTTTGAGATTTCTGAACTGTGTGCAAAGACCCAGATGATCTGAGGTTATCCCACATCTTTTGGTAGAAAACCTTTACCCAAGAAGTGGGGGTGGGGTGGGGAGATTAAGTCACCATTAAGCAAGGGGATCCAGTTGTACTTGGGTCTCTAAGAGTCTGCTAGGTAGAGAATGGGAACCATGAATTCATTCCTTCGCTTCCTTTGTATCTGACATGGTGGGTGGTCAAAAAAGTTTCATGTGATTTATATGCAAACCTGAGTTGAATCTATAATGACTGTCTAAGTATAGAGACATTTTCTTCTACCACGAAAATCCCAGATAAAATATGGATGCACGTATAATTACAAGTCTTGTAGCTTTAGAATTCTAGAAAGAAGAACTAACATTGAATTGGGTCATTCTAAGAGGAATAAGTTTAGAATGTGACAATTATCTAGGGAGTCCTCACTAGGCAGCCAACCTTGATAATTAAAGCTGGAGTTTAGGCTTAATATGTACCTCTTTTGTAGACATGCTGCAACATATCCTGAAATGGTGATATATCTTGTCAATAATGAAGTGTCAAAACTGCAGTGTTCCATGGTACATAATGCATATTGAATACATTTGATGCATAACCAAAATATCAGCATTAAAACAAGTTTAGATAACACTGTGAGTAATATTTGATTCAGTTAATGCATATGTAACCCACTGGGTTATGCCACCTTTTACCCTAATTAAATATAGTCTTGCTGTGCTCTATTCTAAAAGAAATCATGAAAAAATTAATAAAGTTATGTGCAGTCATACAATCTTTCCATTTATATTTCATTTTATCATAAAATCATTTCTATTGTTGTTTTAGCTGCAAAAAGTAGGCTGGATTTTCTTAAGTAGGGCAGTTAATTGGTTTGAGACTCCCTGGTCAGTATATTTATTTAAGCTACAAACATTTTTTTTTTCTTAAGAAGAATAAAAAGGGAAGAGAAAACTCTGACTGGGGAGAAACTATAATTAAAGCAGATAACCAGGCCAAAAAAAAAAAAAAAGGGANTAAAAAAAATGGTTTTCCTATAATGGGGTATATAGAAATTTCTAGAAATTCTTTTTAAAAAGACTTTTAAAAAGGAATTTAATTTAAAAAGGCAAATCCTGTGCGATAAGTAAAGTGTTTTATCTCTACAGGTTTTATCCCTCTGTGCTTATGGAGTAACATCTAATGCTCTTCTACTCTTTAGAGGAACACAAACAGGCATGCTCAGTCTGGTGGTTCATGAAAGTGTGGGTTTCTGAAACATGTGTAATGCGTCTTAGAAGAAGTACAAACAGTTCAGTCTTAGGAAAATACGGGCTATTTTCCAAAATAAAAACATTTGGAAAGGAGTCCTTCAAAGTCCAAATCTGCCAATAATCATTATGTGCTGGTTACATACTATGTAGCTGATGCAAAATTGTTATTTGAGTGAACAAGCTTGGAAATGTGATAAACTTCCTTTTCTTCAATGTTAGAAATGCAGGTGACCTGGGTGGCTCAGTCAGTTAAGCGTCCAACTTAGGCTCAGGTCATGATCTCAGGGTTTGTGAGTGTGAGCCCACGACAGGCTCTGTGCTGACAGCTCAGAGACTGGAGTCTGCTTCAGAATCTGTGTCTCCTCTCTCTCTCCGCCCTTCCCTCTCACTCTCTCTCAAAAATAAATAAATAAACTTAAAAAAATGGGGTCACATGCTCTACCAACTGCCAGCTAGGCCAGGCATCCTGATATTAAGTTTTAATTTTAATTCCAGTATGGTTAATATACAGTGTAACATTAGTCTCAGGTGTATAATACAGTGATTCAACACTTCCATACATCACCCAGTGTTCATCACAACAGGTGCACTCCTTAATCCCCATCACCTATTTCATCCATCCCCCAAACACCGCCCCTCTGGTAACCATCAGTGTGTTCTCAGTAGTTAAGAGTCTGTTTCTTGGTTTGTCTCTCTCTCTCTCTCTCTCTCCCCCCCCTCTCTGTTTTCTTTGCTCATGACTTATTTCACTGAGCATTATACTCTCTAGTGCCATCCATGTCAATGCAAATGGCAAGATTTCATTCTTTTTTATGAAAATATTTCATTATCTATCAATCTATCTATCATCTATCTATCTATCTATCTATCTATCTATCTATCTATCTATCTATCCATCCTCTATCTCACGTCTTCTTTATCCATTCATCAATTGGTGGACACTTGGGCTGCTTACATAATTTGGCTAATGTAGATAATGCTGATATAAGCATAGGGGTCTGTGAATCCCTTTGAATTAGTGTTTCTGAAACACTATGTTTGGGTCAGGCCAAGCAGAGGCCTTGATGCTGGTTGGGGATGGAGCCTACAGAGTCTTAGTTACTGACTTCATTCTCATTAGGTCTACATTTGCTTGTTACACGTTTGCCAATTTTAACAAAAATGGAACCATGATTGTTTTGTATACATAGATTAATGCAGGGGTAAATCAGTTTCATTACTATATGATTAAAAATTTAAGAAGCTACCCAAACCGAACTTGGGCTTAACTCACCAAGCGAGTTCTGTCTCTCAATAACCAAATTAAAGAAAAAAAATGGCACACAGATATTTTCATTAATATTGTCAGAAGAAAACCATTGTTTAAGACATTCACTGTCTTTATGTATCTATATAACGTGTGTGTGTGTACTTTCATTCTACTACACTGATATTTTGAGATTCTTTGCAGATTACTATTTTCTGTGTAAGAAGGCATGATATGCATCAGTCCCCTGTGCTGAGCGACAGTGGCTTGGAGTACCTCTGCCTCTGTAATTAATGTATTTCAACTGCCGGGTACAGAACCCAGACCTATGACAGGAAACCAATGCCCTAGGAAAATGTTTTGGATAAAAATGCCACTGAATTTAATTGGAAGAGGCTTTGTTTTAGAAATCGATGTTCCAGAAGATTCCAAATTAAATGGACACTTATTTTGGATTGCCTTGGAGACAGCTTTACAATCAGGCAGAAAGAACCAAAGAAATAACTTGTTATTTAGACAGAAAGCATCGAATATGTTTTTAGTTATATGCAGATGTCATTATAAGTCAAAATGAAAATACAAAATATCTGAATTCTGAGGTAAAGTTATGGCAAATAATGTGAGCAATATGAAGACAAAGGGCTACCCTGAATAAACCAAGCCCTCATTCTTCTAATATATTTACACACGTAAAGATACGATCTCTTCCCTTTTCAAATAGTCAGATATAGTCAAGCAGCCATGATTTCTCTGAATAATACCATCATTTCTCTCTCTATCTTTTTTTTATTTTGAGAGAGATAGAAAGCATGACTGGCAGGGGAGGTGCAGAGAAAGAGACACACACACACACACACAGAAAAAGAGAAAGAGAGAGGGAAAAAGAAAAAGAGAGAGAGAGGGAGAGAACCATGAGATCATGACCTGAGCTGAAACCAAGAGTCAGATGCGTAACTGACTGAGCCACTCAGGCTCATTTCTTTCTTTCTTTCTTTTTTTTTTTTTAATATTTTTATTTATTTCTAGGAGAGAGAGAGAGACAGCGTGAGCAGGGGCGGGTCAGAGAGAGAAGGAGTCACAGAATCTGAAACAGGCTCCAGACTCTGAGCTGGCAATCAGCACAGAGCCCGACGCAGGGCTCGAACCCACCAGCCGCAAGATCATGACCTAAGCGAAAGTTGGACTCTTAACCAACTAAGCCACCCAGGCACCCCATCAGGCTCATTTCTTATTCCAAATGTCTTTCCAGCTCCACAGCCGTATCCAAACATCACTGGGAGACAAGTTTGTATTGGCACCCCCCAGCTCAGCTTCAGTGCACCAATCACATAGATAAATGTATGATTTCCTGACTTCAGTAAAGACACCATTTCGTCTGAGGTTCATGGGCAACATGGGCTACATAGTTAGAGGTCATCTACTTGGCATGTACATATCTTCAGATCTCACTTTCTCTCTGAAGTTTCCCTCTTCCTAACAGACTAATCTACTCCTCCTCTCTCTGCTCTGTTTTAATTACATGTTAGTGTATAGTATCATGATCAAAATTTGGTATGTACTCTCTTTACTAACGCATATATCAGGTTGGAGGCTTCTTTCTTCTTTCGCTAAATATTACATGCAATAACACAGAAGTTATTTTTAAAAATGTTGGTTAACCATACCATACTATAGCACGATAAGCACATATTGACCGAAATAAGAGGAAAAATGGGGAAGATGAATTCCTACAAAATCAATAAGGGAAAGCTTTCCCTTTATCAAAGGAAAAGAAATATCCCACGAGGACAAATATATTGGGAGAGAGGATATGTTACATATACTTCAGGGCAGAGAGAGAAAGGTGACTGAAACAATATCCTACAGAACCAGTATCTAGAGAATTCTAGATCTCTAGCAAAGAAAAGACTTGAGCCTTGGATATGGTTGTGGGACCTCTACAAAAACACGGCTTTATCTTCTCCTGCATCCTCCATACTCTACAAAGCACCTGCCATTGACAAACTCAAGACCACAGCCATACAATCAAAGGGTCTTGGAAAATATAATTATGGCTTTTCCTCTTGGTGAAGTGTGGAACATAGAAGGGAGTGGCAGTGATTTGGGTCGACAACTGACAATTGTGGACAACTCTTTTGTCAAATAAGTTGTGTTCGAAAAATTTCATAAATAGGGTAAGAGTGAAAAGAAACAAACCTTAGAAAATAAGCTGAGATTAACAGGATTTATACCACCTGAAATAGCCAAGAAGTCATTATGTAAATGCAGTAATATAAAACTTTATAGAAAATAGTTAATGTTTGGAAGAGCAAAAGAAATAACTGAAAAATAGAGTTCAAAGAAAGCATTGAAGACATAATTCAAACCTGACTAAAATGGAAGGGAGAAGAGAATTCAGTTGAATGTAGGATAAATATTGTAATCAACTTAAAATCACACCGAAACAATTAGGACTTTACCAGGGATAGGTTATATTGAATTTAAATTTCATTTTGGGGGGACCATGCAGTGAAGAAGTTTTCCTTTCACACAGTATAGAAAGATGTTACCTGTGATTATAGATATGTTACAAAACACACACACTGGGGCATCTTGGTGTCTCAGTTACTTGAGTGTCTGACTCTTGATTTTGACTCAGGTAACGATTCCAGGGTTGTGGGATTGAGACCCACGTTGGGGTCTGTGCTGACAGCACAGAACCTGATTGGGATTCTCTCTCTCTCTCTCTCTCCTCCCCTTCCCCACTTGTTTTCTCTCTCTCTCTCTCTCGAGAAGGAAGGAAGGAAGGAAGGAAGGAAGGAAGGAAGGAAGGAAGGAAACACACACAGACACACACACAGTCAGACAGCAAGCTTTTTCTAAGTACATATTCCCAAACTCAAAGTCAAGGAGGAATAAAGATACAAAAATTCCTCCATAAAAGAAGGTGAGAATATGGAAGGCATTTTTTTTTCAGTATAAAAAGTGGGACTAGAAATAACCATAAGTTAATCTTAACAAAATCCCCAAATTATATGTATATGTATATATGTGTATACATGTATACATGTGTGTTTGTGTGTACATATATATGTATATATATTATGTGTATATATATATATGTATATATGTATATATTCACTGCTAAGTTGTCAACCCCTAGTGCATGAGAATGTGCTTTGAGAAGAGAAGTTGCCCACAGGAACTTGGCAGGTGCAAGGGAGGTGTGGGTGGTTGGTAGGCAACAGGTGAGCTCTTAGGACTTCAGAGGGTTTAAAAAAGTCTGAGGGGAGAGGAGTCCACTGCAGGGCTGCTAGTCAAACACATGTAGGTGGACATCCTGGAGGAAGAAATGCAGGGCCAAGCACAGCTCACGCTGGGAAAGTGCTCTGGGCCTGGTGGTCTACTGGAGCATCCAGCTGCTAATGGGCCCCGTGGAGAGCATAAGGAGCACCGAGGAAATCTCTATGTCACTGAGAGGACACAGAGAAAGGCCGTATGGATCCACAGGGATGTCCTGATATGCACAGCACATGAGGATATCTGTCTTCCCTCCTAGATCTGTGTTGAATGAAGTTCTTCACTTTGCCCTACCAAACTGAGCCATCAAACTTAGCACACTCTGCTCTGCTGTTAATATCAATTTTAAACACAATTTTCTCTGGATCCACACATTAGTTTTGCACTTTCCCAATTCAAGTTATTTGGATTGGTGGTCCTCAAACAGCTATGCCTCTTTTTCCAATTTTTGCTTGTTAATTGTCACTCTAAAAAGACAAATGAGTTAACAATCTATGCCTTGCGGCTTCTGCAAAGATTTGCGTGGCGGTGGAGGGAGTTCCTGGCAGAGCTCCACTGAGGGCATGACTGGGCAGAAGGCTGGCTACATCACCACCAAGTTCAGTAGCTGAAAGGCTGAGAGAATTCCTTCGTGTTAATAAGCTCTTGTCTTTATTATGAGACATTCAGGTTTTATCTCGAAAGTCATGGCACCATAAACATATTTATGAATAAAGTTTTTCTCTTATGCTAGGATTTTCCCTTATAATAAATGTCCATTTCGATAACTGAATAATCAGAAAGATTAACAATGTTTCCCATTTTATAATATATTTCCCAAATGCTGGTCTCAACAGTTTATACTTTGTTATTAATGACTCCCCAAAAGAATTACTATTTATATGACCAAGAGTGATACATAAATATAGGAATTTCATAAAATCTAGTATAGCAGATAATTATATTGTTAGTATAAGTAAGCAAATTGTATTGTTATCATTTTCCCTTTTGATTAGTTTCATGGGCATTTTATTTTTCTTTTATCTTGTGTCTTCTTCATTTAAATTCTGGTTGTTAAACATATTTTGGGGTCTTTGATACGAGTTGTGGGTCCTCTTGTGGAAACAGTCACTTAATGTCATATGACAATTTAATTTATTTATATTTTAGGGGTGCCTGGGTGGCTCAGCCAGTTAAGCATCTGACTTCCACTCAGGTCACGATCTCATGGTTTGTGGGTTTGAGCCCTGCATCGGGCTCTGTACTGACAGCTAGCTTGAAGCCTGGGGCCTGCTTCCGATTCTGTGTCTCCCTCTCTCTCTGCCCCTCCCCTGCTCATTCTCTGACTCTGTATCTCAAAAATGAATAAATGTTAAAAAACTATATTATTTATATTTTAATCATGTAACATGAAATAAAAATATAGGATAACAGTATTTCTCTATTGTAATTCCTACAAGCATTTTTATATGCATTTAGTCTTCTTTGTATTACTTTAGTTATGTCTTTAATTTTGTCACTCACATTAAACTAATATGTAATTTGCTTATCGATGTATCTATTGTTCATTTCCCTGGAGTATTTTTTCTTTCAAGTATGTAAAATCCTATAAAATATTAGTTTTAGAAAGACAGGCATATCTACCTTCATCTTAAAGAAAAGCTGGCTCTGTACTTCCCAGTACAAATTAGACTCAGGTGTAATTATACAGGAACATCCATGTTCTCCTGGGGAAGCATGAGGACCATGTGCTACCTTGAAATTCCCATTGTGGTGTGTGGTTTTGTGAAAACCATACTCATTAATAGTTGCTTGGTCTTTTCTTTGTTCCACTGAGCGGCTTATTTACTGAGAGGAGGAGAAAGAAATAGAGATTGCTGTCAAAAAATCACTATGGACATTAGAAATGGTAGGAAGAGGGACTGTCTCCTTAAGGAGTGAAACAGAAATATGAGAGTAAATGGCTCTAGACTACATCTACAGTTTTGTGTGTGTGTGTGTGTGTGTGTGTGTCTGTGTTTCACGGTGGTCGGTCTTTCCAGACTGACAGCTCTGTCTACATGCATGGGGGTTGGGGCCATAATGGTATTTCTCCCATGGTGCATCAGAATTGGGAATGAAGCTCCTTCCTCTTTCTCTGGGAGGAAACCCCAAGGAACTTCCTTTTGGGATTGGGTTCAGACTCACAAACTGTTATTTGTGTGTTTTAAGAATGTTTTGTTTGCTTGTTGACTGGCTTTTAACGCCATCTATGTCAACTTCATATTAAGAGCACATAAATCCTGACGTGAGCAACATCTTTTCTGGTACCTTGGGAAAGCTTTCTCTCCTGGGATAGAGCAAATGCCACTGCCTGTCATTCAAGGGAGGCGAGAGCTTTCTGGAGATTTAATGTTAACAAAATTTCACATTGTAACTGACTTCACAGATTATCTTATGAGCAATTATAGGCTCTTTCTGTTTTCCTCAATTCTTTTCTCTTGTTAAATAAACCTCTCACCAGTTTTCAGCCTCATATATCACCTCATTTTATTTTCTAAAAGTTATTTGCATGTCTATCAACATCTTTTTGAACCCTAATGGAATTTTTCTGATACTTCTGAGACCACATAAAAGTCATCTAATTTTTTATGATTATCTCTATGGCTAAAGTAATCTCCATGCCTAGAAATCATATCAACCAGGTCATATTCTATAATAAGCTTTCTTACTTTTTCAATTCTTCCAACATAAATCCATAGTCAGATGGATGTGTAGCAATTTCACACTGCCCCAACTTTCATCAATCTATTCAAGGCTAGTGATGGATGGATGGTGAAGTTTAATGGTACCCTTTACTCCCTGAGTAGGTAGTAGATGAAATAGTGACAGGCCTTAGGAGTAGAAAGCATTGACTTTTGCTTGTTTGTTTCCAACCTGGTGAACATTCCCGTGCACAGAGCTCAAATTTATTCTCTTGAGAGAGATTTTCCTAAAGACGGATAAACTGGGTTTAAAAACTGTGATTCCATGAAAATACTGCACACATACACATGTGCACACACATACACACATACACAAACATCAATTTTTAAAATTTTATTTTGATACTGACGTTTCAAGCTCCATGTGGGGGATACTTTTGGGATGAATATGTCCATCTACCTAAGTGTTCCTGTCCCACTGTCAACAATGGTTTACTGCTACACAAGCCTCTCAGATCACCGAATCTTCTCTGCATGTTGAACCTCCTACCGAACCCAGAATTCTAATCCTGCCTGTCAGTCACTTTGATGGTGACTTGAGCCAAGTCATTAACTGTCTTCGTATTGCTTGGGAAAAATATGAATTTGCAGATTGACAAGGAATGACTGTGCCACTTGCTACGAGGATGACTTAGCAAAATGGAATGTTTCTAAGCCTCGGCATCTTCTGATCCCTGTTAAATGGGGATAAAGATACCGTTAAACTAATTAAACATGGAGGCCATTAGACTGAGGTGGCAATAACACTGTAGTGGCTTACAAAAGCTAACAAAATCTAATCCTATCAATGCTTCAGGGTCACAAAAGTAAAACTTTGTGACAACCAATCGCAAATAGCCAATTTGGCTTTAAGTTACAGCCAATCAGTAATGTCCTTGCTCTGTTTTCTACCTTTTCTCTATAAAGGTCTCTCCCCAGCTCTTAACCACTCTGCTGTGGCACTGCTTGATTCACATTCATTTTTGTTCAAATAAACTCTAAAATTTTTATTATGCTTCAGTATATCTTTCTTTTTTTAAGTTTATTTGTTTTGAGAGAGAGAAAGGGAGAGAGGAAGAGAGAGAGAGTGCACAAAAGTAGAGTAAGGGTAGAGAGAGGAGAGAGAGAATCCCAAGCAAGCTTCCAGCTGTCAGTGTAGAGCTTAATGCGGGGCTCAAACCCATGAACTGTGAGATCATGACTTGAGGTAAGATCAAGAGTTGGACGCCTAGCTGACTGAGCCATACAGGCACCACGTCTTTCAACAGTTCACATCCTGCACATTTTCCAGACAGTTGTGGCATGTAAGTGTAAGAGCCTGACACAAAATAGGCAGCTAGTAAATGGCAACCCCTATAACATAACACCTGTAATATATAACACACAGACTTTAAAATACAAAAATACTTCACAAGGCAAGGTGGGTCCATTCAGAAGGGCAAAAGGTAGTAGTGACATTTAGAATAATATCTAAAAGTGCTTAAAGCTCAAATATGATACCCTTACACCTGTAAGACTTAGCTCTAACAGAATATAATTGATTTTTATTGTAATTTAGTCCAGTTTCTCTGTTTCTAAAATAAACCCTTACTATCTTCCAATTTTCACTTTGGAAGGTAATCTGAAATCACTTTATTTAAACTGCAGTCAAGGTGGCTGACTTGTCCTGATCTCTTCTGATACTGACAGGACGGATGTCCCCATCAGCTTTGATGGTAGATGGAGCTGCCGCTTCAGACAGTAATATTTCTTACTTTGTGTAATTCACTCTGCCTGACTCTTGGGCTCTTGTCCATGGTTCTGCTGGATGAAAATCGATGCGATCAGCACATGGCGTCGCCATGAGGGTATCTGATTTATTTTTTCTGTATTTATTCCTAACAACAGATTACAAACGATTTATACTTTATAATTATGTCAACACTCACGGCTGGATGTATTGAAGTATTTTCATCAACTGCACTGTTGCCTTTGTTTTCAGAGTCAATGTTTTTTCCTGGAGAGACTATCAGGCATTCAATGTGTTTGCCACATACTGCACACTTTAAAATTAAAAACCAAAACTTTTGCAAGATCATGATGTGCTTAAACTAATACCAAAGCAAAAATGAAGAATAAAACAAAACAAAATGAACCTTGAAAACACTTATGGTCTTCACAAAAAAAATGAGTTTTCTTAAGTAAATTTGAAAACTATTTTTAGGTTAATGCTTTAATTGTTATAATAAATGGTTATAGTGTTAAATTGTGCAGAAATCTCATTAATTCTAGTTTTTAAACAAATAATTAGTCATACTAAAATCTAAAAGTCATGAAATGATTTATATATTACTGTTTTATATTTTTAAGATTTTTTTTAAGTTTATTTATTTTTGAGAGAGAGAGGAGGGTGTGAGAGAGATTGTGCACAAGCAGGGGAAGGACAAGGAGAGAGAGAGAGGGAGAGAGAGAACCCCAAACAGGCTCTGAGCTGTCATCACAGAGCCTGACACAGGGCTCAATCTCATGAACCATGAGATCGTGACCTGAGTCGAAATCAAGAATCAGATGCTTCAGGACACCTGGGTGGCTCAGTTGGTTGAGGATCTAACTTTGGCTCAGGTCATGATATCATGGCTTCTTAGGTCAGGACCTCAGGCTCTGTGCTGATGGTGTGGAGCCCACTTGGAAACTTCTGTCCCCCTCTATCTCTGCCCCTTCCCTGCTTGTGCTCTCTCTCTCAAAAATAAATAAATATTTAAAAAAAAAAGCCAAATGCTCAGTGGATTGAGCCACCAAAGTCACTTCTGTTTAAAATTTTTATTGTGTTACTGAAATTCCATCAGCCGAGGCACACTTTAAAAATTTCTGTTAACTTAGGACTTATCTTAAGGTCTTTATTTTTTAATCTCTTGTCACTTTATGTGTTTACTAGTTCTTTTACAGACAGGGAACTCTGATAGAATTCCAGTTTTGGTTATTAGAGAGAAAAGCAAACCAGGTATAAAATATTACGAAGTAATGAGATTTAATAAAATTACTATACTTGATACAGAGCTTTTCAATAAAGTTCTGTTGTTGAGACCATAATAGTGCCGAGAATTTTAATAGCATTTTAAATTTAAATAGTACTATGAAGACATCGTGCTCATTATATAAAATCCCATAAAAGAGTTAAGGAAGTGATTTGCATCCATAATAGGAGAAAAAATATGGGGGATAAAATGAGTGATTTTCTGACACTTCCTTTCATAATCCCCATGTAGCAAATGAGTCGTGAGAGCAGAAAAAGGGAGAAATTTTAGCCAGTACTTGATTTTTAAAGTTGGTTCATCAAGTACCAATGGAGTTGTCTTTGGTCCTCTGGGATTGCTATGTTTTTTAACATACCTATAGTATTTCCTGTTAATTACATTCATCTCCATACATTGAATTGTACTATTTGCTTTTCTGGGGAGATATATTGTTTTGATTTAGATTTCCAATTGTTGGGGTAGCCATATAATGATTTTCACAGGGACTCTCAATAAATGTTTGTTGTTGTTTTTATTTCTTTAATATAGTCTCACAAATTCACTAATCTCTTCAAATATTTCATATAAGTGATGAATTCAAAACTATTTTCCCTTTATTTGTGTTGAGAAATTTGGTATTAGTAAATTTTAATGTAGTAGGACCAGAATAAGTATGAAGTACCCTTACATTAACCGTGCGGTGGGGTTGCAAGCATTATATTGCACAGGATCCTTACATACAACTTGCTAGAATTAAGGTAGTTTCTCCAGCAAAACTCACTAACAATTAAATTAATTCAGAGAATATCAATAATGAAATGTCATTTTCATTTCCCTGGCTGAATGTCAGTGATTTAATAGATTACTAACTCTCAATGATATTAAAAGTAAATGAAAGGTAGATACTTTTATTTACTAGGGGACCCAAATATTTAACCTAATAATTACGCTTCTGAGACTTTATTCTAAATAATAATTATAGATTATAGTATCCAAAAGATTCTATAAGGGTTTTTAGTGCAAGCATTCTCTTATAACTGCAAAACAAACTGTCAATTAGGAACATGTTAGATGGGTTCCTAGTCTCCATCCTAGAGGAAAAGGTAGCAAGACAGAAGTAGGGTTCTTTGTGACATTGTGGAGCCAATATTCCTTCTACTGATGGCTTGTGGACTTACTTTGTGTGGAGAACACTGTATTACATGTAAGCCACTATTATTTCAGTTTTCTGACCTGAAACAAATGCCTTTGAGCATGGAGAATCTAAGAAACACTGGAGGTGGTAAAAATTCCTTTAGATATAGTCAGTTGTTGGGGCATCTGGGTGGTTCAGTCTGTTAAGCAACCAACCGGCTCTTGATCTCAGCTCATGCCTTGATCTCAGGGTTGTGAGTTTAAGCCCCACATTGGGCTCTGTGCTGAGCATGAAGCCTACCTAAAACAAAACAAAACAAAACAAAGTAAAAAGAGATTGTTGTTTTCTGATATTTGAGGCAATTCCCTGGATGACATTACCATCAAGACTAATGGTAAAAATTAAGATATGATTAACATCCTCTGCTCCTTGAGAATTTTCACATGATATATAGCTATGCATTTATATAAGAATTCCATGGTTTGATTTTTACGATAAGAGTCCTGGAAATGAGACTGTACAATATATTAGCATTACTTCGTGGAGAAAATGGTTTTCCCAAAAAGCTGAACTTATCTCATGATCTTCTATCATAAACAGGAAGGATAGTGCCATTTTCAGTCAACATACCTCGTAAGAAGAGACAAATAGTGTCAAAGAATTGTGCGATGGAACTTCCAGTCAGAGATTTTAGACAACAGCCAAATAAGGTCTTTGTAACAGGAACTTTTACAGTGATTTCTTTTTTGTCTCTGGAAGTGCGCACAATGGTGCACATATCTGCCCTCCTTCAAGTGCTCAGGCTGAAAACATGCAGAAAGAGTCAACATAATGGCAAAGTGTAAAGTCTAAAAAGGTATCATTGCCAAGTACCTACCATGCACAAGTCTTGTAACAGATGTCTTGGAATGTTCCTAAATTTATAAAACATTCTGGTTGTGCTATATTTCAGGGCTTGTGTGGCTATGCATCTGGTCTTTCATGCACGAGGCTAAAATGCTTCTCTACTAGCTAATAAGCAGACAACGTAAGCTTATCTTTAGGGAGTGTCCAGTTACCTTAGAAGAACTCTTGCTCAATTCCCCCCATTGCTTCAAGGGAATGAGTCACAATCCAGGGAAAGATGCTGCACCACCAAGGAGGAGATATTGTAAAATTTGAAGACCCTGATGGTGTCTAGGTATCTGAAGGTGGGAATCTTAAATAATTTCAAAACTTGACAGGTATTATATTGTTCCTCTATCCTTTCACCCCCTTTGTGGCATCTTTAGCCGATGAGTGGAGCCCATTCTACAGATAAGAAAAGACTCAATAGTTCCTCTCTCCCTTCTTCCCACATTTACACACGTGTACACATAAACCCACCTTAATACTTCCCTTCAAATAAAAATACAATTTTAATAATCTCAACAAAGATTAAAAATTAGAGCTACCCTATGCACAGAAATAGTGGTGCCTAGATTCTTTCCTTGATTTGAGAAAACCTTCAGTCTCCAACCGAACACAGCTAGCATTGAGGTATGGAGGCACATACTCTCTCTCTCTCTCTCTCTCTCTCTCCCTCTCTCTCTCTCCAGCCTTCCCTCCTGCCACTTTCCCTCCCTCCTTGCTCCTTCCTGTATGTTTGAAGATACAGTAAGACCAGGCCTCACAGGTCCTGGGTGGATTAAAGAATCTAATCTAGTTCAGCGCAGTGGATAGAGCTACTGGTCCTTGAGGTCAAAGTCTCAGGCAAGGACAGAGGGGTGCTGTGCTTTGCCTGCTGCAGTTCTATGAGCCTACTCTCTCCAGAGCTGTGTGGGAAAAAATGATGGATCAGGGGCAGAATCTGATTTTCCGTGCTCTGCTGGCCAGAATGTAATTATGAAATTTCTTCTAATGTCTGTTCCTATTGGCTTCCTAGTTCATCATATCTATTTGATTACAGCCCATATCGATTTGATTCAGAATCCATCATTCATCTGCACACTGCCCTGGTCTCCATCCTCAAAGTCTAGATAGCCTTTAAATGCCCCTTCTATTTTCTAGACAAAACCTGCTCTTCGATAGGGCCTCTTGGCCTAACATCCGTGGACCTAATTGCAAATACCAAGTGGGATTTGGATGTTACTTTTCAAAATTTCATGTATTTTTATGTTAATTTAGGTGAGGAACAAATAGAATAAAAATGTTATATCAAATTTTAAAAACATGTGGTGCCTGGGTGGCTTAGTCAGATGAGCGTATGATTCCTGATTTCTGCCCAGGTCATGATCTTACAGTTTGTGGGTTCAAGACCCACACTGGGCTCTGCACTGACAGCACGGATCCTTCTTAGGATTCTCTCTCTCCCTCTCTCTCTCCGCCCTTTCCCCCTTCATACTCTCTCTCAAAATAAGTAAATAAACTTTAAAAAATTTAAAGCATGTCATATTTCTCTATCCTGTGTTTTGAAAATAGTGTCCTACAAAATATATAGTAATTACAGTAATAATGATAGTGACAATAAAATAGACTAATAATCATTGTCATTTATTTACTGAGGTAGTGTGGTAAGTGCTTACCATAAATTTTCATTTGGTTCTTACAACAAAGCCAGAGGTAGGATCAATGGTTCCCATTCTAGCGAGGAAGAATTTGAAGATGAGAAAAGTGAAGGAACCTTCTTAAGCAGAGGTGGTACTAATTGTACCCAGGCCAGGCTGACCCCAATTCGTGTATTCTTGACATACTACACCCACAGTGATATTGTGGGTAAAATGACTTGCAAAGCTGAATGTATACCTCTTTTCTGTTTGGGTGATAATACTAAGCATGGCACTTGTGTATACTTTAGGCTAAGGAGAAACATTTCTAATAGTTTATCAGTGAATGGGGAGATAGTCTCTTCTTAAATCAGAAAACTGTTTCTTGGGGCACCTGGGTGGCTCAGTCAGTTAAGCATCTGACTCTTGATTTTGGCTCAGGTCATGTTCTCATGGTTTGTGAGTTCCAGCCCTGCATCAGGCTCTGTGCTGACAGCATGGAGACTACTTGGGATTTTCTCTCTTTCTCTGTCTCACCTTCACTCACACTTTCTCTAAAAATAGCTAAGTAAACATTAAAAAAAAAATCTGTTTTTCTCAAACTTCCCCCTTTAAATTATAGCAAATAGGCTACATGGCCAAATGTCACTGTGATTCCAGGTTAAATCAGGGTTTTATCCTTTTTATAATTGGGAAAAAAAACCTTTAAAACAAAGCATTAGATTAGATTAGATTAGATTAGATTAGATAGCAGTGAAAATGTCTATATTAAACTCAGATCTCCTTAACTGTCCTGTGTCCTGAAGTTCATGCGAGTAGGTCATCATTCTTGGCCACACTTCCCATGCTGGTATGTGCTGATGTCAGTGGACCAAGAACTGTAAGAGCCAGGATGAATTTCGAGGTCGGTCACATGCCATATGGTATTGCATGTTTCAACACAACACTTTAGGCCCCAACAATGACAGCATTACTTCTGACTCTTACCTCTCCAATATGAGGTCATTTGGTTCAATTTTATGCTCCTCGTTGCCACAGGCATAGACAATATGAGATATATGATCAGGCCACTATGTTCTATGTTGTGTGGGTGTCTAAATTATCACTCAATGCATCACCAGGTTTGCAGAAATTCAGTTTTTATGGTTTCTTGTGTTGAACAGAAGCCTATATTGTTTTTTTATACACTTATTTATTTTTGAGAGACAGAGTGAGACAGAACATGAGCGGGGGCGGGGGGAGGGGGGAGCAGAGAGAGAGGGAGATACAGGCTCCAGGCTCTGAGCAAGCGTTCAGCACAGAACCTGACACAGGGCTCGAACCCACGAACTGTGAGATCATGACCTCAGCTGAAGGTGGACACTCAACCGACTGAGCCACCCAGGTGCCCCCAGAAGACTATTTTAAATGTGCATACTTTCCATCTTAAATTATCTTAATTTCCTTATCAACTGTATTAATATGGATGCCTGAATACTTCACATATTTAGCCTGATAAATGCCTTCTGTGTTAGTACTGACTCCCCATCACATGTTTTACCTCAGTCAAGTCTCAGCTTATTATGTATTAGACTAATTAAAAAACTAAAAGTGATTATGATTCCCCCATTTGAACTGTGAAACCTAGTTCAGTTAAGAGTCTGTTTCCAGTCAAAAAGATGTAACACTGCCAAAGTACTCACTTAAATCTGTGCTGAGCTTGCAAAGTGTCATGTATAAATTTGGTCACTTTAATGGAGAAACCATTCCATCAAAGATCAAATGAAATACTATACTGTTCTACTTTGGAGTGCCTAAATAGTCATCGACTATGGAAAAACAACCATTTATAACTGAATATTATGGATGTCTTTTCAAACGGCAGAAAGAATCTTAGAGATTTCAAGAAAAACAGCGGTTGTGGGCAGCAATCCTGTGGAGGCTGAACATTAATTCACTGGAAAATGGTAAGATCTGAAAGTCAGCCTCTTGCTCTCGCTTCTGAGCTATGTCCTGTGGTCGATAAGCTAGTACGGTTTTGAAAACCTGTGCTTATGTAACAAGTATATGGCTTCTGTGTGCTTCCACCAGCTCCATTCATTCATATAATACATGCTTATTACTCATCTTTCCATGGGGCTATGATAGACTCTGTAGGGCATGCCCTGTGGTATATTCTGTGAAAGTCAGACATCACTGGATTGACTTTAAATATCATAAAGTAGAAGAGAAAAAATAAGTTGAAAAACTACTGCTGAGTGGTAGCTAAATGATAAAAATGTATTGATTATTTCTGTTCATGGCTTCTTTTTTTCTTTTAGCTCTTAAAGGCTAATATTTATCCTTTGGTTTTAGGAAAGAAACCCAGAAGTAAACAACAAGAGTCAATTTCCCACTTAGGTAGGCAGCATTTATTAAAGACCCTTCATCAGACCTGGTACAGGTAGTCCCAACGGCAGCTTAGGCATTAAGATCTGTGTGCCGTCTGCTGCAGTGACAGAGGGAATATCATTTTCCATACAACTCTACCACCCCACAAACATCCTATTCAACCTGCCTACATCCACTCATTCATTTAGTACATCCATTATTTGAAATATCTCACATCAACCTTATAAAAAGAGCGAGAGTGCCTAGCTGGGGCCATAAATAGTGAAGGCAGGACATGAAATGATATTGGGAAATGGAGTTTGTCCTTTACGTGAGGGTCAGGACAAGATCCAGTTCAGGGCAACTGGAGTATAAGAGGAAGCATGATCATAAAGACAAATGAAGTGTCTTTTACTGGAGAATCGAATCGACTTTAGCCGGGGGGCTATTAATGTATCATTTATTTCAATCTCAGAGGAGAGAAAATTAGTAGAGAAAAAAGGATGTTAAAATATTCATAGCCAAATTTCTAGTGAATCTTTATCGAGTTTCTCATTTTGGATGAGAGTTCATCTTACGTCCAGGACATTATATAGTTTGTGTTTGAATCCATTCAACTAGATAAAAAGATGTCCTTAAGACAACTTATCTCTCTGATATTTAAGTAAACTAATGAGTCCTTTGACTTACGCCTTCCTTCGAATAGATATGTCTTTACTGAGAGTATATTCCCTAAACATGAAATATACTCTTCATTTGTTGAAACAAAACTGAAATCTTAATTATTTGGAGAAAGGAAATCTATAATAAATAATAAATAAAAAAATGTATTTTTATATAAAATTCCACAATGTATATAAATAGATTATATTTATATTATTTTTATCAGCATTCCATGCATTATATACATACATTATGTGTGTTTATATATATATATATATTTAAATATTTATTTATTTTGAGAGAAAGGGAGGGAGGGGCAGAGAGAGAGAGAGAGAGAAAGAGAGTATCCTAAGCAGGCTCTGTGCTGTCAGCGTGGAGCCTAACTTGGGGCTCTATCTCACAACCACGATATCATGACTTGAGTCAAAATCAAGAGTCAGACACTTAACCAACTGAGCCACTCAGACACCCCTANAAATATTAACTGGTTTTTCCAGGGATAAACACTTTGAGAGAGGGAGAATTTCTCTCAAAAACCTGTTACTTTTTTTATGGGATAATTTTAGTCATAGTTTGCTGAATGATTGTATAGCTGTGAACAGTTAAATTAACGGTTTTTAAATTTTTTTATGTTATTTTTACTTTATTTTTGAGAGAGAGAGAGTGTTCACAGAAACAGGGGAAGAGCAGAGAGAGAGGGAGAAAGGGAATATGCAAGCAGGCTCCACACTGTCAGCACAGAGTCTGATCTGGGCCTTGAAGCCACTGGGAGATCATGACTTGAGCCGAAAGGAAGAGTCAGACACTTAACCGACAGAGCCACCCAGGTGCCCCTATATTTTTTGGTTTTAATCTGCAATGAAGACTGATAAAAAAGTATAACCCAGTCAGTCTGTACATATGCATACGTGCTAGTTCCCTTCCAGTGTGGAAGTGCAGGTGAGCTGGGATGAAAGGTCTGCCAGCAGACTGCCTGACTTCAATCCTCTCTAGTCACTCAGCTCGTGCACACTTGGCAGACACACGTGCATCCTGAAAGGGATACATAGCTCTGTTTTTGTATTTATCCTGAATGCTAATGCAGCATCCATTGAACGCGGTCCAGCAGACAGTTAGCTCCCAGTTAGTGCTGACCACCAAGGCAGGGGATGGCTCTGCATTCCCATTTCTGATGACCGCCACATGGTGTCAGGGAGCAAGGAGCTCCGGAAGCCCCTACTGTCACAGGAGGTGCTATGGGTCAGGGCATTGGCTCCTTAGGAACTCAAAGACACCAGGCTGGTATGCCATTTCTGTGCCAGGTCTACCGCCTCCTAGATGGTGTCAGGGTGACATGATTCCACACACCAAAGTCAACTGAAACGAAGACACTTAGAATTCTTTAAGTCAAGAGAGTAAGAATGAAAAGAGTTCCTACTATGAACGTTAGCACTAGATTACAGCTTTTCAGAGTGACATGCATTCCCACAAACAATCATATATAATTTAAAAGAAAATTATCGTTCGGAAATTCACACCGAGAGCGCATTTGATTGCAGGAGATTTAAGCACGGTAAATTTCCTCAAAGGAAAATCATCTTTATATTATAAATAATATAATAAAATGTATTTAAGATCTGGTTATAACTTTGTCATTGTACTCTGGAGCCTGGATATAAGGTGTCAGTTCAGAACTAAGGCATGAATATATGGGCTCCAGGATTTTAGTGGGGCCCTGGAAAAAGCCACACCATAGGAAGAAAAAAAAATGCAGAAGAGAAAAAGAATTCCCATGGAGTAACAGGAATCTAGTGCAAAATAAATTCAGCCAAGATGCCTAGATTCCCTAAGAATTCAGTTGTCTGGATTTCAGAGTGAAATTGCTTCGTGAACCTCCTCTGCCTTGGATACTGGTTTACACATCTCTGCAGGGAAGGAGAGAGCTGGGGATAAAACATGCTCTGCTTCTTGAGGAGAGTCTCTGATGAAGTGCCCCCCAGGGTGGGCTGAGCTCTGGCACAGAAAAGGATGATGATATTTTCCATCAACAACCAAGCAGGCCACGGGAGGGCAAGGCGGAGCCACAGGAAGTGGCCTCGGGTTTACGTGACATACGTGTCCCGGCCTCCACTCGTAAGCCTGCTCTTCCCCACAAAACACAGTTTTTAGAAAGCCTCAGAGGGAGGCTTAGTGTTCAGGGCTGTTTCATCAATGGAGCCTAGAGACCATGCGTTAAATGACTCTGTCTAGATAGAGTTAGAGCTTAATGGGTACGTCTGTCCATCGAAATATGTATAGACACATGTGCATATCCACATGCGTATGTTGTGCACTCACATGAACACTAAATGCTCTCCTGTAGATGCTTTTGGCAAGTAGAATCAGAAAACTTTAATGCAGCATTCACAGTTTTCCAGAAGATAAAGCAAGAGAAGTTTGCTTTCGTGACACACGTTTACCCTCAAAACCTAATTGTGAGTGTCCTTAGCACGGCTAGGATGGCACAGACCCGGTGAATGCTCAAGAAATATAAAGGATAGTTACTGATTTCAACTGGACGTTTTTCCCACTCAGAGAGAACTTGGAGAGTTTGTGATGTCGATGAATAAAGGAAGAGTTGCCTGGAGGGGAGAGAGAGCATCGTTCTTGACTGTGTACGACTCAGTTCTAACCGCCGCCACCTTTGGAGACAGGGTCTACACAGCTCCTCTTAGGGAAGACAGCACTCGCCCTGAACATGAACTTGGCTTCATTGTCTATTTTCTGGCTGGCTGTTGCTGTAAAAGCAGCAGGAATCATTTTCAGTGGTACATTATAAGGGTGTCCTTCTTGAACTAAGGAAATCAGAATGGAATGAGTCGATATGAGGTATGTTTACTTTGTTAGCATTATTATTTCAGTAAAAAAAAATGCGATAGATGACTTCAGACAATTGTCAAAATGCCAGAAAAATTTTGGTAAAAGTTAACTATTTTTATGTCTTGTTTCAAGAAAGGTTATGGAAGTCCAGCATGATTATTTACACTAATGTAATAATCAAGTAGAATCATTAGTAAATTTGTTTTTCCACGTAATTTAATTACATGGACAAATGAAATTCACAATTTGAGTGTCAATTCTTTTGCTAAGCACTAATATGAAAGTTGTTTTAAGACACTTAAAAAATCCATGGATCTTATTTTAGCTTTTTGTTTTGATAATTCAATACAATCCTATTATGAGGTTACTATTTAAGGTTGCAATTCATTAATAAATATATTTCTACTGAAGTTTTTAAGAAGACTTACTACCACAAATTGTACATTTTTTTTTCTGTTTGTTTTCTCCCATATCTTCCCTCAGTTGGGATTTTGGATCAGAAATTTTCCTGAGGTGGATGTCGGATATACTCCTCTTGAGATTGAAACTGTCTCTATCACTAAAAGATGTAGAATTGTTTTGCTATTGAATTACACATCATGCCATGGGTATTAAGATTGTAAGTTCAAGTGCACAATTTTAAATGCCCTCCTTAAAAATTTACCAATTACATTCTCTTTGATGGCGGTAGCCACTTCCATACCTCCTGGCCAGCCTGAAGGGCTATCATGCTTTAAATCTCTGATTATTGTTTATTGGTGAATTTCAGAAGAAGCTAACAGACTGAACTTTAATTTCTGAGGTAAATTGTAAGTATTTATGGGTACTCTGGCTTGGGAGTAAAGAAGAAAAATATAAATTCTGAAATTGAACTTAAAAACAATTGTTCGGCACAATAAAAATGAAACACTTTCACAAAGACTTCTTGAGTCCTTGCTTTTTTGGTTAGATGGGAAATAAACACTAAACCTACATAGTAAAAAAGGCAGTCAAAGTCCCGTAGGCCTAAAATTGATGAGGGGAGGTACAGATCTCCATACACATCTTAAATTCCAATAGCAGGATGCATATAATAAACTAATAAATAGATTAATAATAACAAAAATAATAGGTCATTTATTACAGTTCTAGAAATATTTATTGAGTCTCTCTTAGGGACAAAACACTGAACAAAGCAAACAAAAATCTCTGTCTTATGGGGCTTGCATTCTAGTAATAGTTACATAACATATAAGTACATTTTAGAAGCATATAAGTGATATAAAAATCAACTGATCACAGTAAAGAAATTGTCAGGCCAGGGCAGGAGTATCAAAGCCATGCAGGGAATTGCTACAAGGTGCATCATAAACAGTAAACATGTCTAAAAAAGTGTCATAATTGCTCAGATTTGAATGACAGGACGGAGACATGTATTTGAAGATTGTGGAGAGCAACACCAGAAGCAAGAAGAATATTAGTACAGAGTTTGTAAGGCAAAAAGTACTGGCATGTTTGATAGGAGAGAAGGAAAAGCTAATGTCCCTGGTGCCCACAGATCACAGAGTCGCAGGTGCTCTGGTCTAAGAGGAGACAGGGGACAGATCTTACCAGGCTATGCCAACGTGGGTGAGGACAGTGTGTATGCAAGGGTACGGTTAGATTTATCTTTATAACTGTATAGCAGATTCATCTCCAAAATCCATTATCTGCTCTACGCATTCCATATTTCTGAGTGTAACCATGTGCATTTGTAAGTTTGTGTGTGTTTCCAAAACACCCACTAATAACATAACTGATGGAAGAGGTGCCGAGGTCACTTCGGCACGTGTTTTCCCTGAGGGTTTCGTATGGTCGGTTGGTTTCTTTGGCTTAGTGTCCCACGTGAAACGTTAAGAGCGTGCCCAGCTGAGCTATGACACACAGGGCAGTCAAGGTGCATAAATGTAAATGCAGGGACAGGGACATCACACATGTAATGAGACAATCAAGATGCAGTGTATCTGAGAAGGAGGAAAACACAAAACAGAGAGTGTGCAGGTTATGACAATATCAAAACATCATGCCACATAGTTGATAAAGATTCAGTCTGGGAATTTGGTGTGTTTGGGAGGGAACTGTTTTGTTTTTGTTTTTTTTTTTCCTTTTATTTCTTAAGGAGAGAGAGAGAGAGACAAAGAGTGAGCAGGGGAGGACCAGAGAGGGAGACACAGAATCCGAAACAGACTATTGGCTCTGAGCTGTCAGCACAGAGCCCGACACAAGGCTTGAACCCACCAACTCTGAGATCATGACCTGAGGTAAAGTCAGATGCTTAACTGATGGAGCCACCCAGGTGCCAAAGTTTTATATATACTCATTTCACTCAATTTATGCATGTGATAACTATCTTATAATTTTTTACAACTCTTATTTTACCATCACAGAATAAATGAATAAATTCAGTCAATTTTGCATTCTCATCCATTCCCTGTGCTTCTATTAAGATCCAAAGCCACTGTGGGTGCACCATGTCTCACGGAGTAAGGAGAATGGAAGCGTCTTCAGAGATATTCGAGCACATTCCCACATTCAAGTACATTTTCTAGTCTGGGCTTCAAGCATCAGTCCACAGAGACTGACACTGGGTCCCATCGACAGCCCCCTCCAAATCCACTGCTTTCCTGCTACTCGCATGTCCAGGAGCCCACAGTTATCCCCGATATGCGTAAATCAGTTGGACATCAAGCTGCAGAGGGCTTTCCCATGAGGTACAGGACTTAAGTTAGCACACAGGGCTGACACCAGTTTGGTGCTGATGAAGAGGTGTGAGAGAAAAAAACAAGGGTCTAAGGTCACCTGGGCGGCTCAGCTGGTTGAGCATCCAACTTCAGCTCAGGTCATGATCTCACAGTTCATGAGTTCAACCCCACATCAGGCTCTGTGCTGACAGGAAAAATACTTGAGACCCTCTGCCCCTCTCTCTCTACACCTCTTCCACTTGCACTCTCCCCCCTCCAAAAAAAACCAAGGGTCTAAAAGTCGCATACAATATGAGAAAAAATCAATTACTTATTAAAAAAATTTGCCTGTCACGCCAACCTATATGATAGCAAACTGAAATCCTAGATTAGGACATAACATGGGAAAGGTCTGCCTTAAAAGCAAGCCACATTTGCAGAGAATTAAAGTATTCACTCGTATATGTCACTTAAATGCATGGCAAACTTCACCCATAAAATACTGCAAATATACAAGTATTCTTTATGCATAGGAAGTTTAATTATAAAGAAGGAAAATACCGAAATGCATCAAAGCTTCAGGATAAAGGATCACCAAAGATAATTACTAAATTTAAAAAAAATTGAAATTGAAAATTAAAATTTTATTTACTTCAAGGTAGAAGAAAATAAATCCCTTTTTGCCACTCATTCCATTGTAATATATTATAGAACTTTGCAAAAAATCTTATCAAAGATAATTTTAATTTGGTTTACCTCCAGTGGCAGTAAAATTTTGAAAAGAAAGCTAGGTATGGATTTGTTAGAAGGGGAATTAACTTTTATATCTAGGAGGTTGCAAGTTTTATAGACCTCTTTTTAAAGAACATTTAACTATAAAGATTTCTCATTAGAGGAGAATGTTCTCATTTGATATTTTACTCTCTTTTAGCTTGTGCTGCACAACAAACCAGGATTAAAAGACTTTTTTATATAATCTAGTTAGATGTGTGTCTTTAATTTTATAAAAAATACTTCAAATCAGTAAAGGAGCTAATCAAAGAAATATATATATATATGAAATATATGAAGCTTCCCATTAGAATATTTGATAATAACACAAATATTATTTAAAAGGTCAACAAGTACTTTAAACTGTTGAGTCAAGTGTGGAGAAGTTGATCTCATGTAATTATATGTATTTTGCAAATGGCAGGCTCCTTTTATCATGATATTAAAAGCCACATTTCTCTATGCAGACCTTCTTGCACTATCTTGAAATTTTTCTACAAATGAAACTGTCCTCAGCATTAAAGTCTATTAAATCATTAAAAAGTCCTTCCTAGCTAGATACTATAATTCCTTTATGTATGACTCTATTCCTGAATTCCCTGAGGGAATTCAGGGGATACATCGAATAAAAGAATGAATTCAAGATGTCAGAGCAACTCCATGAAAAGATTTCAGTTCTTCCCAACTTGAGCTACAGATTCAGTGCAATTCCAATCAAAATCCATGTTACTTTGTGGTTATAGACTAATGGAACGGAGTAGGAAGCCAGAGACAGACTCAGATATATATAGTCAAGTGATCTTTCTCAAAGGAATAAAGACAAGTCAGTGGAGAAGAGTTGGTCTTTTCAACAAAATGTGTTGAAACAACTGGACGTCCATATGCAAAAAAGTGAGTCTAGAAATATATCTTGTACCTGTCACACAAAATGAAACAGAATGGATCATAAGCCTCAACATAGAATCCAAGACTGTAAAACTCTTAGGAGGTTAACATAGGAGAAAATCTAGGTGACCTTGGGTTTGGCAACCCAAGCTGTTTTAGATACAACACCAAAGCTATAATCCATGAAACAGAGATGACTATTAGATTTTGTTAAAATTAAAAACTTCTGCCTTGTGAAAGACACTGTTAAGCAGATGACAATACAAGCCAAGACTTGCAGAAAATCTGCAAGAAACTTATCTGATGAAGCACTTTTGTCCAAAATATATAAAGAAGTCGTAACACTCAACAATAAGAAAACAATTTCATTTAAAGATGGGCAAAAGAGGTGAAGCGTCGCCTCACCAAAGAAGCAATGAGCAAGTAAGCATGTGAAAGATGCTTAACATCGCATGTCTTAAAGGAATGGCAGATTAAACCCCAGACTAGGTATCCCTGCACACCTATTCAAGTGGCCAACATGCAAACACCATGGACACCGAATGCAGTGGAGGACGTGAAGCAACAGGAGTCCTGACTCACTCATGGTGAGAAAGCAGAATGGTTATGCCAACTTTTTAAGACAGGTTGACAGTTTCATGCAAAACTAAGTATATTCTTATTGTAAGGTTCAGGGGTCACACTCCTTGGTATTTATTCCAATGAGTTGAAAACTTATGTCCACACAAAAATATGAACAGTTTATAGCAGCATTATTCATAACTGCAAAAATATGGAAGCAACCAAGATGTCCTTCGACATATGAGTGAATAAATAAACTGGCCTACATCCCTACAGTGTAATATTGTTTAGCCATTAAAAGCAATAAGCCACCAAGCTTTGAAAAAACATGGAGGAAAAGTAAATGCATGTTGCTAAGGGGAAAGAAAGCCAATATGAAAAAGCTATATAGTGTATTAGTTCCATTATATGAAATTGTGTAAAAGGAAAACTATGAAAAGTGTAAGAAGATCAGTGGTTGCCACGGGATTGGGGGGAAGGGAGGAGGGATGAAGCACAGGGTACGTTTACTGTGGTGAAACTGCTCTGTGCGATAGCATAATGGTGGACAAACCTCGTTGCACACGTGTCAAAGCCCGTAGAAATGTATGGCACCAAGAGTGAACCCTAACATAAACTACTGACTTTACTTCATGATAACCTATCAATATTGGTTCATCAATTATAAAATAAATGCATCACACTAATGCAATATGTTCCTAACAGGGAAAACTGTGAGAAGGCAGAGAAAGTAGTATGAACTCTGTACACTTTCTGTTACATATTGTTGTAAACCTAAAACTGCTCTCAAGATAAAGTCGACTCATTGACAAAAGGTATATAGGTTTGTGCAGAGGCAACAGGCTGAGGAAGGTGGTCAGAAGCTGCCTTGAAGTAGAGCTGGCTTTGATTTTTAACGGAAAAGTACTCGGCAGCAAGTACACATGAGAAATGATGAACCAATTCCCTGTGTCTTTTTGAAAGTAAAAATAGACAAAAATAAATAAATAGGGAAAGAAAGAAACCAAAGGACAAAAGAAATAGATGACTCATAACCTTAGAGATTTAATTTAAAAGAGACTCTACGTCTTAAAGGACATGATCATTTTGTTCTATGGTCAAATAAAATGTCACTTTGTTTTTTTTTCATTTATCCATTCATTTTTTCATTCTAATGATACCCATTGAACATCTACTGAGTGCTAAACATTTTAGATACTGTGTGTTAGTCATTGAGTATGCTATAGTTAGGTAGACATATTCTCTGCCCTCCAAAGGGTGATACTACAGACGTCAGACAAGTAATCACACGGTAAGGATAGACTCTGCTAAATATTATGGATGAGAAATAACAAGGTGCTATGAAGGTGCCAGGACGGGGGTGAGGAAAAGACATGGAAAAAGAAATAGTAGATAAAATTAGTGAAGACGACAAGAGGAACAGGGAGAAACGATTTGAAGCAAAAGAAACATCTGTACACAAGCTCTATCTAAAGGCAAGAGAGAAGCTTATTTCAGTAAACTTTAAAAAAAAATGTTGGCCAAAACATAGATTTGGGGGCAAGGAGAGAGGTGGAAAATGTTGATGAGTTGAACAGGTTCAGACTTGAACAAATAAGTCTGTTTCAGCATGGAAACTGGATTGTATGAGGGGAAAAAGCCGTTGGGTATATTTCTGCAGGATAAAATGGTGGTCTAAATATGGTAGAGTGGCAGTAATGGAAAGTAGTGTACTGAAGAAAAAATGTGATGTGTTACAGAACTTCGTGGTCAATGAGAGGTGGGCAGTTAGGAAGAAGGATCAAGAAACATGGCTCCAGGTTTCCTTCCTGGTACAAATGGGTGGGTGGCAGTGTCCCTCACACACAATACATCAAGACTGAATTATGTAGGCAGAAGCTAGTAAGGTCAGTGTTTCAAGAGTTGTTTTCTTTTTAAACATGAGCCTGAGAGTAAATTCATATCTGAGTTGAGGGTATAGATTTGAGAGTTACTAAATGGTAGATAAAGTCGTGAAACTCAAGGAAATTGTGAGATTCCCTCAGAGATAGAGTAAGTCGTTTAAGAATTGAAAGAACTTCAAGGGATTTCAAAGTTTTGAAACAGGAATGGCTTTTCTGGAATTTTGACTGGAAATGTTTTCAGCCAGAAGCAAAGATATAAAACTAAGCAGATGAATCTACAAAAGCAAGGAAATGCTTCAGGCAATTCTGATTTAATCATAGAGATAATTCAAACTTATCTTTATGATGAAAGATACATTCATTTTCTCTCAAAACATTCACAATTACAAAGTCTTTAAAATGAGTTTGGTTGTGTAAAAGGTATTTTTCAAATTGATAGTTACATTATAAAGTGGCAGTTATATATACATTGGTAGCTATTATATGTGTAATACCCTTTCAAATACCTGGAAATTTTATATTATCCAAATTTAAATGTTTTACATCTCAGAGATTCTTTCAAACCCCCAACCGAATCCTTAAAAGAAATAAGTATAGTGGAAACAAAGGCTGTTTGAAAAAACTGCTGTATAATTTTCTATTCCAAAGGCCTTTATCTGGAAGACACTGAAGCTTAGTCCTGATTAGAGAACTGTTTTTCTCAAGATTACATTCTCAACCTTGTAACTAAAACAGATTAAAATGTAGCAGTTCTCTTCTGCTCCAGTCCCTGGCAGAGGCTGGATTTAGGATGCACTGGTTTCCTTTCCTTCTACAAGCTTTGTCACAGGAATTAGATGTTAGAATTTTATGGCCTCATATGTCCCCTGAAAGATAACACTTAACTGTAGAACTCTGACCTTTTCCATGTTCTGTAATTTTAGGGAATGGCCATTCTGATTCTTCCCTTTCCCAGGTAGCTCAGCAGCCAATGGCCAGGGAGAAAGAGTCACAAAAAATGCCATTTGTAATTGATAAGTGGCCAAAGACAGGCAGTTCAGTCCTATATCTCTCATAACAGCTTTGGTCTTCACATTGCATTCCAGATAAATCTATGGGCAAAAGCCAAAATATGCAATACTGTACTCCACGCCGTTAATCATTGGCAAACAGCCATTTTGACACTGAGAATACATGCATCATTAAAAGATTTAGGCTGAGAGGAAAAGTGATTTGAAAGTGAATAGCAGTGAGATTCCTCTGCTTTGAAAATCGCTCAAGAAGGAGTTGAAAATAGATATAAAAATCTTAGAAAGTTTTAGGTGGTCTGATTCTCTATAAGAAAAGGATTCAACCAAGTCATGTTGACTTCAGTGGTTTCTTCAATGAATCCGTAAGTTGCAGAGTAGAGGCAAAGTTACTCTTTTTTTTTTTAGCCCAAACTGCATACATGGGATGAATCAGAACAATAGATTCAGTTTCAAAGATTCAAAAATGAACAGAAATATTTCATATCTAGTCTTTGTTGTTCTCTAATCATAAAGGGAAAAAAAAGAACCATAGAAACCAGATGAATAAAATATGTGAAAACATTAAATAAAATTTAACATCCCCCTTTCCCTCTCATATCAAAATGCAAAATATATCTTATCTGGGATACCTGGGTGGCTAAGTTGGTTGGACGTTCGACTTCAGCTCAGGTCATGATCTCATGGTTCATGGGTTTGAGCCCCGTGTCAGTCTCTGTGCTGACAGCTCAGAGCCTGGAGCCTGCTTTGGATTCTGTGTCNCTTCATATTTCAGTTGTCAGTTTATTATGTCTCTAAATAGGTTCTAATGAGATATTTGTTTAAAATTAATAGATGAAGAAAAATAAGAAAACTTTACTCCAGAAACAAAAAATTGTCCAAATTCATTTGAATGCTCTTTTGTGCAACAGATCTTTTTTCTCCCCTAAATCTGTCACTTTCCAAAGTTCACAGCTCAGAATTTCATAGGAAAGAGAACCTCCTTGATTTACCCCAATGCAAACTTATGCCTGTTGGATCCATTTCTTTCATGTGCTTGCTTTCTGTTGTATCTTCTATAAGTGAAGTTTACCAGCCTTACATTTTCCCCTTGAGTTAGAATCAAAGTCACTGATTTATAAATTAGTAAATACTTTAAGGCTCAAGTCTCTTTTACTCTTTTTCTTAATAGATGATAGATAGATGGATAGATGGATAGATACTAGGATATCTATTATCCTATGGATAGGCATATAGACAGATGAACGGATGGATAGATTGCTGGATGGATGGATAGATAATAGGCAGACACATGGATGGGTAGATAGGTAGATACATGATAGGTAGGTAGGTAGGTAGATAGATAGATAGATAGATAGATAGATAGATAGATATGGGAATTAATATAGTATTTTCTTCTAGTTCTTAGAGCCTCTCCCCTAATCTCATATTACTAGATCTTGTCTGAGAATTGCTTAAAACAATACAAGCATGACATTTTCTTTTCATTATTAGAAAAATAATTAAACATCTTCCACTTAACTGAGTACAAAATAAAAATAGGCTAAATATAAATGTGTCAAATCATAGATGCTATGACACATTTCTGTTTTCTCCACCTGGAATGTTCTTTCCTCTTCTTATCCTGCCCCATAGTCCAACATCCTTCAGGTATCAACTACAGTACTGTCTCACTCATATAGTCTTCCTCACTCCTGGGTGCAGTTAGCTGATCCAGCAAAACACTAGCACAAGGTAACGTTTCCCTTGTCACATTTATTCCAGCCAATTGTCATTGCATGTGTAATCATCACTTCTTTGGCAATAGCCTGGGCGTGGGAAGGGTGTCTATGTACCTTGATTAATATATACTCAGGGTCGTGCATCATGCTTTGTGCAATAAATATTTTCTTTTAAAAGATGAGTAAATGAATAAATGTAAAGACTGCTATCAGTCTGGTAAAACAATCAGAAACTGTGTTTTACACTAATGAAAACATACCTGCTTACTTAACCACCTGACCCATTTAACAAACATTTAAAAGACATGAACTGGAAACCACTGGGTTTTTAGCACTCTGGGTATATGACGTCAGGAGGATGGGCTGTCACTGAAATGTTTAATCATTGTGAAGAGACACTGCTAGTTCAGAAAGGCTTTCAAGTGGTCTGATTTATATTTCTAAGTTTTTGTCGCTTAGGGCTTCCTAGAATTAGAAGAGCTGAATCTTGAATTAATTACTTTTTCAAAATGATTCTTGAGAACTCTAACATTGTAAATAATTTTGTGAACTCCTTTGAGAAATAATTCCTGGATTCTACAAAAATAGGCATTCATGTGGCATTTTGCTTACAATTTCAGAGCATTAATAGAACTCTTTAACCTGTGTCCTTTAATGACCTAGTCTGGCCATTGAGATAGGCAGAAGAATAGTCATCTAAGGACTTTTTCAGCTTCAATCATAGAACCAAATACCGTAGTTCCATACCTGGACCCTTTAAATCAGAACAATCTCTGGGGAGGGCTCTAAAGTAAACCATTTCCTGGGGCACCTGGGTGGCTCAGTCGGTTAGGCAGCCAACTTTAGCTCAGGTCATGATCTCAGGCTTTGTGTGTTTGAGCCGTGCATCAGGCTCTGTGCTGACAGCTCAGAGCCTATTGCCTGCTTCAGATTCTATGTCTCCCTCTCTCTGCTCCTCTCCTGCTTGCACTTTCTCTCTCTCTCAAAACTAAATAAATAAACATTAAAAAGTTTCAAAAAAATAAAGTAAACCATCTCCCTAGTTAATTGACCATCAAAGTTATAACAGAAACAATCTCTGTGCCTATAAGAACATTCTCATGCAAATTATAAGTTGTGTCTGCGAGCTTAGGAAAAAAGATGCTCATGGTAACTGTGGTTCACTGGCCAAACCCAATTAGCTGGCACTGGACCAATGCCTGCATTTGACAGCTGGCTTACACCGAAACTCAGACTGTAAACTGTTGACAAGGGAAGCGTATCTATATTCAGGGCAAACTTTTCTAAATCCTCAAATAAGACTTCATTTTTATATTCCCCAGGATTTGTCCTCTGACCAAAAGAAATACGCTCTCAGGAGAGGACGTTGATATGACAGCAATACTTCAAATTTAGGAATTACCAATATCCTTCATAGTCCTCCTCCACTTGGATATTTATGAGTTAACATTGTTAAGATACCTGCCCATGTTCACTCGGCAGCTACAGGACAATGAATCCTACAAGTTCACTGCTATGGCACGGTGGCATTAAACTCCTTAGATGTACAATCCCTCTCTTCACACTGACAATTTCTCCTTTCAAGTTCTGCTCCACAAAAGTTCATGGTGTGATTCTGTGAATTAGCAAAGCGACTAAATACTTACAAAGTCATCCAGTGGCATGGGAACGTGGGATTGCCAACTCCTGTACTGAAAGCCATTAAGGGCAAAAAAGAACAAATCACTATCCTGAGTCCCTGAAGACAGGGCTTAAAACAGGTGCAGGATAATTCTCTTTTGATACACATACTTCACCAAAAATATAACCCCTAGCTTGTATTTTATTGCATAAACCTGTTGAGTCTTCAGAATGATCAACACAGATTAAAGATCCAGTAGTCTACGGGCGCTTGGGTGGCTCAGTCGGCTGAGCGTCCGACTTGGGCTCAGGTCATAATCTCATGGTTCATAGGTTCAAGCCCCATTTGGGCTCTGTTCTGACAGCTCAAATCCTGGAGCCTGCTTCGGATTTTGTGTCTCCATCTCTCTCTGTCCCTCCCCTCTCACACACTGTCTCTTTCACTCTCAAAAATGAATAAATATTTCAAAAATTTAAAAAAGATCCAGTAGGCTAAAATTTTGTTACCTTGAACACACAAATAATTTTACAAGCCTTAAAATCAATATGTAATACTCACATCGGCATATACTTAGAGGAGGAGCTGAGTTCTGCTTCGGGCAGAAGTAAACAAGGAGGGAATCTGGTCATAGCACTCAGCGTGACGGTTACTTCCTTGTGTCCAGAGCATTATGCTCTGGATCCGTACTTGAACTTGCCCATTAGGCAAAATGGAAACTATATGATTGAGAAATGGAAACTCTCCATGTTAGAAAACATACTAGTTACTACCTCTCATACAAGAATGCCCTCTGGTAATCTTTTAACACTGGAATAATGCTCTTTCTGAATTACCATATTTCTAGTAATACTTCACCAAACCTACAAATTGGCACACCAGGAACTTATGCAATGGCAGTCCTTTATTCATTCTGTGTTTTCATAAGCTGCTCCTGCTGGCTCCATGGCTTTATGGGCACTCTGAAAATTACCTCTTACCCCCACTGACACTTAACTCCTCAATTTAAGGAGTACAGGATAAACTGAATCCCAGTTATTTTACAGAAATATGGTGAGCCAATGACATGTGAACTCACTTATTCAACAACTACACCATCTAACTAGAAACAGAGTTTATCTGCTCTTATGTGATAGTTTTTTCCCAGGAACAAATTAAGAGCCTTAGAATCTTTCATTTTTGTACTATGGACAGTAGGAAATAGGAAGCGACCACAAAGAACTAGAAACTACAAGAGCTGATTTATAATAAGTCAGTTAAAATACAGTAGTTCCTCTTATCCATTACCCCCAATGGATGCCTGACCTCACAGACAGTCCTGAATCCTGTATATACTATAGTTTTTTCCTGTATATACATACCTATGATCAAGTTGATAAATTAGGCACAGTAAGAATAGCAATAATTCATAATAAAATAGAACAATTATAATCATAAACTGTAATAGAAGTTTCATGAGTATAGTCTCTCTCTCTCTCTCTCTCTCTAAATATGTTATTGTGGTGTACTCATCCTTCATGATGATATGAATTGATAAAATGTCTATGTAATGAGGTGAAAAGAGGTGAATGACTAGGTGGTGTAATGTAGTGTTTGGCCCTAATATCCTTCTGAGGATACATCAGAAGGAGGACTCTATGCTTTGGATTTCCATTGACCATTTGACCACAGGTAATTGAAACCATAGAAAGCGAGACAGCAGATAAGAGGGCACTACCACGTGTAAAAACTTGCCTTGGCTGAATCTTCTGCCATATCAGCACCTTGACAATAGATGTCAGATATTGTCAGATTATTGCAGAGTGATTTATAGCCATTTTTGGCTGCTTTGTGAATTTTATTACTCAGTGATGCTTTCTTCTGGATCTTAAAGACATTTTATTCTTTATTATCTGATTTATGTTTGGTGGTAATAGCATCAATGTTAAGAAGATTAGCTAATAACTGTTTTGGAATTACTTTCTTTTTTCTTCTATCCTATATTTCACCTGTTTAAAAAAATACTTTCTAGATAGATAATTTATAAAATGTGGACTTTCTAAAACTGCTGGGTGAAATACTCTATGACATGCTTCGTTCTTGTGCAGATTCTTGTTAATACCAGAGTACCTGATTTTGCATGCCTGGTTTTATTTGGGGCATGTCCCAAGTGTCTCAGGGGACATTTATCCTAAATTTATCCTAAAAGAAATTATTTACTGTTTATCAGAAATTCACATTTAACTGGCAATTCTGTATTTTTATCCTATGTTAACAATCATAATATTAACATTCTTAGGTCCTAAAATATATTCATGATTAAACCTGCTCTTCAAGAACATTTTTAACGTAAAAATATAACTCTCCTATATATATAAAAATATAGACATGATTTTTAGTCTATTATTTTCTACTAATTTTGTATAGCAATAAAACATTGGCTAAGAAGTCTTGAACAAAAGGCAATGGTCATGTTTGATTTTCTCTTATATCTCCTTGCAGTATCGATCTGTTAAACTACTACCTACTCTTGAATTACAGATTTAATCTCTTAAGTAATTACAATACTATTCAGATTATTTATTTTATGTAGTTGACTTTTGTTAGCTTGTGGTTTTCAAAGGCTTAGTCTATTTCACGTAAACTGTTGTATTCATGTGCATGGAGTTTTTTTGCAGTATTACCTTTTATCCTTGGTGATAAATCAGTTTCATTCCTGGTATTTGTGTCCTCTCTCCTTTTACCTTAGCCTTGCTAGAAGTTTATCAATTTTATTGCTCTTTTAAAAGAATCAGCTTTTGGGGCGCCTGGGTGGCTTAGTCGGTTAAGCGTCCGACTTTCGCTTAGGTCATGATCTCGCGGTTCGTGGGTTCGAGCCCCGCGTCGGGCTCTGTGCTGACTACCAGCTCAGAGCCTGGAGCCTATTTCAGAGTCTGTGTCTCCCTCTCTCTTTCACCCTCCCCTGCTCACGCTGTCTCTCTCTCTCTCTCTCCTAGAAATAAATAAAAATATTAAAAAAAAAATAAAAATAAAAGAATCAGCTTTTTGTTTCATTGATTTTCTTGATTGTTTTCTTGTTTTCAATTCTTTTTATTTTTAGTCCTATCTGTATTTCCTTTCATCAGTTTTCTTTGGCTTTATTTTGATCTTTTTCTAGTTTCTTAAGCTCAGATATTTGCCTTTGATTGTTTTTCCTTCTCTAATATAAGCACTTAATTCAGTGAATTTCCTAACTACTGCTTTCACTGTATTCTACAACATTTGATATGCCATATCTTCATTTTTGTGCAGTTAAAAATATTTTCAGGAGGCGCCTGGGTGGCTTGGTGGGTTAAGCCTCTGACTCTTGATTTTGGCTCAGGTCATAATCTCACAGGTTCATGAGTTCAAGCCCCACATTGGGTTCTGCACTGACAGTGTGGAGCCTGTTTGGAATTCTCTCTCTCTCTCTCTCTCTCTCTCAGAATAAACAAATAAACTTTAAAAATATTTTCTATTTCCTTTGAGACTTTGTCTTCAACCAGTGTATTACATAGATGTGTGCAATTTAATTTTAAAGTGCTTGGAGATCTTCTGTTCTTTATTTCTAATTTATTTCCATTAAAGTCAGAGAGCACAGTTTGTATAATCACAACTATTCTATATTTTTCAAGGTTTGTTCTATGGTCTAGGATATGATCTACCTTGATAAATGTCCCTTGAAGGGAATAGTTAGCTGTTGGTGTGTGTAGGGTTCTGTGAATGTTTAATAGATCCGGTTAGTTGATAGCATTTTAAGTTCTTGTATATCCCTGCCCGTTTTATGTCCATTAGTTCTATTACTGACAGAGGAGTGTTAAAGTCTCCAACTAAAACTGGATTATTCTATTGCTGCTTTCTGTTTTTAAAATGCATTTTGAAGCTCTGTTTATATAGACATACTTATTTATGATTGTTATGTCTCCTGGGAAAACTGACCCTTTTATCACAATGTAATATGAATTTTTATACCTGAACCCTTTCTTTGTTCTGCAGTCTGTGTCTGTCATTACACTCAGCTCTTTGATTAGAATTTGGATGGCATATATCTCCCCATTCTTCTACTTGTAGCCTACTTATTTCATTATACATAAAGTAAGTCTCCTGTTGTAGACTACATATAGATGGGTATTACTTTATTATCTGATCTTAGAGTGCCTGTTTTTTAACTAGTTTGTGCAGATAATTTGCATTTAAAGTGATTATTTATGTGTTTGGATTTAGGCCCACCACAGTGTTCTTTATGATCTGCTTATTCCACTATTTTTAAAATTAGTTTATTTCCCCTTCCAGCTTTCTTTTGAGTTATTAAAGCATTTTTTCTTTAGTATTCCATATTGATGAGCCTATTGTGCTTTGGTTATACCTCTTTGGACACCCATGGCTGAGCTTAAGAGAGAAAGTCATGGTCTCCAGCTTCAGGCTGGCCTTTTCCAGACAGGCTACTGTGGTGCTTCCCCAGAATTCCTACTGTCGCAGACATCTTCTTACCAAGCTTTTACTTGTCCACTTAACCACCTGTCCACAGCCTGATTCTATATGGAGGCCATCGGGACAGGTGCACCAGCTGATGGAGCCAGTGCTGAGTTTTAATATAGAATCAGAAGCACAACACTTCTTTAAAAAAAAAAAAAAGTACTGTTTATTTACTTTTGAGAGACAGACAGACAGACAGACAGAGACAGAGAGAGCGTGTACAAGAAGGGGAGGGTCAGAGAGAGAGGGAGGCAGAGCATTCCAAGTCAGTTCCAGACTGACACAGAGAGCCCGATGCGGGACTCGATCTTGTGAACCATGAGATCGTGACCTAAGCCAAAGTCAGACGCTCAACTGACAGAACCACCCAAGCTCCACAGAAGTACAGCACTTCTGTGCCCCCAGGTAAACCTCCACAGTTTAGTTAGAAGCAGACTTCACCGGAAGAAAGTGACCTACTAGCCAGCTGTGGCCAACAAGAAGAATCAGCCAAAAGACAGGACTGAAGGCCAATGTTAATGAGTGAGATACACTGCTCAGCAGAAAAACAAGGCTACTGGAGTGCTGAGGAAGAAGCTCAGAATGGAAATATCTAAAGAGAGTTTAGATACATGGCAGAAGATACATGGCAGCATTTGAGATGCTTCAGACTAAGAGACCTCAAAGCTTCCTAACATGTTTAAACACAACTCTTTTTAATTAAAAATATATGATGAAATATGTGATAAGTATAAACTATAATTCTAAGAACCAAAGGTGGGGCCTCATTTTCCAGATTTTCTGTGAGCCTATAATTATTACTATTTTTTTGTTGTTGGAAATCCTCCTGATGATAGAGAAGTTGTCATCTTCATGAACAGTAAGTTGGGAAATGTTTGCAACCATGTCAAGGAATTAAAGAACTTCATGGTGTGATTTTTGGCGATCAAAGAATAAGGACAGCTTTTAGAGAAACCATATAAAATATTCACTCGAAGGAAGTGTTTCTGCTTAAACCCTAAAGGAGCTTGAAAAAAATTCTAGTGGAAAATCTCTAAGTCAATTTTGGAACAAAGAAAAGAGTATGAAAATAATTGAAAGGTGGGGTTCAATGGAAATATTATAAGTTCTATGGAGGATTATTAAACTCTCAGAGGGAAAAGAGTCATTCATGAAGGGAACCCAAGGGCAGTAATTCAAGAACATCACTGCAATCCAAGGAGACTTAACCTCCACTACCTGTAGGAAACCAGAGCTTTGCCTCAGAAACAGATTCCAGAAGAGGACTTGGAGAGAAAGAGCAGAAAATATTAGAAGTTAGAATACAAAAATACAAAATTCAAGAACCAGAAAAACAATCACCAAAAACCAAACAAACCAGTCAAAGCCTCATAGAACTCTTATATTTACAAAGACAGTCCCTGGCTCCATAATTCCCTCTCATGCTTTGGAAAGAGCTCTTTTTGAACCAAGACACCAGCTGCCAGCATGGAGATACACAGGAAGACAAGTAAACCAGAACACGGGTCTGCTTCAAGGTCCAGCTCCTAGAAGGTATGTTTATCAAATGTTTTCAGAGACGGGAACTCTATGGCAAGGGGGCTTCATTTTTTGCCACCACCACTGAAAATACATCTCCGTATTTTATTTTTTCTTTCTTCTTAATGAAAAGCACGAGTCTGTGTTTAAAACAACTGACCTCCATCTGGGGCAGCAATCGATCCACCTCGGGTTTGGAACCTGGGGCCCTCTCAGCATCTCCTTTACTCTGAACCATGGTATGTATACACCAGTGCCCCAAACCTGAGACCTTGCACCCACGTCCGTTCTGGACCATCCACAGGAGAATGGCACCATCCATCTGACTGACTCGGACGATGCCTCAACTGCAGGACCTTGTGGCCTCGAGCCTTCTTCCACTTCTGACTGCAGCTGGGCACAGTCTCTTATATATATACAGATACATATATATTAAATTATTTTTGATGTTTATTTATTTTGAGAGAGAGAGAGACGGAGAGCAAGCAGGGGGTGGGCAGAGATAGAGAGGGAGACACAGAATCCGAAGCAGACTCTAGGCTCTGAGCTGTCATCACAGAGCCCAATGTGGTACTTGAACTCATGAACCGCAATATCATGACCTGAGCTGAAGTCGGCCACTGAACCGACAAGCTACCCAGGCGCCCCAGCTGGGCACTGTCTTTAAGGGGTCTCACTGAGGCCTTCATCTTGACAAAGGGGCTTGCCTTCTAATCTTGAGGGTATAGACATAGACACACACCTTAGAATTTCAACTCTGAATTTCACTATTTTGGTGACAAAGGGAGTATTCATTACCCATGAAGACCACTGTAAGCTTTGGAATCCTATAGATTTCGCTACCTCTTACAATTTACATTGCAAAGTTCATCAAAATAGAGAATGCTTTAAAAATCAAAATATACCTTTTAATATGTACTACATTTGTATTATAGATTTAAACTTTCTATTGCAAACTATACATTTCGCTCAGATATTGAAGTTGTTTCTCTGAACATTAAATAAAGCAACATACATAGTTTCTGGTACAGTCGGTGAAAGATCTTTTGCATTAAGATCTTTTTCACTTTCATTTGTTATGTATACTTCAGATTAGCAGGTATCATCTGATTTCCAAGCCAACAAATAATCGCAACTATTGCATTTACTATAGATAAATTACCTTCTGCACTTCCCTTAAAAATGCATTACGATAAATAAAAGGTAGTTGTCATCCGAACCATAATCATTTGCTACTAAAAGTTGGTGTACAAGGCCTCAAATGGCGAAATGGCAGACATAAAGAGCAAACGATCCCTTAATCACCTCATTGTAAATGTTTACAAGAAAGAGCATCACGGGCCTGAAATGTGAACTTCGTGTTCCCTTTACTGCAATCCCCTGCAAAATTATCGTTAAATGCTTTGCTAAACTGCCCCATTTACAACACATGTTCTTATATTACTGCCATTTCTTAGTTTGATGGAGCTATACATCCTGGGATATGGGCTGAAACAGAGCCTACCCGTGTTACTCCAGCAGTACGACCAAGCTGTCAAATAATTTGTATCCTAACCATGATAACATCTAAGGGAACATGCCTGTTTTAGCTTTTCTGAGTCAGGCCACGGAGTGAGAAAATGACAACTTTGAAAATAATCTTTGAGCTCCTTAAGGGTATAGACTATATTGTCTGTTGTACACATTCATGTTAGCATAAATAAATAAAAGTGAGACCATACAAAAAACATGATAGGTATTAAAGCTTAACTTACATCTCTATTAAATGTAATTCCAAATTCTGCCCGAGGGCACATGCATATGTTACCCTCTGTGGTTCTCTCTCCTCTGTCATCTGTACTCAGATGTAATTTATACAACAGAATCAGAGCAGAACAGATCAAAAGGACCTATGGATATAATATCGAAACGCCAGTAAACTTCCGCACTCTGACTACAGAAAGGAATTGTTTTTATTTAACCTAGACATAAATCTATTTACCTATTTTCTTTGGTGATTTTTTTCAAGCTTTCAAAATTTTCTATAAACTTTTCAAATAAAAGCAAGTCTATTTACTGTTTCCTCCATAGAAAGGTTCCGATTTGAATACCATTCTCTATTTTGACTTAGTGAAGTTTCCAGAGTATTTTTATCCCTATAAAGGGTCACTTAAACATTTACTATGAACATTTGCCACGTCCTTTTCAGGGTTGAGGTGACTCTGGTGTTGTGGACTGTCTAAAGGGAGGAAAATATATATACACTTGATTAAATAGGAACATAGTCTAAACATGAGTAAAGTCACTGTGGAGGAAACTGTTGATAAGAATGAGTGTCAGGAGAGGCTCTGGAAAACATGTCTTCTAGGGTTCATGAAGAAAGGAATTTTGCACCAGGAATCCTGTGCTTTAAAGCTGTTGACAGGGAGGCACCTGGGTGACTCGGTTGAGCATCTGACTTCAGATCAGGTCAGGATCTCACGGCCTGTGAGTTTGAGCCCTGACTCAGGCTCTGGGCTGACCGTTCAGAGCCTGGAGCCTGCTTCAGATTCTGTGTCTCCCTCACTGTCTCTCTCCTCCTCCCCCCGCTCTCAAAAATAAATACAAACATAAAAAAAATTAAGCTGTTGAAAGGTAAGGCTGAAGGAGCCATATTTGGGGAAGCCATCTCCAGCTTGCATCCTACCAGCACCAATGGTCAGACCTGCCTGCAGCCCCTAGAAGGCGGCTATCACCCAAATCACCGGCCACGTCAACACGACACACTTGCAAACTCTGTCATCTGTCCCCTGGGTGGCTGGAGGGGAGAGTTTCTGTTGCTCTCTGCCTTCCCACTCTCTCTTTTCCACTGGCACACTTTCCTTCCCAGATTCGGCCCCTTCAACACAGGTGACATTTTAAAAGCCAGTAGGGAATCCAACAATTAGAAACAGCTTGGGTAACGTCTATCAAGTTCCTCACTCAAAGCTGACAAACAGCAAGGAATGAAAATGGTAGTGTAATGGTGACTTCATGTCCTCAGATCTCTGATGGGTCCGAAAACAAAAAACCAAAAGGCTAAAACCAAAACAAAAAAACCCACAACTCAAACTGATTTTTTTTTTTTTTTTTTTTGCTTTCTCAGCTAATTCTCATTATAAGGGTAGAAGTTAGGGTCTGCTGAAACTATATATAGTTATAATGCTCTGTGTGGAATCAGCAGTCGACAAACTCATTTTTGATTCTGGTTGCACTGCCTCGTTTGATACGCATGTTTCCAGTAGGGCCTCTTCATGTATCTGCACTTTCTCCTTCCCTGCGAGAATTAAGCAGATATCTTTCTGTATGATATGTGTTCAATGGATGCTTAGACAATTCCTTTCCAAACTAGGGCTATGGCCCTACCAGCCAGGGGTACAGGGAGCAAACGTCAAATGTCTGTCATCCCAGGACGGCTTCAGGTAGGCTGGGTCTGAACAGAGATAAATGGGATAGTTTGAGAAAACCTGAACAATTTAAGTATATTCACAATAATATCTCAGTTAAAAGTGACTTTTTTTTCTATCTTTAGGTTAAGAGGGAATTACTTCAGCTTTTTGTTTTTCTCTCTGCAGAAAATATCTTCATGTCTATCGCCAGAAGGAAGCCAATTCACACCCATGTTTTAAATGCAATTTTTAGAGATAAATCTTTGCTCCTTGCTCCAAATGTCAGTGGTGCTGCTGTGAACTCAGTAGTGCTCATGTTTTTAAGAACCTCTAATGAGGAAATAGTAAAAAAAGTTAAGTAGGGAGTCTGATACAAACATGGAAAGAGGTCTGAACCACACCTCACATCTACCAGTCTTCCTTGCTCTTTTATGTTACATCACATTGTTATTTATTTTATCTTTCTAAGGTAGTTCAGATTTTTTTATACAGATTAATAGATTTGGGGCAGGTAGACAGATTTTGGCTATGCTAAGAATGACAAATTGTCGTTTGCAAAAGAGAGGCTCATCTATGTCTTCCTGTCAAGATCAATTACAATAATTACTGCTGCAAATATAAGGGAATTTAGCTTAAACAAATAAACAGAAAAACCTAGAACACTTTGCAAAGAGTTATATAAGTTGAGAGAGAGTCTGATGTGGCAATGTAGCTACAGAGGTCTTGACAGGAATATGTTTAAGTTGTGCTAATCATTGGAATTCTCTGGAAAGTAAATGATTGCCTGTTAATTACCAAGTCCAAGACAAACAAGATTTGGGAGTCATTACAAGTTTTACTCTTAGAAGCAGAACTTCAATGTTAGCTATGCATGAAAATCAGCCAAAATAGAAAAGCTTCTAGCTGAACTAGAAATTACTCTGTTAATTATCACATAGCGATTTAACATGAATCAATATGACAGATCAATAAATGGGCCAGAAAACAGAGAAATGATTTGTCGTTTACTATTCTAATGCACCCCATGTAAAGCAAACTGCAAACGCGTTACAGGTTTGCGAGTTAAACCTCCATTGGGATGTTTATCGCTCAGAGACACGGTTTTCCATATTCGATTTGTGAGCAGCCCAGGGTATCTCTCACTGCTGTCAGATGGCCTACTGTATCCAAATCCTCTGTCCTGGTTGTTTATTGTGTTGATGTCTGGGTCCCTTCCCAGGCATATTGAGTTAGAATTTGGGGGGGTTTCAAATGAAATTTTGCAATTACAGCAGACTTCTCTGCTTTTTCTCACCACACTGAGGTTTGAGCATTACTGTTTCATAGGATAGAAAATTTCTATCACCTTCAGGCATATTTTTAAACCAGAAAGATTCATCTCAGAAGTGTTAATAAAGGACAACTTTAAAATAGAAGAACAAATTCTACAAATTAGAGATGGCCTATGTACATATATTTGGAACAAAGAGAAGCAGCATTTTCATTCAGCAAGAAATATTTATTACCCAGCCATTGAGTGGCAATGTTCTGACATAGAATCAGACATACTAAAAATATGAGAAACCCAGTAGGATAAAAAAATAAAAGAATGAGAGATGTATATTGAAAAAACAGCATAAGTTTTCACATGTTGTCAATCCTTAAAATGAGAAATTTTCTGTTTTTAATTGGATCTTCATTGCAGAAATGAAACCTACATTTGTCCTTCATGATAGTTTTACCTCAAGTTTTACTTAAGGACTAATAGTCCTAATAATATTCTATAGAGTACAAGGAAATAAACTAGTTTTAATCTATGACAAAGCATTTATTCCCTGTCTTGATTCACAGTACCATCATCAAAGCAGAAAAAGATAAGAAAGTTAGGCTCAAAGATGAAATAGTTTACTCATGATTAAAGGATTAGTTCTCAAACGAAAGTCTTCTGGTTCTAAAAGCTGCACATTTTGTTTTTCAAACCAATTTTGACTGTGACTTATAGTAAGGGAAATATTTACCTTGTAATCATGTGTGGCAGCCAGCCTCCAAGAAGCCATGTGCTGATCGCTACCTTCTATTTTTCCATCATATTTTCCCACATTACCTTGGAATGACTCATAATCAAAAGGACAGGGTGCAATTGTTGGACTGTACCATCCAAGCAGACGTCAGAACTTCTGTCTTCCTCTTTCCTTTGAAGATTTGCTCTGGGAGAAGCCAGCCACCATGTTGTAAGGAACCAAGGCCTCCCATGGAAAGCCACTTGAGGGAGCCATCTTGGAAGTAGACCATCCAGTCCAAGTCAAGCCACTGAATGACTCTAATCCTGGCCAGCCCCTTGATTGCAACCTCATGAGAGATTCTGAGGCAGAAACCCCCACCTAAGCCATTCCCTAATTCCTGACTCAATGGCTCAATGAGTTAATACATTTTTATTATTAATATTTTTTAATGTTTTATTTATTTCTAGGAGAGAGAGAGAGACAGCGTGAGCAGGGGAGGGTCAGAGAGAGAGGGAGTCACAGACTGAAACAGGTTCCAGGCTCTGAGCTGGCAGTCAGCACATAGCCCGACGCGGGGCTCGAACCCACGAACCGCGAGATCATAACCCAAGCGAAAGTCAGACGCTTAACCAACTAAGCCACCCAGGCGCCCCAATACATTTTTATTATTTTAAGGCACTCTTTTGGAGAACAATTCATTATTAAGAAATAGATAACTATTGCACATAATGTACACATATGTAAGAATCTAAATGAAAATAAATGCTTCCCAAGAGCAAGTACTTGTCTTTAAAATATAAGATGTATTATTTCTCACTCTTAATCTCTTTTGTTAAAATTATTCCGTTCATGAGTCCTAAAAATACATTATTCCAAAGGTTAATCTGCATTGCCATTACTGTTTCACAAAGAGAATCAGGTGACTGCAGCTTCAAATCTTGTTCCAATTCATTTCATGCTCCCAAGCTATTTCCATAGCGAAATTCTGGATACTCACTGCTCGTCATTTGTTTGTTTATAAAATTGTGACATCACATTAAATTTCCAGTCCATTCTGAAACTAACAGAGAAAAACTCTCCATTCCTATCAAATGGGAAATACTCCTGTCCTCAGTTAATTTAATTGATGATACTTTGAGAAGAAGGATCATGTCTCGGGCATCAGGGGTTTAATACCACAAAATTGTTGCCTAACAGGTGACACTGGCAATATCTAATTGTATCACTGAAGACTGTATAAAGGACATAACCAATCATTAGAGCCAAAGGAGGGGCACCTGAGTGGCTCAGTCGGTTGAGTGACCAACACTTGATTTCAGCTCAGGTCACCATCCCAGGGTTGTGGGATCGAGCCCTGTGTCGGGCTCCATGCTGAGCACAGAGTTTGCTTAAGATTCTCTCTCTCCCTGGGATCCTCTGCCCTGCTCACATGCACTCTCTCTCTCTCTCTCTCTTTCTCTAAAATAAAATAAGACAAAATAATTTTAACAAGTCATTAGAGCCAAACTAATATAGTCGCATCTGCATGCTAGTTTGGAAAAGTCATCCCATCCCAGCACCACGCCTCCCTGGCTGAGGCTAGGTGGGAAGGTCTCTAGTAGAGATTTAAGGACCTGAGAAAAAGGAAGATCTTTAGAAGGAATAGCTGTATGAGGCCTCTGTTACCCCAAGAAGCAAAATAAACTGATGGTGTTGGGAGGTGAGGTATTTGCTTTTAGTTGAGGACGCTTCAGGTGGATGGGGCTGAATGAAGCGTGGCAGGAATATAAATCGTGTCTCAAGTTGTGGCCATTACCACTGTTCCTATTTTACAAATAAAGATGTAATGGTTGAAAGCAGGCATTACTTCAAGCTTACAGTTAATAAACACCAAAGCAGATGTGTGTTCACTAGCACAGAGCCTGGAACACAATAAGAGAAAGAGAGAGGTTTCTTTATTTGCATAGTTATTTTAGAATCCTAGTATTATTCACTTAGAGAGTTAAGAGGAAATTAGACCTACACTGTCTAGTTAGAAGATCAGCTGATGAATGATTTAAGCCTCAGTTTGGGGTCTTTATGAGACTAACTTTTCCATATTGTACAGTATTTCTGAATGAAGATGATCTTCCCTCTACTTGAACATGCCAGGAACATGAAGGTTGAATTTCACTCATTCAAAAATGTCTTATACTGGATTGAATTCATCTTCCATGTAACTTTTACCACTGCTCCCATTTTGTTACCTGGGACAGCACAGTGGAGATCTACACATTTTTCTGTCGGTTACTCACGTATTTAACTACTCCCCTGCTGTCCTTTAGATGTCCTTAAAAGACATAGTGTCAGAAATCCTCCTTTCCTGGGTCCTCATATTTTGGATATCTTTGTTGCTGTTGATTTTTTTCCCATTATACTAAACACAATATCTTAGATGACATAAGATTGGTACAAAGCCTGATGTAATTTTGATATGGATCTCAACCACATTAACACCTTCTGAGGCAATATTTTTCTCGTTATAAAGGGTTATTGGCTTGGGTTACTCCCCCAAGCCATTGGGCTGTACTATTCCATTCTCACCACCCAGGCAAATGCTAACTTAGCTTCCTGTATACAGCTCAAAATGTTCTCTCTGCCTTCACGGTTGTATCCTATGCCACACCCTGCGACCCAGCTACCCTACACACTTGTATAGCCCTACATTCTGCTCTGTGGTTCACGGGGGCTCAAGGGCTGGATTCCAGGCAGTTCTCAGGAGCCATCGATCATGGAGAAACTGGGGACTGCCCACCATACCTGGAAGAGACATTTGATAGAAACTTGGATATCGAGAGTGCTTCTGATGAAGTCTCCGATGGAAATGAGGAACATGTTACTGAAAACTGGGGGAAAGGTTATCCTTGTTATAAAGTGACAAAGAAATTGCAAAATAAAATAAAATAAATAAAATAAAATAAAATAAAATAAAATGGGCTATGCTTCTGGCTAATATTAAATTATGGCAAATCAATGCCTGTAACCGTACTGTTTTCCATATTAAGAATGATCAAGTCATGCTAGCCCTTTTATACATGTGCACACTAATTTTTAGCCTATTTATAAGATATTATGCTACACAAGTGACTATGTCCATCACAACTCCTGGACAACGAGGGGAACTTATTGTTGGAGAGACCAAATGGTGTCATGGTTGAACACGTACACCTGGGAGCCAACTTCTTGGGTTAAATCCCTGGCCCACCCTTAACAAACAGTGTAAATGTTGAAGAACTGCTTCACACTTATGTGTCTCATTTTTCTCATCTGTACAACGGGGTAATAATGACTACCTCACAGAGCTGTTATGAGATTTAAATATGTTAATGCAGTTTTTAAAAAGCATTTTGGCATCATCTTTGACCTTGAAAAATGTCATAAGATTGGTTCCCTTCCAAGAAAATGTAAGCCTCTCTAGAGAAAAAATATCAAACCTAGACTCTGTCAAATGTAGACTGCATCTGATATTTGGCCTTAAAAATACTAGCTACCACCACCTGTTGCTTTCACGGTCCTCCCTCTGCTCACCTGGAGGAACAGCTAACAATCATTCAGTTTATCTTAATGACTAGACATTTGGCTGAATATTCTCTATGTGTTGCTTCCTTGAAAATTCACTTCAATCTTGTAAGAAAAGAGTAATTATTCTGGTTTTCTAGACAAGGACACTGAAATTCTAATAATTTAAGTCATCTGGAAAAAGACATGGCTCTTAAGCAGTGGTCCAACCAAGCTAAGCCAGATTTAGAAATTGTCTAGTTTAGCTAGAAGGCCAGCTAGCTACTGATGATGTGATGTGAGGCTCAGACTGAGGGCTGGTGGAAGAGTGACCCAGAACTGCCAGGAAACCGGAGTGTGCTTGTCCCAGTTCATGCTATGGGCTCTCCCACATCCACTTTCTAGGAGATAGAACTGCTTTCATCTGGGCTCTCAAACAATCTCTTCCTACTGATCTTCAATGATCTCTCTTCAAAATGCTTTGGGTGATGAAGCAAAGATCTCTCTTTCTCTGAAAGAAATAACTGAAAGGGATCTTGTGGGGGAAATGCAGGTCTCAATTACATATTAAAAAGGAGATTTGAGAATAAAGTATTATTGGATTTTATATCTCAAAGATGGACGTGGGCAGTTATTCCTCATAGTTGGAGCAGAATACTTGCTTTTTATTTAAGGACCCCTGGCTCTCATCTCCCTTTGGAACTCACCTGAAGGCATTCCCCCTTCTGGTGTCAGCCTGCATCCAGTAATTTGTCCATGTGGGAAGTGCTTGCTTCTGCCCAATCTGAGGCAGATAACGTCACTACATCTCATGAATGGAGGTTGGCTGAGACTTTCAGAGAAGCATCATCCTGCCTAACCCTTCCTTCCTTTCCAAAGATGCTGATCTCAAGAACATTTTTATTTGGGGAGCCTGATGGCTCAGTCAGTTACGTGGTAAACTCTCGATTTTGGCTCAGGTCATGATCACATGATGTGTGAGTTCGAGCCCCACGTTGGGCTCTGTGCTGATAGTGAGGAGTTTGCTTGGGATTCTCTCTCTCTCTCCCTTTCTCTCTGCTCCTCTCTCACTCTCAAAATAAAATTTAAAAAAAGAACGCTTCTACTAGACCTTCTGCATGCTAATCTCCCCTTTGGTGTTTCCCAGGGATCCAAATCAGCCAGAGCAAGGGAATATTTCCTCTCTCAGAAAACCTTCCACCAAACAAGCTCCATGATCAAATATTTTATGGGCCCCCAGTGGCGTGGTGTAGATTTGGAGCAGCACTTTAATGAAATATACTTTTCATTCCATTTTGATTTTTAGTGTGTGTTTTTTTTTTAAATATGTTAAACTGGCTTAATTGGCTGCCTAATGCAACTTAAACTTTTTGGTACACTGAAAGCTATTTCTGCTTCTCGGTTTTGCAAATGCCAGGCAATCTGACTTTTCACACATATATATATGTATGTTTCATATATATATATGTTTCATACATATATATATCTTTCTTGTAGTTGTATAGTAGAGAGATTTGGAAATGACAATATTCACATCTCCTATCCCCATAACAATATTCAGACATTGCAAACTCAATTTCGTTTACATTTCTTTTTAACTGGAATTTCCATCATATAGCAAGTTGAGCCTTTTGGCAGATACTGAAATTTATTTCTTCCTTCTAAATTTACATTTAGCTATAAAAAAAATCCCCTGTGATCTGATCTTTCCTGATTCTTAACCACTTATTCCCATTATTATATACATCAGGAAGAAGAATTTGCTCTTACCCATTTTGCGAATTTTGTGATAAGAAGATATAGAATTGGATTTTAATGGCTTGGCATAAGCAGAAGGCAAAGGTGCAAGCTTCTGATCTTCTAATATGAGGGCTAATTACGAGGAGGCTGACGGCCAGATGTCCTCTCTTCCCCTTCGGCACAGATCAAGGGTAAGTAGGCTTCAGCTGAATGCTGAGATTCAGAAATCACCCACAAAGCCCTAAGCAGTCAGGCTCTTCCCAGAGATGACTACATTTACAATTCACAAAGAGAGCAACCAGTACTTTGCTGTGAATCCTCAGTTAGGAGATTCAGATTCTACATTCACCATGAGACAAAATAAAAAAGAGTTGATGTTTAGGAAAATGTGTGTGGGTTGTTCCATAAAATGGTTACTGGGAATTCCTGAATACAATTCATGATACATTATATTGGTCTCGATTTTAATGAATCATGTATTTATTGTGTCCTTATACATTTAATTTTATGCTAGGGAAATGAATGGGGGTAACATAGCCTCTTAAATTTTCTTCTGCATTGTAATGTTCCATTTCAGGGACCACTGAATAATCAAACCATGGACCCCAAATTCTCTTTTGCATATAAAACCTAAATAACTATTGTCCAGAATTCATCCAGAATATCGCCAGAACTGACTACATACTTATTTTAAACTGTGATGATGAAAATATATAACACCTAAAGAGCAAGAATCAATGATGTATAATGAGCTTATGCAAATTACTACCATATGCCTAGTAGAAAAATTGGTACAAACAAGAATAAAAACAGAAACAGGCAAATTACCTGACAAGCTGGTTAATTCCTAGCTAATATTAAAAAAGTACCCTAATCCTTATGAATACAAAATGTATGCTAATGAAAAGAACATTATTGTTTTACGGTTATCAATCTGATAAAGTTTAAATATTAAGATAAACCAAATGTGGTATAGAATAGGATATTTAGCGTTTAAAAGGAAGGAAATTCTGTCACATTCTTCAACATGTATGACACTTAAAAGACCCTTAAAAGATTTTACTAAGTAAAATAAGCCAGGCACAAAGAAGACAAATACTGTATGATTCCACTTATTTGAGGCATCTAAAGTGGACGCAATTCTAGAAAGGGAAATTAGAATGATGGCTGCCAAGGGCTGGGATAAGGGGGAAATAGGCAGTTATTTAATGGGTACAGAGTTTCAGTTACACAATAAAAAAGTTATGGAGATATGTTGTACAACAATGATATAATTAACATTACTGAACTATATGCTTAAAAATGGTCGAGATGGTATACTTTATATTACATGTTTTTATCATAACTAGAAGTTTTGTGTAAAATGCACATACACAAATTATTAAAATTGTCTAATGGAAGTGAAAATTTGGGAAAGTATTTTCTTCCCTTTTAGGTGTATTACTTGATATAAGATTTAAATATTTCAATTTAGTAACATTTATCATTTAAAATTTGTATCCTAGGGGACCTGGGTGGCTAAGTGTATGACTTGATCTCAGGTCATGATCTCACTGTTCATGGGTTCAAGCCCCATGTCAGACTCTGTGGTGACAGTTCAGAACCTGGAGCCTGCTTCAGATTCTGTGTCTCCCTCTCTCTCTGCCCTTCCCCCATTCACACTATGTCTGTCTGTCTGTCTCTCTCAAAATAAGTAAACACTGACAATTTTTTAACTAAAATTTGTCTTCTATTTTAAGTCAAAATTTTAATTTGATTTATCATATATCCTTTCTTACCAAAGCAAATAAGCTTAAACCATCATTTGTAGAAAGGACTTTTATTAAAATACTATTCCTATATATCTGTCAACAAAATAAGGTTAGCTAATGTAACAGATAAACGGCAATTTTCAGTGGCTTAATAAAATAATAGTTCACTTCTCAATCATGTAAATCCAACTGGTTATTCCCAATTAGCATTCAAGATACAGGCTTCTAGTTATGGAATGAATAATAATGATTCAATTCAATATTGAATCATTCAATAAAGTCAATCTTCAATATTGAATCATTCAGTAAATTCAATATTCAATATTGAATTATTCAATAAATAACCATTCCATACATAAATCATGGGAATAAAAGGTATAGCCCAGGGAATATAGTCACCAGCACTGCAACAGTGTTGGATGGTAGCTACGCTCGTGGTGAGCACAGTATAACATGTAGAGATGTTGAACCACTATATTCTATGCCTAAAACTAATGTAACATCCGGTGCCGACTATACTCAAAGGAAAACATAAATAAATAAATCAGAGACTCAGCCAGAGGAAGCAAGATTTCCACACCTTAAATGTCTGACTTCCATGATCATTTTCGGGTGACAAAAGAGAAAGGACAATGAAGACCTGGAACATGGGAGATTTACGTGGCCCCTGGGGGAGCCCGCGCACCTGCCTGTGACACCCAAGCCCAGTCCACGAACAGTGGCAGAAGCTCTGAGGGCCTCATAAATACACTTGTGCAAGTCTCACTTCAGACCAACCGACTCCGGATCTGTATTTCAACGTGATCCTCGTGTGAACGATACTCATACTAACATTCGAGAAGCAACGCTTGAGACAAGGGACAGGCAATGCTGCTGGCCAAACAGAGCCTGTTACACTCTGAAAGACTGCCATCACTAGGGATTCATATAAGGGAGAGGATATGAAGGGCTTCACAATGTATTTTCTGAACTTCCATTTCAATGCACTTGTCATATTTGTCACATACAGGTTTTTGTTTTAAAAGCACAAGAAATTACTATCTTCCCACCTTTGTGTTCATCTTAATCCCTGATGATACATTAATCTGTAGTATATCTGGATATATAAAGTTTTAGCTCATGGATCTAGTCTCATTTAATCTCTTTGTGCTCACATTTAGATAATACTGTTCTGGAAAAACAATATTCTCCCTTAATGATATTGGGCAAATTCTACACAGAATTATTGTGTATTGAAAAGTATTCTGGCAAAAATGGAGAAAATTATTCTAATTAGAACAAGTAAATTTGCTTGGGTGACCACTTTGGAAGAATATGAACATGTTGTCAACTCAATTTCTTCATCTTTAATTGGAAGCAAAATCTATATATACTTGTATACCTATAATTCAGGGAGGTTTTGAATACTCAATGGAATCATATTTTGCATAGATGAATTTTGTGAAGATAGTTGCCAAGTTTCGCTATAGACTTTTATGTTACAACGGCATTTGAGCAAGCAGGCTCACTCTGGTGTTGGAGGCCTACCACATTTAAATATTAATTTTCACAACCAAATCAAAAGTGAGCACCTTTCCTAAGCCCACTGTGAAGCAAAGAAAGAGAAAACAGTATTAGAGCACCCCCTGCTGACACACAGCAGCCATAGCTAATACTCTGGTGCAACTACCATTTTCATCACCATGTGGTAAAACTTTGAGACTAATACCTTGAATAATTAGAAGACTTCCCTATTTTAATTTTTCTGAATCCTTCTTCATTTTTACTCTGCAACATACAATTGGTTCATTTCGCAAAACATTAAATAAAGAGACCTTTTTCTTGAAACTGTTTACCAAAAAAAAGTGGACAGCTATTTCTCTGTAGTGCTCAACATTTTTTAAGGTGACATTTTTTTTTTTCTGAGAAGAATGCTTGAGAATATTTACCATCAAGTAGAATCCTAAAAAATTAGATCTGAGAGAGATCTGGGATTTCAACTGTTTTAAAATTGTATTCCCCAATGGAAACTCAGAGAAGAAAGCATTTGCTAGAACCGCCGGATTGCATCAGATTCTGAATTAAGACCTGGGTTGATGTCCAGCCCATTGGTTGATCCATTATTTATTAGAATAACTTAGTGGAGTATATATGGAACAAAAGTCTGTTTGTTCTCCAACATTTAAAGACTGTCAAAAAGCATAGGAAAATTGATATAAAGATTATAAATTTTATTCGTATACCAAGCACACACCATTTATTAAGTTCATGTATGGGGGTATTTTTTTAAACAAAGAATATAGTATTTTTATTTTTGAATATAATGGCCATAGTCATTAGTTTACATAATAAAACCTACTGGTTTGGCTTTTGTTTGGTCCAGCTGAATATTTTACTACCCTGCCTGGCTATTTCTGTAAGTAGTTACCCCATCTAAACAGCTATATGGAAGAAGCCATAATCAACTAAATTTAGCAAATTCTAACTCTAAGAACTATCCTATTTCATTTTTCTACTTCCCTGACAATTTTCTACAAAACTCAGTTTCAAGAGAGAATTGCCATGAATTTCTACAATAATTTTACTTGTACCTGCTGGCTTCTGAAAAACATGTTATAGAAAAATAAACAAAAGTGATTTGCCACAGGCCATAAGGACTAACACAATTCTTTCCTGATGCATTTTAAATGTCTCACCAATTCTAGACATTGAGAAGCTGGTAAAACTCATGACGGGAAGATAATAAAAATATTTCAAGGAGGTTTCAAATCTTTCTTTCTCTTGTGCTGCAGTAATTTAAGATCATTAAGAAAGACCCATTTTAGGGTAAAGAGTATACGTGTGTATGTGAACAGTTAACAAACATTTCATTGTAAATATCTTTTCCTCACCTCAGGCTCTAGGGCAATAAAAACCAGTAAGCTTTAGACATAAATGTTTAAGTTCATCATATCAGGGTCTGTGGAAGGCTTCCTTTATTTTTTTTCAATGTTTATTTATTTATTATTTTGAGAGAGGGAAAGAGAGTACAAGCAGGGGAGGGACAGAGAGAGAAGGAGAGACAGAATCTCACACAGGCTCCACGCTGTCAGTGCAAAGCCCCACGCAGGGCTTGATCCCAGGAACGGAGCAGTCATGACCTGAGCTGATCCTGTCGCTTACCTGACTGAGTCACCCAGCTGACCCAAAAAGCTTCCTTTATAATGGCAGATCTAGTTTTAGCCAGCATGTGGTACTGTGAATCCGTATGTCTGACTGCATTTAACTAGTAGTGTCAAGGAAACACAATGAAAGATTTCTAGACAAAACTGGCACTGTAAGAGTGTGATTGTATTTAAGAAGAGGAAGCTGACAGTATATAGGAAAGCAATGATTCACGAACAATAGAATTATTTTATGTTGTCCACTAGCAAACAAAAGAAACTGAAGACCCTGAAATGAATTTATACGTAGTACTTGTTTTAGCTTGGAAAACACTAGCTTGGAAACCATTAGGAAAAGACCATAATCATATCTTTAATTCAAATGGAAACTTATTAAAAAGAGGTGGTAGCTTTTCATTCAAAAGAATCAGTTCTACTAAAGCAGTTCGATACAAAAAGAGAGTTGAAGAAGCCACTTCTTAAAGAAAAAAAAAAGCAGAAAGCTGTTGAAAACATGCAGAAATTGTCCCTAACCAAATCTGTCAAGTTATTAGTATAGAGAAAATAAAATAAAAATAAAGGAATTATGTTATGCTCTGTGGTAAAAAAAAAAAAAAATCATTAAAAATAAAGCCATGGAAATATGGCTAGAGCAATTTTTAAAGCTTAAATTCAATTTGAAACATTAACCACACACACTTCTCTTGCAAGGGTGGCTTTCCCAGGGCTGAGACCGTAGTCTGTCGATGAACTCAGGACATGTAAGCCAAAGCAATTCAAGCAGGGACAGCACGTTCTCTCTCTCTCTCTCTTTTTTTAATTTTTAATGTTTTATTTATTTCTGAGAGAGAGAGAGAGAGAGAGAGACAGCGTGAGCAGGGGAGGGTCAGAGAGAGGGAGACACAGAATCTGAAGCAGGCTCCAGACTCTGAGCTAGCTGTCAGCACAGAGCCCAACACAGGGCTCGAACCCACGAACTGTGAGATCATGACCTGAGTCGAAGTCAGACGCTTAACTGACTAAGCCACCCAGGTGCTCCATGGGGCAGGCACATTCTCTTAAGCTTCCGTTGTAAATGAGGATATCTTGAGCCAGGACACGATTTGGTTAATTTCCCCGTACAGGGCCTTTGTTTGAACATACTGATGAGAAGGTGATCTAGTGAAAGAAGACATTTATAAAAGGCTGTTTTGCTAATGTTCCCAGAGTAATAAGGAGATCAAAGTGCTATAAATCACATTGGGAATTCTATTCACTGGAAACTGCTTTTCTAATGTAATCATNATAAAGCCATGGAAATATGGCTAGAGCAATTTTTAAAGCTTAAATTCAATTTGAAACATTAACCACACACACTTCTCTTGCAAGGGTGGCTTTCCCAGGGCTGAGACCGTAGTCTGTCGATGAACTCAGGACATGTAAGCCAAAGCAATTCAAGCAGGGACAGCACATTCTCTCTCTCTCTCTTTTTTTAATTTTTAATGTTTTATTTATTTCTGAGAGAGAGAGAGAGAGAGAGAGACAGCGTGAGCAGGGGAGGGTCAGAGAGAGGGAGACACAGAATCTGAAGCAGGCTCCAGACTCTGAGCTAGCTGTCAGCACAGAGCCCAACACAGGGCTCGAACCCACGAACTGTGAGATCATGACCTGAGTCGAAGTCAGACGCTTAACTGACTAAGCCACCCAGGTGCTCCATGGGGCAGGCACATTCTCTTAAGCTTCCGTTGTAAATGAGGATATCTTGAGCCAGGACACGATTTGGTTAATTTCCCCGTACAGGGCCTTTGTTTGAACATACTGATGAGAAGGTGATCTAGTGAAAGAAGACATTTATAAAAGGCTGTTTTGCTAATGTTCCCAGAGTAATAAGGAGATCAAAGTGCTATAAATCTCATTGGGAATTCTATTCACTGGAAACTGCTTTTCTAATGTAATCATCTTGTCCTCAAAAGAAGGGTCAAGTGAGTTTCTGAAGATGTGGTACTTAGCTAAAGGTGTAAACATGCTAAAATCTGTTTTCTCCTTTGAATGATTAAATCTCCACTTTCAGTTCCAGGAGGTCCTTGTTTCTGATATGATCGAGGCCAGTAACTTTTTAGTTAATTAAAAAGTATGTTAATCTAGAAAATCACAACTCTCTATGCATAAATATTTTAAATGTTTTATTTTAAATTTAAACACACACACACACACACACACACACACACACACACACACACACACCTCGCTTGATGTACATCCCAGGCCATTTTAAGGCTGGGAGTCCCCACTGGAGGGCTGTGTGACTTTACATTACCTAGGGTCACTCACCAATTATGCATTAGTTTTCAAAAGTGCAGTGAGAAGGTAAAGATCATTCCAAAGTAATCTGAGGGCAGAATCATCTAGACCTTCATTTCTCCTTGTCCCCATTTCCCCAGTATATTTTACAACAAAGTCATGCATATATATCTGATTCAAAAAGATATATTTTTGGCATTTATTTTTATTGAGTCCACACAAAGCCCTATACTGTTAAAACAACCCTTTTTTGACGTTATGTGTACTTGGTGGGTTTTTTTTTTTTAATTAAGTTTATTTATTTAGGGAGAGAGAGAGAGAGAGAGAAGGGGCAGAGAAAGAGAGAGGGAGAGAGAGAGAATCCCAAGCAGATCAGCACAAAGCCTGATGTGGGTGTTGAACTCAGGAAGCCTGAGATCATGACCTGAGCCGAAATCAAGAGTCGGACGCTTAACTGACTGAGCCACCTGGGGGGGGGAGGGGGGGGAGGGGGCCTTCTATGTACTTGATCTGTGCAACACTTAATTAAAGTGTATAATTCCAAATAGCTTGTATAACTGGCTTAGTGACTAGAGGATGTTGAATATTTATCAGTAAATATTTGCTTCCTCCTGTGGGGCAGAGAACAATCCCATGTCTCACTGATGTTGGCCTTGTCTTGGTCAATAGGCTGTTCATGGATTTGCATTCAGCACAGGCTTGAAATACACTTGCTCTCTTGCCTTTCTGTCATTACAACGAGAATAATGCCCTGTGTCGCTGCCAGGAGAATGAGAAACACAGTGAGAGAGTGGAGAGCCGCAACAGCTGGTCCACAGATGTGGAAACGATACAAGAAATGCTACTGCTATATGCCCCTGAGCTGTGAGGTATTTGTCACACACTAATGTATGAACACTACACAAACACACTCCAATGACTTTAGGAAAGCATCGATTCAGCTTGCTAAAGCAGGTATAGGTGGACTAATAGAAACACACGAAGTGTAAGCATGTCATGGAACCAAAAAATAAAATTGGGAGGAATCGTGTTTGTTTGTCCCAGAACTTTGTCCACTGGCTTGCGCTGCTCTCCTTCAAGATCAGAAAAAACGCAGCCAACGGTGTTCACTGCTAGTGTGGAGTCTAAGGACACAGAGGCACACACGCTGTGATTTTGAAGTTAATCAAGAAAGATTTTCTGGAAAATCTCCATGGAAGTCATAGATGTGTGAAGAAACATGTGAATTCAGATACTGTGGAATATTATTTTAACCCTGAGACAACAGAGGCTATCAATAAAAAGTCAGGTTTTTTCCTAGTCTTCACATAAGATGATACTAAAAATTGACACACGTTTTGCTTTTCCCTTGAGTAAATATTAGAACGCTATAACTATATGTTAACTGTGATCGAATAATAACATGCTTTCTTTCATAAGCTTCTGATTCATATTAAAACAATATATTCTGGCAGTTACAGCTTTTATTTTGTGGAAATTGAAAACCATTTTGAAAGAATAACATTTATAGGAAAGTTGAAAGTCTTCCTGTCTTTCTGCCTCAAATTCAAATGCTCAATATTTAAGAAAAGACAAATGGCAGGGCACCTGGGTGGTTCAGTCAGTTAAGTATCCAATTTTGGCTCAGGTCATGATCTCACGGTTCATGGGTTTGAGCCCCATGCTGGGCTCTGTGCTGATAGCTCAGAGCCTCGAACCTGCTTCAGAGTCTTTGTCTCCCTCTCTCTCTCCACCCCTCCCCTGCTTGTGCCCTATCTCTCTCTCTCTGTCAAAGATAAATAAGCATTAAAAAAAAAAAAAAAAAAAAGACACTGTCTTTCAGAAGTTCCACCAGGTATCTTATTAGAGCCCTTTAGCAATTAATCTATTATCTGTATGTCGTCATATTGTTTCAACTTTATTAAGAGTATTTCAACAATCCAGGGAACAACAGTGCCCACTTTTATCTCAAATGAGAAATTTTTGCTCAGGCAACTTATTTTTTGTTTGTTTAAAAAAATAGCCATCCTTTTACACGAGACGTTAGGTGGGGTCCTCCCAGTAATTGGCAGCTGTGTGTTTTCCGATGGAAGGACCACAGCCCTAGGTTTGGGCAGCATATCTTATCAGTTTTTAATTGGCTTACTTAGAACTATGCAATGAGCTTTCTGTGAGAACACTCAGACTGCCTTCATGACCATAATCTGCTGTCACAGAACCTTCCAGGAGGCTCCTTCCTTTCCTGGCATCCTTAGCAAGCATATTCACTGAAACAAAAGCAAAACAAAATATGCAAGCAAAGGCCCAGGAGTCTTCGGATGAATAAAATTAAGACCTCAATTTCAGTTTCAAAGAAGTGCTAATTAGCTAAATAAAGTCTGAAATCTGAGTTTTAATCCCAGCCTCCAAATCCCTGACACTTTCTCAGGATGTGTCACTCTGTTCCATGGTCAAGGTTTTGTAGTTATTTTCCTGTGTTTTTTTTTTAATCTAATTTAGTCTACTATCAATAAAAATCTAGTATCTCTCAAATTAGATTAAAATTCAATTTGCAACCAATACCTACTCAAACAGCCATCTCTTCTGTAAATTTTAATGATGCTGAGTTAAATGTCAAGAGAGCTGCTATTTTATTTCCACTGATTTGCACATCGATTGCTAATACTAAGATCTGCCATGCTCTCCTCCCATTTTACCTAATGCCTATCCATTATGTAAAAACTGAGACTTCATAACAATTGTAATGTGACCTTTTACTTGTCCTAAGACTTAAAATCAATTTGTTATTACAAGTGTTCATTCATTTACGTAATTACAACAAATGTCACTTGTGTAGTCTTTAGACAAAATCTAAATTATGTAACTACTGAAATACAACTGGCGAGTCCATAGTCTATCGCCAACCCTGCCCCCCAACACTCTTACACACCCCCATGCCCCCCACCAGGCTACCACTCTTGCCAGATTCCTTCTCTGTACTCTTGTTGGCAGGTGTGGGTCTGTGTGGTCTGTTGGGTCTGTGAAAGTATTTATGTTACCTACACTGAAGGACACAGTATCACATGGAGTAGTAACACCATTTATAATTCTCAATGTATATGGTATATGGATCACAGTGTATATGGTATATGGACCACAGTGTAAATGGTATGTGGAACACAATGTATATGGTGTGTGGACCACAGTGTAAATGGTATGTGGACCACAATGGACCACAGTGTATATGGTATATGGACCACATGAGTCCAGAACCATCTTTTCTATTGACAACACAATGTCTTCATTCCTAATTTCATTTTTTTTCTCTTCTGTCAAACCTTCCCCAGACAACGTCTCAGCCTTTCTTTCAAGCTAAAATTGCCTTAGTTAGACAGACTGTTTCTCCACTTCTGATGTCCCCAGAATCCAGCTTTTTCCATTTTAACATTAACATCTGGAAAAGAATGTATTCTCCTGACCCTTATAATATCTAACAGTGGTTAAGATGTCTTATGGGATCCCAATGGCCAAAATCTTTTCTATGATTGGCCAGGTTCTAACATGTTCTTCCTGGTGTATTTCACTTCTGTGATGTAACTGCATCAACATTTGTGGCCTTCTCTTCCCATTTCTTATTTCCTTCAAACTGGGAGGATTCTTTCCTTTATCTTCCTCTTTATCTTATTCACCAGAGCAACTCAGCCTAGCACTTAAAATACCCATACACCTTTTGTGCACCAGATTTCCCTCTTGGCTTCAACTTTTACCAAATAAAATTGTTAGTTACATTGCTATGTGAGTATATTCACATGCTCCTATTATATCCATTGTCCTATAATGCATATGATATAATACAATATAATTCAGTTTTTACCATATCTCATCCTTGATGACCTAAACAAACTTCTTTGTCCTATGAATGCTCACTTTCCCACACTGATAAACAATTGCTACTAATAATTTTATTATTTATAATAATCTATAGGTTGGTTGATCACATCAAAACTTGTTTTTCCCTCTAACTCCTGTTCTAAATTTCCAAGACCTTGACAGAAAAGGACAATGTATTCAAAAAATACCATTTACATTGCATCAACCCTGTATCCCAAAACACAGCAAATGCTTTAATTCTGAAAAATGGAATTGTAATAATGTGTTTGTGGAAGTTTGAGGCATTTTAGAAATATGATAAATTGCAGTATAATAGTGCTCAGTGTTACATTTAACATCTAAAAATCATACAAATTTAATTCAAAATAGCTGTTTGCCAAAAGAATCTCAAAAAGTGCATCTAAATTCAGGCAGTTTTCCACATAAATAGGGACTAGCAAAAAGTAACCTTTTCTCTTTTTAAATTTTATTTGAGAGAGAGAGAGAGAGAGAACATGAGCAGGGCGTAGGGGCAGAGAGAGAGGGAGATGAGAGAATCTTAATCAGGCTCCACACTCAACACAGATCCTGAAGTGGAGCTTGATCCCACAACCTTGCAATCATAATCTGAGCAGAAATTGAGATTCAGGCGTTCAACGGACTAAGCCACCCAGATGCCCCAAAAGTCAGCTTTTCATAAAGAAAAAATATTTCTTAGCCAAACTCAGTTTTTTCATTGCTCTCAATTACGTGGCTTTGTTTGCAATAAATTCCTAAGAAAAAAAATCACAGAAAATCAGAGGGCATATTTACAACCCATAAACTATACTATACCAATTGAAGACAAGTGTTTTTTTCTTTATGTTTATTTATATTTGACAGAGAGAGAGGGCACACACAAGTGGGGAAGGAGCAGAGAGAAAGAGAGACACAGAACCTGAAGCAGGCTCTAGGCTTCGAGCTGTCAGCACAGAGCCCAACACAGGGCTCAAGCTCATGAACCGTGAGATCATGACCTGAGCTGAAGTTGGATGCTTAACCGACTGAGCCACCCAAGTGCCCCAGAAGACAAAATTTTTTAACATTTTTTTCTTTCATATAGTTTTGACTTATAGAGTACTTTCAAAAACAGGAAGTTTCTGGGGCGCCTGGGTGGCTCAGTCGGTTAAGCATCCAACTTCAGCTCAGGTCATGATCTCACAGTTCGTGAGTTCAAGCCCCACATCAGGATCTGTGCTGACAGCTCAGAGCCTGGGACCTGCTTCAGATTCTGTGTCTCCCTCTCTCTCTGCCCCTCCCCGCTCCTGCTCTGTCTCTCAAAAATAAATAAACATTAAAAAAACTAAAAACAAACAAACAAACAGGAAGTTTCAACTGGAAAAATCCAAAGACGAGACCATACAGTCCCATATGTCAACCATCAGTTTAAGTGAGCTGCTGCCATATTGGACAGGTCGCACGCTTTCCATCTCATTGTTGTCCTCACTGCTCCCACACTGAAGCCCAGCATCGTTTGCCATTGTGAAGAACTGACTCCTGGTCTACCTCTCGAATGCAACCTGTTTTCTGAAGTCCTTGGCAATCCCTAGACCATTTGGAACTGGACACATTAAATCGCAAACTCCGAGGTCTTGTCCACCTCTGGCAGTAAATGCAAAGTCTTTCAGCATTAAAAATATGCTGAATTATCTTAATTGCAGTGACCAACGTCTTTTGAAGTGGATTTATAACAATGTAGAAAAACTGCTGAAAGCTATTCAGAAATTTCAATTACTGCATTTGGTGCAATCAAAATTAGAGTAAATCAAGCTCTTTTTAAAAAAAAATTTTTTTACATTTATTTATTTTTGAGAGTCAGAATGACACAGAGCACAGAGAGAGAAGGAGACACAGAATCTGAAGCAGACTCCAGCCTCCAAGCTGTCAGCACAGAGCCTGATGCAAGGTTGAAACCCACAAACTGTGAAATCATGACCTGAGCCAAAGTTAGATACTCAACTGACTGAGCCACCAAGAGCCCTGAAGCTCTTTTTTTTTTTTTTAGGATGAATTATATATTATGAATGTTCATTACATTGTAGTTAGCACTGAAGTCTCATGAATACAAATATATTTTTGTATCTGTTCATCAAAACCAATGCAACTATATATGCTAATCAGGTAGGAAAAGATGCACGGAGTCTAACTGGAGTGCTCAGGTACATCTGTAGAAATGAAGAGGTTATCAGATTCAAACATGTGTATCATATGTGTCTATACGTGAGCAATCTCTGATGGCACCTCCTTAGGGATCTTCACCCTCTAGGGTCTGACTCATTCTAGATCACAAATGGGTGTTTCAACACAAAGAGGGAGAGGAAGGCTTGCAGGTCTTAGAATTCTGCGTGCCACAGGGATATTCAGAATTAAATCATGTTAAAACCAGCGATTCCCATAAATCCTATAAGAATCCTATATTTCTTTGTCTTTTTGTCAAAAAACTCCCAAATAAAATATGAATGATTGCTTTGAAATATAACTCACTCATTTCCTCTTCGTAAAACACTCTTCCTGTTTTCCAATACACAATCTCGCTTTCAACATTTTCACTGCCTACAGTCATTTTCTTGTCTTTTCCCAAAATTCTGTTTCTAATCTGCCTTAAATTCTAAATCTGCCTTTTGGTATAATGCAGGCCTCTTCCAAATGTACAATTAGTGGATTTTTTGTATCCGTGTGTGATGATACCAGCTTTGCTTACTTGGAGGTGTTTAGGCAGTCAATAGTCACTCACTTTGCTCTATTACAGAACATTGCACGTGAATTCCCAGACACGTGCCTATTGCTAGGAGACCTCAAATACTTCTGAGACTAGTGTGTGAGTTGTGAGTCCTTTTGCCTCTCCACCGTAAGCTACCAAATTTAGAGTGAAAAGAACATTCAAATATTGAGTCGCTGGGGATTTTTAAAGAAATTACTGAATACTGGATATTCCCCAAGAAAGGCAGAATGGTTAAGTGAAAGAGCGTGAATCTTGGGGTCACTACTGACTAATGGAGACACTAACTGAGACATATTTTATATCTGTGAATCTTGACTTCCCTCCGGTGGAATTGCAAAGAAATATAATTCGCTGTCTGCTACCATAATTCCATGGCAAAACAAGATAATCAGTGTTAATAACAACTGTGAATTTGAAGACACTTGTTTTATGAAATGATTTGTTAAACATTCTACAAAATAAACATTTCTCAGAATACTCTATAACAGTGTAGTCCTGTGTCTTTGAGAGGATATTTCATTGTTTATCCTTCATATGTTATCTACTTTTCTTCTGGGAAGCGTTGGATTCCTCAAGGCTCATTTCTGAATTAGAATCAAGTTGGTGGCTGGCATTTACTGAGGGCATCTGTTGATTAGAATGAGTATCAGATTGTGGCGAGCAGAGAAAATCTATTTCTGATGCTGACTTCACATTCTGGCAATTCGGGGCACCAATGGATGATCTCTTAGTTCCTCTCAAAGAGTACAATTTATAATCCTTATCTGTTGAAGTGTTACAAGGATTACTATTTGTAAAACATTTTTAAAATCTCAGTGTAAAGCTATTTTATGAGTATCAAAAAATCATTGCACAAGCTTAATTTCCAATTTCACAGGAAGGCTATGCATGAGCTCTTTATTATTAAATAAATATGTGGGACAATCCAGCTTTAGTGTGATTGTAACAGCCTACTGGTTGTTGTAAATTTCATCCTCACAATGTTTTTTGAAGGAGACTCTCATACTGCAAAGTGTACACACAGAATCGGGAGAATAAAGCTGGGGTTTGAACCAGAGAGCTCAAGGCACTGAGCTGCAGAGTCATATAAAAGAATTTCTATGAGAAATTACAAGCAGGTCCCTTCCTCCTAAACTTAACCTTTGAAAGTACAGTTGCCCCATATCACAAGTCCATCTAGTATTGAAACTTGAATAAAATTTCAAATGTATATATACACCTGCTCCTTCATTCCCTGCCACTCACACACATTAATTCCCTTGTTTGTATGATAAGTAAAAATGAATCATTTTGGGTGGAAAACAGAATTCAGAAGGAGTGTGTGGACCAAACTGAAAGATAACATTTCAAATGTACTGAAAGGAATTTTATTTATGAAAACCAAGAATTGATATAAAATAAATTATAAAGAAAAAAGCTGTAGAAACATTAGACCAGAAAGGAATTTCACTATGAGGCACTACATGCTGGTCTTAATGACCTCACACAGTTGGTGATTGGGAATAAAAACTAAGTTCTATGTGAGGATATTAGGAACATAGAAGACATCAATATATGTGGAAATATATGTAATTTTATACTCAAAGAACAAACTAAAAAAAAATAAGAAGATACTGGAAGGCATACAATAGAATGCTGTAAAAGCAAAAATCTCACCCATCCCACCACCTCCCATCCCGCCATTTTGAGCCTGATGATCAAAAAATAACTTATTGAAAGTTAAGGAGTCCTCAAGCATTGTCAGGTCATGAAGTTAATGGTAATGATGACCCTACCAAAAAGTATATGTCCTCAGACAAGAACAAGGTGGAAAATAGACAGCATAATTAAATGCCCTTGGAAACGGGGAGATTAATATGATGAATTGGAACTGAAACTCCATAGGCGTCCATTTCAGGCCATTCCTACCCAAACTTCAGCAGGCTCCAACCTTCCCTTTAATCTTTCTGCCTCAGCTTCTTCCTGGTAGAGCAGAACTGGTACTTAATGTATTGACTTGGCAGCCCTGCTGTGTGCTGAGGCAATGGCTAACAGGTGTTACTTTGCAAGTTAACAAACACATTATCTATCTGGCATTCAAACCACGCTATTAATTTTGAGTGGCCACTAAAACAATGACTGTAAAAAAGAGTGAGAGGTCGGATTCAGAACTCCGAAGGTGTTCTGAATGAGATTACTTTGGAAAATGAGAAGAGAGAATCTGGGTCTTCAGAAAACTGTGGTGAACTTGTGGACCAGCACTACCAGCCCCATCTCTGCTTCCCATATCTCCAGGGAACCTCTTAAATTCCATTCCATCTAAGTCAGAATTTCAATGCTTCTTGACTGACCCTTCTCTCTTCTCAAAGATGAGGTATTTCTTACTTAACCAGCTGCTGAACATCTTTGCTTGGAAAAATCTAGTGAAGAACTCCAATAAATGTTTGCACTTCAAGGAATGTATTCCACCAGGTCTTGGGCTGCTTCCGGGATGAAAATCTCCTACTAATTTAAAAAAATAATAGATCTTATATTTCAGAGAAGTCTTATATTCACAGCAAAACTGAGAGGCCACAACCGAGCTCCTGATACAGCCCCTGTTCTCACTCACATGTAGCCTCTGTGACTACTACGGGTAGCTCCCTGCCCGAGTGTGTGCTGCCCACAATGACTGCTTCCCCAAGAGGACAGAATGGGACTACGTTGTGATGGACAAACAGGACAAAAGTGCAGCACACGACCGAGGCCAGTATCGACAGTCAGAAGCCAGGTGGCCATTCCGCACCCTTGAGAGGACGTGATGAGAATGTCACTTTACCCCAGAAGGAAAGCAAGCCCAGTCTACTGGTGAGGAAAACATCAGACAAATCCAAATTGAAGGGCAGTGTACAAAATACCTCACTAGTGCGCCTCAAAACTAGTAAGCCTGTCAGAAGCAAAAATGACTCGGGAATTGTCACAGCCAAAAAAATCTCACAGGACATGATAACTCAGTGTCACATGGTACTCTGGATGGGACAGTAAACCATTAAGAGGACATTAGATCATTAGATAAAAACTAAGAGGAGTATCGAATTTAGTTAAAGTTAATGTGTCAGTATTGGTTCATTAGACCCCATGTAAGATTTTCCTAATATAATTTATCAGTAATATGGTAAATTCTGTATGAAATTCATGGGACTCAGTGTTATCTTTGTAAATTTTCTATAAATCTGAAACTATTCTAAAATTTAAAAGCTTATTGAATCATTGATAGAAACTGAGACAGAATTATGATTCAAGGAAAATAAGAAAATGATGTAATATTTCTAAATGCTAATAAAGATCTCAAGCATTTATTTTTTAAGTTGAATTGAAAGTATCAAACCACTATGTCATGTGTCTCTTTCATGCGTACTTAAAAGAAAAATGGAGGCTCAGTTGGTTGACTGTCTGACTTCCACTCAGTTCATGATCTCATAGTTCATGAGTTTGACCCCATAATGGCTCTCTGCTCTCAGCACAGAGACTGCTTGGGATTCTCCCCACCCCCCCTCTGTCTCCACCTCCTCTCCCTCTCCACCCCTCCACTGCTCTTGCTCTCTTTCTCTCTCAAAAATAAAAAAATAAATAAACATTTAAAAATAAATAAAAGCAAGAAAAATGTAGCTGTTTTGCTCTACAATGTTGATTACTGAAAATTACAATTTTACAAATTATTTAAGTTCATTTTAGATGCTGTCTGGAACTCATGGCAGGATCCACCCAGTTTTCCAAAACATTTTGGGAGCTTCTGGAGCAAATATATTTTGAATAACCTTCACAGACAGTAAAGATGCCACGATTTCAGAATCAGCTAAGACTTGAGGAGGGTTTGCAACTGTGATAAAACATTTCGAGAAGATAAAATTCTTATTCTTGGAAGAAGGGAAACAACAAGACAGCCTTCTTCTGGACCTCACAGCAATGTTTCCCCTTCAACCATGTTTAAACGTGATTGAGTTAATTATACTCTTCATTGCATATTTCATACGGCAACAAATGATGTGCTTTACAATCTGCCCTTTTTGTTTTAAGCAGTATTTTTCCTCTGTGTCTAGAGCAATATTCAGCCTCAAAGAAGTCACATAGCATGAAATACTCAGCAAAAATGTAAGTATCATGAGCGACACAAGGAGAAATGTAAAAAAAAGAATGTGTTAAGTCATTTCATCAACTAAAGTGTCCACGGAAAAGAGGTAGGTGCTTCTAAAGTTTTGAAATGACAAGCTTCTCAAGCGTTTGCGGTGCCCTGGTTGCTTCAACTGAATGGGCATTTTGGAATCATTCCTGCATTTTGTAGGTGGGTAAATTGAGATTCAGGAAGACAGTCACTTCCCAGGCTCACAAGGAGCTAAGAGATGTGCCCTGGATAAAAATCTGGTTCTGTCAGGGGAGCCTTCCCACAGCACCCAGACATCACAAGTTCCCTGACATCTCGTCTCCTCTTTCACGAGCAGCACGGACAGTACCAAGGGGAGGGGGTTTCATAAAAGTATGGACACCAGGAGGTGGGCATCATGGTTGGTGGCAGGGGTGAGGGTGACACCCAGAGGTCTCTTTAGTTTCCAATAGATAGAATTGGAGAAGTGTCTGCTTTTCATTCAATTCACTTAAAAAAAAAATTCCTTTTGTGGATATGAAAACTCTCCTGGCTTAGCTTCCCAAGGCTATGTGACCAGTAATATCAGAGCCAAGACTCTGAACCCAGTTCTCAAATTTCAAATACCTTTGTGAAAATCCTGCTTTACCAATTCCTTTGTGATGCTTTGGTACTGTTCTGAACACTTAAAAATGTGCAATATATTTCTTAATACTTGATATATTCATACAAACGATGACATAAACAACGAGGTTCTAAGCAGGAAACAGAACAATAAAAGTTGAAGCGGGGTGCTCTGAGGTCTGAGCAAGACTGCCTTAATGATCCGTGAGCTGGACCAAACCTTAGGCTTCTTCCTGACTCTAGGACACTGACCTCCCTTTTCTTAGGACATTTACTTTAGACAACTTGCCATTGTAAATTCTTCTCTGCCTTTTGAGACGCAAATCTTTTTAAAAGCCTCTTGACACTTGTGCAATTCAGGTGTGTCTTTCTCAAGGACTCAGGAGTCGTCCCTCTGAAATGTCATCAAGAAAGATAGGTCCCCAGCTCCTACGGGAGGGTAGGATCTAACTTCATCAGGTTCCTAGCTCCAAACCACAACACTACCTCCTCTCAAGAGGAAAAAGTTTTCTCTTACTTTGGCTAAAACCAATCAGCAAGCAGAAAGCATACAATTTCCCCTGGACCCCAGTTTGTAAAAACCCCAGTCTTATGCTCCAGTGAAATTCAATTTAGACTCAGTTCTGGTCTCCTTCTGTGCTGCAGTAGTCTCAGATAAACTCTTCCTTGTCGGTTTAAATTTGTCCAGTGCAGGGGTACCTGGGTGGCCCAGTTGGTTAAGCATCTGACTTAAGCTCGGGTCATGATCTCATGGTTCATGAGTTCAAGCCCTGGGTCAGGCTCTGTACTGACAGCTCAGAACCTGGAGCCTGCTTTGGACTCTGTCTCCCTTCCTCTCTGCTCCTCCTCTGCTCATGCTCTGTCTCTCAAAAATAAATCAAAATATTGAAAATATTTTAAAACTTGTCCAGTGCATTTTCGGCTTTGACAAGTCAAATCTCCGTTCCTAATGCTACATTTGGAAATGCTTTAGGAGGTAGGGCCAAATAAGGTCTTAGACTCAAGACCTCAATTTCTGCTAATTTAAAAGGATTTTGCCAGTGTTAGTCAGCAGAGAATGACCTTTGAATGCTGGCTTTGCTTTGTTTTGATCAAATTTAAATCCAAATTCACCTCTCCCACTGGTCTTCAAAGTAATTTTCCTTACACTTGAATCAAAACAAGCAAGTGACTGTTTCCTAGGTCTACCACCATTGTGGCCCTTTTTCTCCCCCCACCAAGGAAAAAGCTGTAATCTAGAACTAAGCTTTCCCTAACTAAGGACTCACTGTTCCCGCCTTCACAGGAATCCAGACAAAAATCCCTCTTTGCATTCCATTGCCACTTGGAACTCCCAGCCTTTTTCAAGCTAATGCACAAGAGCTGAAAATGACATCAATAAAGATATAAGTGCCTACAAGAGCAGGCAGAGTGTTTACTGGGGGTTTGCATTGCAATTCTGGGCAACCTTCAACTGTATGCAGCAGCACGAGGCACACAAAATAACCAATCGTCAGATCAATCATCAGAAACTATGAAATCAAACATTTGTGTTATTTTAACTTAACTCACATTCTTCATCAGAAACAACAAAAGAATTTATTTTCTTTTGGAGTCACACTTCTACTTAAACACAAGTGGAAAAGCAGTTTGCAGCCAGGCTCCAGGGAGCCACTATACCAAAAGTAATTTTTTTTTTTTTTTTTTGGTACAGAAATGTTCCTAAACAATAGGTCCTGATGTAGTAAGCTTCTCCCCACAGCCCAAGAAATTTTCTATTGAGGGCAGGTCTGAGACTGCTTTAATTCAGGTCAGTATGGAGCCCACGGTGCCGAGCTCTGACTGGTCTCTGCTGATCAGGCCCCGTGTTCACACTCAGCCAATTCGGGTGGGAATTCTAGGTTTGAGGGAATATGTTTGTCACCCCCTAAATGCACAGTGTTACTGTTTCTAAGACACGCTCTTGGATGTTTTTATGCCCAACCTTTTATCTTTCTTCTTGTGAACCTGCAGGGGCTTTTGTGGTCTGTCTATGCCAGTCTTTACATTTGACGTTTTTATTAAAGACAAAGGTAGTCAGGAACTGTTCTCTGTAGTTATTTGTGAATATGCTTCCATTTCTTTTTTAGTTTCTCTTTCAGCTGCTCCAGATCCTTCTTTAATTTTCATCTTTTTGCAGGGGTGACATTCACCTTTTGGTGATTGTTTTTCTCCCCTACATATATCTTTTCTATAAACTCACTTAAGCTAGAGTCAGGGTATGATTTGTAAAATACATGAGATTTTTCAGGACAGACATTTTCTATTTGGCTTTCTCTGGGGGCCAAGCACGTTGCAAATGAGCGAAACCGTCTTAGTTTAAGATAAATGACGTCTTTTTTTTTTTTTTTTTTGCATATTAAATTCTAAAAACAGCCTTCACTTGAAACAAAACAGAGAGTGCCCACCAAGCTTCCCTGAGATGTGCAGCCTCGAAGTGTAAATTTTATTTTCCTACTTGGGAGAGGGATTTTGTCATAAGACGTATTTCTCTTCCATAAAAAGTAGTTGTTCAAGCAAATGACAACTGTCAACTGGTGTTTGACATCGCTGCTGGGAAGCTAATAAAAAACACTGACCGAGGTTCTGAACCCACGGATAGGTTACCCTTTTTCAAGGGGGCGGCGTTTACTCATTAAGCATCTTTTTGCTTCCTGCGAATACAGACCCAATGATGTCAAACTGTCGGCTATATCAAGATAAAAAATATGAAGTTTTAAAAAATGTGGACGATCCAGAGGTTGAAAATACTTCCTGTACTTGTCTCAAGACCCTTGAAAGATCAAGCAGTACACGTATTTGCATCATTTAGAGCCTTTGGGACAACCATTTTCGGTCTTCGGTGTTGTAAACAAAGTATAGGAGACAAGGCATCACATCAGGAGGTAGCTCCCCCGTGCTCAGCAAGCGTGCGACGCGGTGCTGAGCACAGTGGCACCCACGCGTCGCCTCTGTGGGCAGTTCCCACCACAGCTCTTCAGCGCTCAGCTCTCTAATCTGATGAGCTAGTGTGAAATGGCTGCGTGGGAGACGTATGTCCACCGCAAAGCTGTCGGTGACAATGGGAGTTCTTTGCAACCCCTGCGCTGCCTCTTGCTAATTTGCCATTTTATAGGGTGTTTTCTTGGCACAAACACAGAAGATAATGTGCAAAATCAGTGTCTCCAACTTCATGTAGAGTTAAACTCGAGTAAATTAATCAGATGGCATGAATATATTGTTTCTTCTTATGTTTTTATGTGCAAAAAAATGGTATGAAAACACAATTGTCTCCATACAAGAGTAAATGGCTTTGCTTCAAACATATTTTAAGTCTTCAATAATTTAAGCAATTTGTTGTCTTATGATATACATCAAAAAGGGAACAATCATAATTGTACATCTTGCCCACATCTCCATCTGACCAGAACCCAGATTTCTGGCAGCCCAGAACTCTTCACTCGCTCCATCAAAAGTTACCATTATCTTGAATTTTACGCTATATACGTTGCTTTTGATTGCTATAAAAATGGAATAAGACTGCAATCATTTTGAATCACTTTGAATTATTCCAATCATGTGGATGATGTAAATAGAACCATCACTTAACTAGCATAGCATGTGGCTCCATTTATTCAACATTATGCTTGTGTGTTGCGTCCATATTGTTGGTTGTAGCTGTACCTTGTTCATTCTTATCGCTGCATAGTACTCCCCTGTGTAAACACAGAAGTGCTTATCCACTTGTGGTTTATCTTTCTTTTAAAATTACAGTTCTCAGAATGCATTCCTTCATGGCTGGGCTTTCTAGAAGCAAAGTTATCAAAAAGATAAAACTGAAACCAGAATAAAAATTTATTCAGTTTCAACTTTTATTTATTTAAAAAAATTTTCTGGAGTGAGAGTTCATAAGGCATTTTTCTAGAGTCCAGGAACACAGTAGTCCACACATTCTTGTACAGGCTATAAGCAGAACACTTAAACCAATTCAAGTAGTGTAAGAATGACGATTTTTATGTAGACATCTGAAAGAATCATTACATACTTCTCAAAACTGACCCCTACGAGTATTATAAAAACAGGATCCTGAATTAAATGAACTAGTGTCTTCTCTAATGTGAAATCCCCTTTATTTTTATCATTTGAGTTTCTGAGAATCCCAAGTAATTAGTTTGCTGGGAATGACAGAATAGAGAAAAGGTTAAGAAGGTATTGGCTGGAGGACTGCATTGATTTCCCATGAACAAATTGCTTGTGATGGTTTGTGATGATGAATTATGTTCTGTTCAGAGAAGAAGGCCTCCTATTCCTCTACTTTTGCTTGAGCTGGTTATGTCTGCACTGCTTCAGATCTCTGCCCTGATTACTGGATGCCTTTCAACCTGTCTCTGGCTCAGAGCTCAAGCTGTATATGAGAAAAGACAATGCATTCAGAGTGAATATAATAAGTACAGAGTGAATTTGAGCAGCTCTTGTCTTTGTCACATTGAAGAGCATAGTCAGTCACAGGTTTTCCCCGGTCATTAGAAGTAATTAGACTTCCCATAGCAACTAGCAACTTTGAGGCCTATATTTAAAGGAAAGAAAGAACAGAAACATGAAGAATTCTTAGAAATGGAATCACAATGGGGCACCTGGGTGGCTCAGTCGATTAAGCGTGTGACTTCAGCTCAGGTCATGATCTCATGGTTCGTGGGTTTGAGCCCCGTGTTGGGCTCGGTGCTGACAGCTAGCTCAGAGCCTGGAGGCTGTTTCAGATTCTGTGTCTCCTTCTCCCTCTAACCCTCCCCTGCTCACTCTATCTCTCTCTCTCTCTCAGAAATAAATTAAAAAAAAACATTAAAAAAAGAAAAAAGAAAAGAAATGGAATCACATTTGTTCTAAAGTAGATTCAGTTAGAAAAAAACACACTCATCTAGGATTAGCTATCATATCTTGCCTATGAGCAGTGTTCTGTTTTCTCTTTGATGGTTTATTTATTTTATTATTTTTTTAAATTTTATTTTGAGAGAGAGACAAAGAGTACAAGTGGGGAAGGGCAGAGACAAAGGAAGAGAGAATCCCAAGCAGGCTTCATGCTGTTAGCACAGAACCTGATGCAGGGCTCAATCCCACAAACTGCCAGATCATGAGACAAAATCAAGAGTTGGACATTCAACCAATTGAGCTACTCAGGTGCCCCTATACAGATTTTATTTTTAAAGAGAATTTTAGGTTCACAGCAAAATTGAAATGAGAGATTTCCCATGTATTCCTTGACCGCACATGCATAACTTCTCCACTATAATTTGTTAAAAATCAATGAGCCTTCATTGACACATCATACTCATGCAAAGGCTATACCTTAGGCTTCATTCTCGGTATTGTATATTCTATGAGCATAGACAAATATTTGTGTCTATCATTATAATATAATACAGAGTATTTTCACTGCTCTAAAATCCTCTGTGTTGCACCTATTCATCCCTCTTGCCCACTTTCCAATCCCTGACATCTACTGATCCTTTTAACATCTCCATAGTTTTGTCTTTTTGCCTTTTCCAGAACATTATATAAGTGGAATCATACAGTATGTAGACTTTTTATATTAGTTTCTGTCAGTTAGTAATATGCATTTAAGTTTCCTTTGTGTCATTTCATGGCTTCCTAGCTCCTTTTTTTAGAGATAAATAATATTCCATTGTATGAATGTTCCACAGTATATGTATCAAGAAAGAGACAGAGAAATTCAATAGAACTATTGCTAGCCTTACAGGATGGGGGGACAAAATATCAAAGACTTCAGTGAGCTCAAATTTCAGTACACTATAATGACAGAGAGCTGAGCTCAACTTGTCATTGAATTTGTCCTAATAATATTTGCACAAATTCTGAGACTGACATGAGACATGCAGAAATTGAAAACAATAGATTATAAAGTAAAATAGACCTAAGTAAATAAAAGGATTTACAAGACTTTATTTTTTTTAACATTTATTTATTTTTGAGAGACAGAATGTGAGTGGCGGAGGGGCACAGAGAGACGGAGACACAGAATCTGAAGCAGGCCCCAATCTCCAAACTATCAACACAGAGCCCAACACAGGGTTTGAACTTAAGGTGCTTGAGCTCATGGACCATGAGATCATGACCTGGGCCGAAGTCATATGCTTAAGTGACTGAGCCACCCAGGCACCCCATGACTTTATATTTTAAAGATGGAAAATTTTCCAAATTTATCTACAGATACATTCAAATTCAAATAATAACTACTTCATTTATAAGCTTCATTTATAAATAAAAAACTACAGGTAAGATGAAATATATGTAATTGTGAATACAGAGACTGTGTTCAACAAACTTACAGAACAACTCTGGATATTTCTAAGTACAGATATTATCAATATAAGATGAATATTGAGATACATTTTAAACCTGCATTATTTAAGAAAATATGATATTGGTGCAAACACACACAAATAGATCAGTGGGACAGAACAGAGTCCAGAAACATATCCACACAGGCACAAAGATGGCAGCATATAAGAGTGAAAAATTATGGTCTTTTTAATAAATGGCATTGGGTCAGTTGTACGTCTATGTGGGGGAGAGTGTTTGTGAATTTCTACCTTATGCTATATACAAAACTTCATTCTTTATGTATTATAAATCCAAATGGAAATAGAAAAAATAAAAATGCTTTAGAGGAAAAAACAGGAAAAATGTGCTCCTAATCTCAGGGGTAGGCAAAGATTTCCTAAGCAAGACATAAATGGTACTAACCATAAAGGAAAATGAGGATAAAGTAAACTATATTTAATTACCACTTCTGTCAATCAAAAGACACCATCAAAAGTGGGAACAAACAAGCCACAGAATGGAAGATGGTATTTTAGCTATAATTTGAAATTTCAATATACAGTTTGAATATGTAATAATGAGTATAAAACCATTTTTACATGTAACAATATGATGAATCTCGCAAACACAATGTTGACTGAAATAAGCCAAAGTCACTACAGTACCATGCGTATGATTTCACTTATATAATGCTCAAAAACATGTGACATTACGTTAGAGTTAGCAGCCTGAATAGAAATTACTTTTGGAAGTGACTACAAGGAAAATAAGAGGGCTTCTGGGCACTGATAGGATTCTATTTTTTTTTAAGCTTATTAATTTATTTTGAAAGAGAGAGCATGCACAAGTGTGGGGAGGGCAGAGAGAGAATCCTGATGCTGGGCTCAGTCCCAAGAACTGTGATATCATGACCTGAGCTGAAATCAAGAGGAGGATGCTTAACTGACTGAGCCACACAGGTGCCCCATGATTCTGTTTCTTGATTTGATGCTGGAGGTAGCAATCTGTTCACTCTGTGAAAATTCATGGATCCATGCACACATTATTTGTGATTTAGTGCACAGGTATGTAAATATATGTGCATATATATTTCTGTATGTCTATCATCTGTCTGTATCTATCTACATCTATATCTATATATATCACCTTTTTATCTATTATTCTATTATACTTCAATACATTCTTTAAAGCTTGGTGTTTGGGTAGAAAAATGGCCATTAATTCACTCTTTCAGTACACAAATATAATGAACAACTACTTTGTGTTTAGTGCCAGGTACTATGTTAGATGTTCAAGAATGACTGGTTGGCAGCATAGAAAAAAATCTCGCACCAGTATTTTCTAATAAGAGAAAAGCACAAATGATTGTTTATTTGATATAACATACCTATGTATTAAAAAATATTGTGCATTAAATGATGGTAAAAATATGGACAGTCCCAGTGTTTTCTGCCAGCTGGATGTGTTTTTGAAGTATAATGCCAAATGGAGACTTTCCCCTGTTATTTAATTGTACCTCCATTAAAAAGAAATCTATGTTACCAAAACTTTTTGGTGCTCAAATAACTTAAAATCATAAAGTCTGATACCTTTTTAACTAAAGATTTTTTTGAGGAAGTTAGTGAATAAGCATCTATCTAAATACAACAAATATTTTCATGAGAACATTACATTTTTCTACCAAACGTCGTTGACTTTTGTGGAGACATTCACTGTGTTTTTGCATCAGGTAGCACCGTGCTTTGGCTGACCCTAAGCCTAAGATCAGCTCTCCCTGTTGATCAGAATCCCCAATCTTCCCAAAGACAAGCGGTGCATGGGAAAGCACCATAGAAATACTACAATCCGTAGTCAGAATGATTTAGTTGGGATCCCTTACCGTGCAGAAAAGAGACTCAGTGTATTCATATAGCCTGAGTGTATTTTAGTAATTCCATCATTCATATTCTCTGGGTGTGTGATTGGCTAAAAATATAAACTAGGTAATATAAANAATACCTTTTTAACTAAAGATTTTTTTGAGGAAGGTAGTGAATAAGCATCTAAATACAACAAATATTTTCATGAGAACATTACATTTTTCTACCAAACGTCGTTGACTTTTGTGGAGACATTCACTGTGTTTTTGCATCAGGTAGCACCGTGCTTTGGCTGACCCTAAGCCTAAGATCAGCTCTCCCTGTTGATCAGAATCCCCAATCTTCCCAAAGACAAGCGGTGCATGGGAAAGCACCATGGAAATACTACAATCTGTAGTCAGAATGATTTAGTTGGGATCCCATACCGTGCAGAAAAGAGACTCAGTGTATTCATATAGCCTGAGTGTATTTTAGTAATTCCATCATTCATATTCTCTGGGTGTGTGATTGGCTAAAAATATAAACTAGGTATCAAAATGTGCAACCAACATAGCAATATACTTGTTTCAAGCATTCCATTTTCACAAAAATGGATAACTCAAAGCAAAATATGTTAATACAGCATCAATAGTCAAGTGTTGCTTGCTGACTTGAGGCCAGAGAACCTTGAAAACATACATGCAAAGTTTATTTAAGACAAACAAACCCAACAAAACATTTCCAATAAATGATCTGTCTTGCTTTATTTATTCACAGCCCTGTAACTGCCTTCCACTATAATTTGTACTGGCACTTTAAACTTTTAAATGATTTTCAAACACAATAACTAGCTACTAGTTAGAACACCTTCAGAAATACTCTTTCTTTCTTGTTTGTCTCTTTCATCTTTCCGCATTGCAATTGTGAGCTGGTACTCATTCTGGACAGGAAGACTGTGTGTGTCTCAGGTGTGTGGCAATCTTTAAATGAGTGTGTCATTAGAAAATGAGAAATTAAGTTGCCTTTATGCATTCTATTTCCCTTTAATTTTGAATGATAATATTTTTATTTAAGGTATTTCTTATTTAATGGTAAAATGTTTGGCAGAAAACAAATACACTTTTGCAAAGGAAAATAAGCATTTTATTCACAATTCATTCTCCTTTCTCTCTTTAGTGGAAGTGGGATAAACTCTTACTCTGGAAGATGTCTTCAATTTCCATTAGGAAATGCTAATTCCACTTCCATTTTAAGGAACTGGCAAAGTGAAATGGTGTCAGTCCCTGTTATCTGCTAGCAACTCTTAACTACAAGTTCTGTACTGGTTAATACTCATCAAAATCTTAGGGCACAGATAAATGTTAAGGATTATGCACATGATATGAAATCCATCATTCTCAGTAGTTTGCTTTGTATCCTTGCATTATGCCAGATCATGATGCCCATGTTCAGAAAAAAATAGTTACCTTCCCTCTTCATGGGATTTATGAAATTGTGCTGTATTATTATATAAAAGATATATGTCAAAGAATGTAATGGCAAATGACTTTTTGATTTTGGTTTATGGATTTATGACTAGAATGTCATCCTTATGTTTCTTAACTACATTGTATTCTATAAGAAATAAACATCTTATTTTAGTTCATACTAAAAATAAATTTTCCTTTATTTTTAAAGGAAATTTTTATTTTCATTTATTTATTTCAGTTTTTGTTTGTATTCTGTGGATCTTATAAATCAATGTGTTATTTTTCCCCCTAGGGTAGCTGGGAAATACAAAGTCCAGTTCTTACCTATAGATGGTGAAAGTTACAGGATCTCCTGACATGTGCCTTGAGGGCTGAAATTTATTACTAGCTTCATCTGATATTCCCATCTATTTCTCTTTGTGTCTCTCATACCCCACTTAAAAATAATATTTTTTGTATCTTGTTTTATTTTTTTAATTCACAAGAATTTTAAAGTACAAAAGAAGTTAAAGAAATAAAGATATAAATTTATTGCACTCTCACCTTTTTAAAAATAAACCAATCAAGGAATAGCTTGAGAGATCTGAAGGACAAGTAGGAGTTACTGGAATACATGAAAACAGACCTCAAAATGTCTAGTGAAAAGCCTCATAAGGACACAAATCAAAGATTTAAGAAATGTAAGCCTTATTAAAAAAAATATAACCTCAAAAAAAAAAATAAACCAATCAATAGAAATATCTGATTCTAGTAATTTTATATCCCATCTAGAAGAGTTTTACTTTTTTTTTTTTTTTTNAATAAAGATATAAATTTATTGCACTCTCACCTTTTTAAAAATAAACCAATCAATAGAAATATCTGATTCTAGTAATTTTATATCCCATCTAGAAGAGTTTTACTTATTTATTTATTTTTAATGTTTCTTCACTTTGAGAGGGAGAAACAGAGCATGAGCAGGGTAGGGGCAGTGAGAAAGGGAGAAACAAAATCTGAAGTAGGCTACAGGCTCCAAGTTGTCAGCACAGAGCCTGACATAGGGCTTGAACCCACGAGCAAGGTCATGACCTGAGCTGAAGTCAGACACTCAAGTGACTGAGCCACCCAGGAGCCCCAGCTGAAGGAGTTTTAAATGATTCACTTACTGTTGCTTGAACTTTGTTTAATACAGAAACATGCAGAACTATGGCAATTACAAAAGTGATCTAAGAGAGCATTGACGTAACCCAGAAAAGGCAGTTTTCCGTACTTTTGACCTGTAACCTCTTTCTTAGTATAAATTGAGTACATTATAAGGCAACTAGTACACAGTGAAGAGATTACCCCCAAAATAGATTATTGCTCATATGTTTTAGTCAAACGTGTTCTAATGTTCAAATGTTCAGATTATTCATTTGCTATAATGCAGCAGTGTCAGATAAAAAAATTGTTAGCCACAGATATCCTTTTAAGTGTTCTGGTAGCTGCATTAAAACAAGTAAATGGAAGCAGATAAAATTATTTTAAATAAATTTTTTTCCTTAATACCATACATCCAGGGGCACCTGGTGGCTCAGTCAGTTAGGCATCTGACTCGGCTCAGGTCATGATCTCACCGTTAGTTAGTGAGTTCGAGCCCCACAGGGGCCTCTGTGCTGACAGCTCAGAGCCTGGAACCTGCTTCGGATTATGTGTCTAACTCTCTCTCTGCCCCTCCCCACCTCTCTCAAAAATAAACATTAAAAAAATTAATACCATACATCCAAAATACTATTTTTCAATTCAGTTAAAGTAAAACATATTGAGGGAGTTTATATTTTCTCTATTTCTATTTTCCCTTTCAGTTCTATCAGTTTTACTTTATGTATTTTTAAGATATATTAGTGCAAAAACATTTAAGATTGGTATAGTTTCTTGTTGAATTGACCTCTCTATTAATGTTTTACCTCTCTTTTTTTCTGATGATACTCCCATTTCTAAAGTCTAATTTATGCTATGTTAATACAGGCAATCCAACTGTATTTATACAGTGTTAGCATGGGATATCTTTTGGATAATCTTTTAATTTTAAGTTATCTCTGTCTTAATAGTTAAAGGGGTATCTTGTAGATAGTATATATTTTATTTGAAAGTCTCTGACTTACAACCAGGATGTGCAAACCATCTGTAGTAATAAAATTACTGATATGGTTGGATTTAAATCTACCATTTGCTAGATATATTTTATTTTTCCTCTGTATTACTTATTCTTGTCATTATTTCTTGCCTTTTTTATGATTATTTATGATTCCAATTCAACTCCGCTATTGGCTCATTAGATAATTGGCTAGTTACTTAATTACTCAACTATTAAATATACATATTTAAATATATGTTTAGTTAAATATACAGGTTTTAAATATACATATGTAACTCATCTCAATATGTTAAAATAATATTATACAATTTTATGTATAATGTGAGAAAGTCACAACATTATATGTCTATGTCCTCTTTCCTAGTCATAGTTTTATAACTTGCATATGGCATATATGCATATGGCAGAAGAGATGGAATTCTCCTCACAGTCTGTCAGAAGACAAAGATGTCCTGTATACTCTACCACATTTTGGTTCTTTATTCTTTTCAAGTTTTCCTTCTAATGGTCTGAAACTATGAGATGAGGAGATTTATTGCCTTCTTTACTTGTATTTTAATTTTCTTTTTTACATAATCATAAATATTTTTGCTTACTATGCATGTTAGCAAATAGAAACCAAATAATTTTAAAAAATCAGTCAGGCAAACTGTTTAAAAGCAGTGTTTAAGGACTTGGTTCATGGTTATGAGTGAACTTAGATAGACTCTATAACATGAACAGCTCAGAGTGGAGAGTTTCTTCTATTACTCACAATGTAGCTCCTAACACTGAGTGTTACCAAAAACCATAATAATAACTCTTCTCCAAATAACTCTTCTCCAAACTCTCTTCTCACTTTTGCATCTCACTATGAAATTATATTGTTTCCTTATTCTTAAGAAAATGAGTTGTAATTTTATAACTATGAGAGAATTAAAAATACAAGACAAAAAGTAAGAGGCAATAAACTTGCATTTTTTTTCAAAATGATTCTATTTTCTCTACAATATGGAAGAAGAATCCCATGTAAACTTTTATTGGTGTTTGTTTTGGTTTATTTTAGTTGGCTGAATAAAATAGAAGCTGACAGAGAAGTCTTCCTACTTTATTTGTTTTTAATCCCCAAACGATGCCCTTAATAATAATATTTTTATTATTCACATATGCTAATTATGGTGCTATAAGCAAGATGGGAAGAGCTTTAGGGAGGCCAGAAAAATATTAGCAAAAGCTACTCTTATATGGAAATATTCTCTCCTGGGAATATTTTCTCCCTTACCTCATTAGTTTCAATGATTTCCACTCACACTTTGACCAAAGTTCATCCACAGCATATCAGTGAATCAATGTTTTAAACTGCATTTGATAAGAACTCAATTAATAGTGTTTTATGCAGGGGCGCCTGGGTGGCTTAGTCGGTTAAGCATCCGACTTTCGCTTAGGTCATGATCTCGCGGTTCCTGGGTTCGAGCCCCGCGTCGGGCTCTGTGCTGACTGCCAGCTCAGAGCCTGGAGCCTGTTTCAGAGTCTGTCACTTCCTCTCTCTCTGACCCTCCCTTGCTCATGCTGTCTCTCTCTCTCTCTCTCTCCTAGAAATAAATAAAACATTTTTAAAAAATAGTGTTTTATGCAATAAAATATCAAAAAATCACACAAAAAACAAATACAGAAGTAGGAATCTAGGACTAATACAGAAGATAAACAAAGTAATCCATCCTGCCATCCCTGGTACCTGTGTGTGTGTGTGTGTATGTTTGTGTGTGTGTGTGTGTTTAACTCATATGTCCCAGATGATTAAAAGAAAGATTGAGTTATGTCAGTCTAATCTCTGCTTAATTCTACGATTATGCCACTTCTCAGTTCATTAACCAGAACTATTAGCTGATAGGCCAACACTAATTTCAAGGAAATCTAACCTCAAGTTTTAATAGTAGAAGTAAAGAAAGGGGAAGGTGAGTTAGAAAATGATGTCAATCAGCTAATAGTGTCTGACATCATTACTTTTTATAGAAACTTACTTGACCTTGCTAAGCATGTCAGATTCCTATGCTATGCTCTAACAGCAAAGGTCATGTTAGCATGTGATATAATTATAAGTTAGTTTTATTTGTATGCTATTTTATTAATATTAGTCTCCTATTAATGGGAGAAGATGTTTTCAAAAGACATATATGATAAATGGTTAGTCTCCAAAATATACATAATTATAAACCTTAACCCCCAGAAAGCAAATAATCCAATAAAAAAAAGAGCAGAAGACATGTATAGACACAAAAGCAGACATCCAGATGGCCAGCAGACACATGAAAAGATGTTCAACATCACTTATCAGAGAAATGCAAATCAAAACTACAATGACATATCACCTCATACCTGTCAGAATGGCTAAAATCAACAACACAAGAAATAAACAGGTGTTGGAGAGAATGTGGAGAAAGGAGAACCCTTGTGCACTGTTGGCGGGACTACAAACTGGTGCAGCCATGCTAAAGAGCAGTATAAAGTTTCCTCAAAAAACTAAAAATAAAAGCACCTTATGATCCAGCAATTGCACTAGTAGGTATTTTATCCAAAGAATATAAAAATATGAACTCCAAGGGATACATGCACCCCAATGTTTACAGCAGCATTATCTACAACAACCAGACTATGGAAAGAGCCCAAATGCCCATTGACAGATAAATGGATAAAGAAGATGTGGTGTATATAACATCTATATATGGTCTACATAACATTTTTTCAATGTATTTATATTTATAATATATTATTTTGTACGATTTTCCAACTTTCCAAGTATATATATATGTGTGTGTGTGTGTATAATATATATATATAATGGATTATTCAGTCATTAAAAATAATAAAATCTTGCCATTTTCAATGATGTGGATGGAGATAGAGAATATTATGCTAAGCTAAATAAGTCAGTCAGAGAAAGAGAAATACTATATGATTTCACTCATATGTGAAATTTAAGAAAGAAAACAAATAAGCAAAAGGAGAGAGAGGGAGGAAGGGAGAGAGGGAGGGAGGGAGGGAGAGAGAGAGAGAGAGAAAGAGAGAGAGAGATCAGGAAACCAAGAAACAGACTCTTAACTATAGAGAACAAGCCTCTGGGGGGCTGGGTTAAACAGGTGATGGGGATTAATGAGTGCACTTGTGACGAGCACCAGGGCATGTATGGAAGTGCTGAATCAGTATGTTGTACACCTATAAATAATATTACAGTGTATGGTAACTAACTGTAACTTAAGTAAAAACTTTAAGAATAATAAAAATGTTCATAATTTTTATCATCACACATGTATTATGTTGTATTCTTTGTTTACTGTGGCACCTAAATTAGTTTGTATATTCAATTTACTGTGGGACACTTACAACTAAAGCTTTTTAAAATATTTCTCTGGCTTTTCTATCTTGCTTCGAGCATAGTGATTTGTATATACGAAAAAATTGATATTTTATTTTAAAGCATCATTTTGGAAGATGATGGGTTTGAACCCTAAGTTCTAAGTTCTAAATGTTTACAACAGTATGAAAACCTCCAGTACAATACTATGAAAACACAGCGAGTGCGTACAGCAAGCATGTGCAGGTCTCTACCTGTCGTCACGTGTCATTCAGATTATTTCTCCTACGGGAAAGCTCTGATAAATGATCACCTAATGGGATCATACAAGAATGGCTACAGTGATGGAAAAGATAAATCACTAGTGAGACTATGCCCCAGTATTTGTAACAATTGATGATTAAATATAGATTTTTAGTTTAGACTGGGATCTAGGTAATGGCGGGAAGTCAAACCATCGCTGAGGTAATGGGCCACCACATCTGCAGGTGAATGGACCAGTTACGGGGAGGTAATGAAATCTCTGTCTACTCTCCAATCTTGGTGGAAAGATTCCACATGCATATTGGCTCTCGTCTATTACATGACGGTGAAGAAAAACTCAGGTAGGACAGAATCCAAACTCAACATTATGTGCGGACCAGGTCAAGTGTGATGCAGTCAAAGCAACAGGAGCAGTTAAACTCAAGTGGAATAAAATGTATTATTCACAGTTCACATAACTAGCAAGGGGTCCATTAGACACAGTGCCACCACATGTTTCTTATAATACATTTTTTCCATAGAAGCATAAATATCTATTTTTAGATATTTCAGGATAACATAACCAGGAATCCTGTGCTGGTTACAATCCTTGAGGGTCTGGCTCGCGGTTCCTGTGGTGTTCCATGGACGACCTTTCCTTGGACTTGAGCAACGCTCTGCTCCAACAGAGAAGAGCTGTTAATCTCTTTGAGCACAGAATTCACTAATGTGCATTATATCTCAGCTGATCCCCTTCAATACGTGTAAATATTTCAACCTGATTCAGCTGAACATAATCTGAATTAGCAATTTATTTTTCAAACAGTGAGCTGTTGTAGCATTTTGTGCGTGACAATGTGCTGTTGTCAGAGTGCTGGATACATACAAAGTAGCTGCAGAATTGAACTAAGAAAATGAATCCGATGTAGCCTCTGACATTATTGGCTTATAATCAGAAGGAATATTTAGGCTGAAATGTACCAAGTCTGCTTATATGGGACACATAGATGGTGATGTAATAAAAGATGTAGGCACAGTGCTGAGGGGGTCAGGGATGTTTTTGCCTCAATTAGTCAGGATAACCTCTATAAAGAAGGTGAGCTTGAGGCAGCTTCACTGGTAGAGAAAATTAAGGTGCAAAGGTTTTGGAATCCAGAACTGGATGCTGCACGGAAAGCTGTAAGGGTGAAATTAAGTGGTGTATTTGACAGTAATCATGAGTCTGTGATAAGTTGCATCCAAGACATGAGGACAGAAGTATGGTAGGCTGGGAAGGGCCGAGGGCGCCAGCCCAAATCATCTGCGCTTCACTTCAGGAAGTTTAAAAGCAGTTTGAACAAGAGAATTGCCTTGTCTAAACGGAGGTGTATAAACTCATCTGAAGTCCCTGGTGAGATTACTGAGATGGGAGACGCAGAGAGCAAAGCTAAGAAGTCAGACATGAGGAGGAACTGTACTTGAAAACGAAAACCCAGAGTGATCTTAGCCTACAGTAAATGAATACACAGAATTGGGCTCTCTTTCGTCAGAGTAGCGTCAAAGTCAAATGACCTTTGCGCCCTCACGTAGCCTGTGTTGCCTGAAAAGCACATTTTGTATCTTTGTTTTACCAGCACGTCCACCCAGGTGACAGACTGAGCTCTCCCTAAATGGCAGAAGAGAACTAAGGTGACCGTTATGGGATCTGCTGCCTGGTACCCATCAGTTCCCTCAGCACAAAGGGACACAGTATGCACTGTCCTTAACCTAGGGAAGGTCATTCTCACCCTGGTTAGAGTGGGCGACTTAATCTTAACCCTGGTTACTTAACTTGGTTAAATCCAACCACATGTACCTGTTTCTGCCACCTTATGAATCACTTCAATATTTCTATTTTATTTGTTTTTTTTTTTAATTTTTTTTTTTTTATTTTTAGAGAGAGAGAGGGTGTGCGAGTTGGGGAGAGGGTTAGAGAGAGAGGGAGAAAGAATCTCAAGCAGGATCCACAGTGTCAGCACAGAGCCCAGCGTGGGGCTCAAACACACGAATCCTGAGATCATGACCCAACCCAAAAGCAAGAGTTGGATGCTCAGTGAATAGACTGAACCACCCAGGTGCCCCAGGAGCTCATTTACAAACCAATTTTACTGATACCTAAAGTGCCTGTAACTTAAAACAACACAGAGAGGATATGAATTATTGAAAGCAGTTTGCAGGAAAGCAATCTAATCTCATAATGATTACAAGAGCTGGGCAGTCCTACTGGATGCTGAAGAAATGTACCATTAGAGAAAATATTTTTGGTAGTTTGGCCGAATGGTTAACTTTGAGTATTTACAAACAAGAAGGAAATAGTGATGAACATTTCTTTACAAGTAAAGATGGTTCAGACACTACATTAAATGCTGTGCATGAATATTATCGTTTAACCTCTTCAGAATGACTTCATGGGCTCTATGTAATTAATACACCCATGTCACAGTTCCAGAAATCAAAGTATCTAGAAAACTGATTATCATAAAAATCACAAAGCTGATCAACGGAGACTTGGCTAAAACAAAATCTCTCCAATAACGAACCAGAATTCTTAACCATTCTCTTACAGTGCATTTCCTGGTATGAAAGTGTCTCTCCTTACAGGACCTTCTCACAAGCCACTAGGTGCTTTCTCCGGCATTAATTTTCCCTAAGTCTCAGGACCTACCACTCTCTGTGACTGTCACTCTATGTTTTTGGGATACCACATTAGCAAAGGGATTCTGAAATGCTGGTATTACCTGGGGTTATTTTAGGTACACAACATATCAATGATGGTGATAATGATGTGATAGTAGAGTTGATGTTTACTTAAGGTTTAATGCACATTGTAAATAGGTCCCGTCCATTTCAGAGCTGCATGCAAAATATGAACACAGTCCTACCAATTGTCAAGTGGGAATTAGAATTTTTAATATTTTCTTAACTAGAAAATATTCTATGCTTTTATTGCCTATGTAATTCTAGCTGCATCTTCATGCTTAGCTTAGAAATCAATCCTCCAACAACTTGTGTGTCGATAGGTGGGGGTGCCCGCCCATCCTGCCCTTGCTACATTTATAGCCTATCTGGCCCATAGATACCACATTTGTCCCAGTGCCACTGAAATGACTCCCTCTTCTCCTTTGTGTCCATTACACAGTGAGCACCTAGAAAGTGGGGGCTCGCCCATCTTGTACTATTTCCAAGCAACAAGAGATAATAGGTAGTTGCTGAATAGACATAAAACAAAAATAAATACATAAATACATAAAACAGAACGAAAAGGTCTACATTTCTATTACCTGTGCATATGTAAAAGCACAGGTTGGAAGTGGGAGAAGCCCACCAGATGTAATTCTCAACTTCCCATCAACTGGATGAGTCATTCAGGGAGATCTGAAACGTTCTTCGAGGTCCTGGTGTAATTTTTATGGTTCGCCTGCCCCGGTGCCCTCAAGAATGCACATCCTCTCCTCTCTCACTCCCTCAAGTTCCTCTTGACTGCTTCTTTGGATAAAGTCTCAGACGAACG